>NW_020172779.1:13049464-13143450 GCF_003031525.2 Neophocaena asiaeorientalis asiaeorientalis
CCCGTCTCTCCTCTGTGCTGAGTGACACCCAACACTGCCTGCTGGGCCAGTGCTTGGAGAGAGGGGTCCTGCCTCAGCGGCTGGAGCTGGTGAGAACCTGGGGAGGGGATGTGGGGAGGACATCCGGGGAAACAGACCTGCAGAGCGTGCGGTGGGCTCTGACCTCTGTGTACCCAGACCTGAGCAGCCTCTGCTGGGCGGGCTACACCCAGGTTCATTCGCAATGATGAAATACGCGGGTTTATTCACGGATGACGTTGGGCTCCTCCCTTGTGCCCGGCCCTCTGCTAGGGCCTGGGAACACGGGTGGAAGAGGCAGCCCTGTCCCTCACAGGCTGCTCAAGGGGATCCTCCAACAGGTGATTACAGACAGAGCCTGATTTAGCTTGTGTAGGTGGCGGTGGGAGCTCAGGGGTGTTTCCCGGAGCGGGGGCCCCTCCATGCAGTTCGTGGATTAACAGGTGAAGGATGGGGGTGGCCGTCCAGGCAGAACAGCGTATGCAAAGGCTGGGAGGCACCGGGAGCGTTGGAAACCACTGAGGGCAGCCAGCGCAGGGAAGAGCATTTGGGGGGCGCATTACTTGGAACCACAGTTCTGCTGGGAGCAAGGCCCCAGGGCCGAGGCTTCGTTGCTGGGAGGGCAGGAGAACAGAGGCCCCAGGCTCCCACCCTCAGCGGAGGGGGTGTTCCACTGCTCCCGGCCCTGGGAGACCTGTCTGTTCACCCTGGGTGGTTCCTTGCAGGTGGCGAGCAGCTTAGAGCCAAACTTCAACCAGCTGAAGGAAACAACCTTCTCCCTCCCACGGGAAGTGCTCTCGTCCCCGCACTTCCCAGAGCCTGGTCGGGGGCTGTGAGCTGGAGCCGCAGGGCCCGGGCCGCCAACTCACCTGGGACCCTGGCATGGTGCCACAGCTGTCCGCACTCTACGTGTCCCTCACAGGGCTGCAGCTGCTGGCCGCCCCCGGCCCTGCAGCCCTCCAGGCTGATGCCTGAGAAGGGTGCCACATCCTCCCCCAGGGTTCCAGCCACCCTGCCTCCAAGAAGCTGTTGGCCAGGAGCCTCTGCGTGGGGCCGGGATGCAGCTGCCCCTCTGGCAGCCGCAGGTGACTGTGGGGCTCCCCGGGACTGGCTCACACACCCTCTCCTCCCCTTCACAGGATGGCCCCCAGACTTTAGTTGCCTGTCCACATCTGGGGCGGGGGGCACCAGTTAGGCTAGGGTCCTACCCTGGAGCAGGATTCTTCCTGGGGGGTCAGCAGAGGCTGGTTCCAGAACAGCCTGGCCTCCATTCACGGCTCCACCACCGACAGCTGCGTGGCTCTGGGCACGTCCGGCCTTCTCTGTGCTTCCTCCTCCTGTAAAATTACCCCCGTAAAGTGGGGTGATGAGAATTCCTAGCTCACGGGATTGTAGCGAAGATTTTAAAAGTTGTACACAGAGTGCTCAGAACAGCGCCTGGCTGCGCGATGGTGTTATTATTAATAATCATATCACTGTTCTGGACGAAGCTGCCAGACCTTTCTCCAGGTTAACAGAGGACCTGGACAATCTCCCCTTAATTTCAGCTCCCTGCAGCTCTCCTTCAGCCTCAGTTTTCCCATTTGTAAAATGAGAGTGACGGATCAAACTGCACAGTTGTCACCCAGCTGCACCGTTCAGGGATTCCACTACAGACTGGGGTGCAGGCCAAGGGCTGTGCATCTTTGTGTGAGCAGTGGGGGGTATGGGCCCACACACGCGTGTGTAAGGACGTGCACAGGGAGCAGGGGAAGAGCCTGAGCACACAGCACAGGCCAGAAGCAGCTCTCCCGACTCTCAGCTCCGTGCTCTTCCTAGCAGAGCACACCCAGACAGAAACAGACCTCAGTAAGACAGCGCTCAGAGGCAGACAGATCACGTTGTTTTGCCCACTCTCAGCAGGATCACTTTATATGTTCTCTTCTCCTGATAAAACTTGTCTAACAATCAAAACAATGGTCATTGTAAAAGAAATAATAAAGTTTCAGAAAGGTATGAAAAACATTTTAATTTCCTTAAATCCCATTCTCCGGAAATAGCCAGTATTGACATTCTGGTGTTTATCCTTTCAGTATTTTTTTCCATGCATTCATATGAATTATCTTGCAGAAAAATATGGTAACGTATGTATAATGTCATAAACTTGCTTTTTAAAAATGTAATATATTGTGTGTATGCCATCAAACATTCTCTGCAGCCTGAGAAGTGAGGTTTTGGGCAAGGGAATCTTTGCAGACCTTACACCAACCCCTGGAAAGCTCTATTCTGGAAATAATGCCCCAACGTCACACTTTCACCAAATTTAAGCATCGTCAGCTCTGTCTGGAGAGTGTGGACACGGGCTCCCCCTTGTGGGGAGAGAAAGAACATAGATGCTTTCCACTCTTCATTGCCAGTTGTCCAGCCCGTCACATTAATCAAGTCTGTCTTTCTGCATGTTGCTCTTACGGGCTCAGAGAGGCCCATGTTTTAATAAGTTAATGAGCCACAAGTAATTTAAAAGGGATTAATGTTCAACTCACATGTCTTAAAGGGCATTAAATGAGTCCATATACATGGTCTGCATGAAAATCCCCTCTCCCCTCGCAGCCCCTCACCTCCTGCGCTGCCCCAGCCCCTCTGACCGCCCCTCCGCCCGCCGCCTTCTCCTCGACCCCTCCCATCCCCCTCTTGCTCCTCACACACCCTCCGCTCTCTGAACTTCATTACACAAACTGGCCCATCTTCTCTCCCAGCAAGAATCTCTCCTTTTGTAGGGGTGGGAATGGACATCCAGTGGCAGTGAAAGGCTTCTCTCTTGTGGTCTGGTGAACATAATAATAAATGTTGTTCCATAACACATACATGTTTAAGTTCAACTTTCTTGAAAACTGGCTTCTGCCTGATATTAGAGGTAGTCACAATTTGAACCAACAATCTAATTAAATCAAACTAGTTCTAGAAAGTGAGAGTTCTAGCAGCAGCAGCAGCATCAAAGATGGAGAAAAAGAACGTAACATAGAGCAAGGGCCCTGAAACCGGTAGATTTAGACTGAGCAGTGGTCTAGCGGTAGCTGTGTGACCTTAGGCAAGTTTCTTCACCTCTCTGAATGTTTCCTTATCTATAAAACGAGGGTAACAGTGTCTCCCTATGTTTGTGCCCCTTGAATAGCATGCTTACGTAGTGGTTTCCTCCCTTTATAGGACCCCTAGAGAGCTCACGGGATGATCCTTGTCTGAAATGCCTCAGCAGCTAAGTCAGGGGCTCCAGGAGCTGTTAGCTTGGGGCCAGCAGCAGAGCTGGGATAGGTGAGCTGCCCTGCGGCTGTGGGTGTCTGAGGAAGCCTCCTCTCTGTGCATAGGCGCCTCCTCTGCCTCTGACCGCGCCCGGAGCAGCTCTCCCTTCTCAGGACCTCCCCCAAGCACCTGGGGCACAGCCTGGAAGCCACTGTTGTCTTAGCAGCTATTCCAGGTCAGAGGTGGGACCACGGAGACTGACTTTTACAGATGGGGAGAATGGGGCCCAGGGAAGTCGTAAAGCCAGTGAGTGAGGGGCAGAAAGGGAGCAGAACCCGTACAGGGGAGACTCTCCTCTACACGGACTGTCCTGCGGTCCACCCTTCATGCCCCTGCCCCTCCTCCCAGCCTCTCGCTGCCGAACGCTCCCTGGAGGACCACTCCCCCACCAGACCAACAGATGCCGTTATAAACAGGAGGTGGGGAAGGCAGGCCTCACTGGGAGGATGACACCTGATCAGAGACGCAGGGTATGACCCATCTGCCACCCCACAGGGGGGCCGGCCACTGCCAAGGGCCTCGGCAGTGCAGCGCCCTCACTGCCTTTGAGGAGCAGCAAGATTAGCGTGGCCGGCGTTACGTGATGCGGAGTGAAGGAGACGTGATATTTGTGTACATGCACGATGTATGTACAAGGTCTGTCCTCACATCACTGTTTACAGTGACAGTAGTTTGGAAATAAACTGAGTCCCTCAGATAGGGACTGGTTTAGCGAATTATGGTACAGGCATATACCACACAGCCTTCACAGAGAATGAGGATGCTGTCTAGGTAAACACACGGGACAATCTACGATCCTCATTAAGTGAATAAAGCAAAGTACGTAACCGTATATGGAACAAACTGCACCACGTAAAGACTGTGAAATATGCTCTGTAAGGGATTGTAAGAATTTATGGACTGGCAGTTCCTGCAATCTCAAATGGAACCAGTATGGCATTTCAACTCAAAAGACCTGGGTTTGAGCACAAATGCTAATTCTCCTTATGACAAGTCTAAAATACTTGGAGCAGTCTTAAAATAGTCCAGAGGGCTTCTTAATCCAAATCTCTAAAGTGAGAAAACAGCCAACTGAAGAGTTCTACTCGTCTAGCTGGAGGGCTGCAGAAACAGGGCAGATAACAGGTCATCATGGGTATCGTTGGTGGAAGACATGATGCAACGGATACTTTACACTGTGAAGGAAGAGACACGGGGACTGGGGCCAAGGGTGAGTAAAGAGATACCGACCGGGCTGTTTTAGAGGTAAGAGGGGGTAAAAGGAGGCTGCCTTAGGGTGATAGAAAATTTACCTGCACAGGACGGAGTCACACGTCCCTCCAGTACACAGGGCAGATCCTGCTAATTAATCCTGGTCCTCTTTCCTGATGAGCCCATGGCCGGCCCCATAATCCTTCATTCTGAGGATAGACATGAATAGGGATCAGACTCGGCAGGTGAGAAGATGCCTTTTTGTTCTCTCTGGCTGTCTGAACGGCAAATATTAGACCAAATTAAACCCACCACTTCCTGGCAGCAGAGATGGCTCCTTGTATCACTCTGCAGCACGGTGCTTCCGACACACTAGGTTCTCAAAGAAACCTGCTCTTGTAACTAGATGAGAGATCGGTAAACTTTCTGTAAAGGGCCAGACAGTAAATATTTTAGCCTCTGAGGGCCATATGGCCTCTGTCACAAGAATTCCATTCTGCTGTTGTAGTGCAAAAGTAGCCAAAAATAACATGTAAACAAATGAGTGAGGCTGTGTTCCGATAAAATTTTATTTACGGGCAATCGAATTTGAATTTCATATATTTTACACATGCCACAAAATATTATTTTGACTTTTGCCAACCTTTTAAAAATGTAAAAACTATTCTTAGTTCATAGGCTGTAGAGAAACAGGTGGCGGGAGGATTGGCTCACAGACGAGTTTGCTGAGCCCTGGTCAGAGGTTGAGAGATCTTTCCACTTACTCTCCAACGTGCAGATCGCAAACTATGTTAACTGCGAAGGCCGCAGCTGTATTCCTTTATCTATTTCAGCTGCAACCTTATTTTTAATTTACGTTCATTCACTCCGTTCAAGCACGCACACTTGGCACCTACTTAGATTCGGGCAGAGGGCAAGATCCTCGGGACACTGAAGGGACCTCAGACATGGCTCTTTTCTCAAGTTCTCACAGTATCAGGAAAGAGGTCCAGCGAAATATCAGCAGTGTTGGATGAGATAGTTTGTATTAGAGTCTTAGGGCTGCCATAACAAGTTACCCCCAACTGGGTGGCATAGAACAAGCTTATCCTGAGTCCCGGAAGCCGTTAAGTCTGAAACCAGGGTGTGAGCAGGGTTGGTTCCCTCCGGAGGCTCTCAGGGAGAACGGTCCAGGCCTCTCCTCCAGCTTCTGGTGCTGCCGGTGACTCTGGGTTCCTCGGCTAGCAGACACACTGCTCCAATCCCGCCTCCATCTTCACAGGGCCTTCTGCTCTGTGTCCGTTTCCTCTTCTTTTCTCTTATATTGAGTTTAGGGCCCCATGTAATCCAGGACGGCCTTATCTCCAGATCCTTAATTTCAGCTGCAAATACCCTTTTCCCAATGAGGTGGCATCTCCAGGTTCCAGGTGCGCCTATCTTTGGGAGACAGGGCACTATTTAGCCCATTACAACCCTCTTATTAGAAGGTGCCTAGAAGGAGGTGGCTCATGTATATCCCAAAGGCTTCGTCAAAGTGACACAAGCTGGTCCTTGAAAAGTGAGAGCTGCTCTTCATCAGACGGACACACGGGAGGAAGTGAATGACAGGCTCAGGGACCAGCCGGACCCGAGTTACGGAGGTGTGACACTGCGTGGAACAATCTGAGCAGCACACAGGTGAGCCTGGCTGGGAGCACGGTGTGGGTGCCAGAGAATGAGACCACAGAGAGGCCAACAGGGATTCCATCGTGAAGGGCTGTGGGCATGGTGACCTGACGCTACTAAGCCAGGTTTTGAGGGAATCCTCTGGGATTTTCTCCCGTAGTTAACTGTTAAACTAGCATGGGTAGACTAGACAACCTGTAAGCAGCTTCTCCCAATCAGGACACTTAGACTTCATGATTACGGTTTTATGATCTTAAAGTAACAAGCATGCGAGTTTCCTACCACTAGTGATACTGTGGCCTTCAGTTTCTCCTAGGAAGTCCCTCGTATACTCACTCTCCTCCCAGTAATAAGGACTGTTCTTCCTCCACACTCTGTTTCCGGTTGCTACCTTCTCGCTGCTGGAAAATGCCTATCAAGCAGGAGTGTAGTTTTCCTTGTTACTACGTCCATACAAGAGTAAGTCAAGGAGAAAAGTCAAGTATGGCAAGATCACTAGTCTTACTGCACTTAGCAAGATTTTAAAAGCAATTAAAATGATAAAAAAGAAAAACCCAGCCCTGCCTGGAAAAAATATGTAATGTGTATATACATTCCATAAAAATATACATGGGGAAATCTCTAGAAGCCTAAAAACAAAACACCAGTAAACCAAGCCACACTTAGAAAAATGAAAGCTGATTTTTATTTTATCAACAGCCATTCTTTAAACATGAACATGCATACGTAATATTCTACGCACACATCACAGTTTTTAACATTAGTTAATAAAGGTTAAACACACAACATACATCCTTACAAAAAAAGTCAAAATGCAAACTTAAAACTTTAAACAAAAGTCTTACTAATTTAAAAAAAGTTTGTGTTGGGTACCATTTGTACAACACAGTTAATTTAAACATTTTCATTTTGGCTGCACATGAAAAAAGCGGCAGTAGAAAATAAAGTCATTGAGGGTTTTTAAATAGCAGAATAGGCAGTTTTGCCATGCAGGAGAAGCAATATTAAATATTAGTTTTCAAAAAAAATCCACATTTAAAAATATTTAGTTCAAGTCACAGAATTTTTCTCAGTAGAGACCCCAATGCAATGCATAATTAGCTGCCTTAGATGGCCTGTTTGAAAGGACAACATCCCTTCAGAGTATAACTTTACTGATTTTGGCACAGAAAAGAAGTCTTAAGAACAAGAATATGATTAAAAAAGAGGGAGAGGAACAGAGGAAAGAAATAAAAAGCAGGAGTAAATGAGATAGTAACTGCAATCACTACAAGCTGTGCATTCTCAGTCACTGCAGAATACTGTCTTCCGTCTACAGCTTATTCCAGAGCTGTTATTGCAGCATGGATTTAATCTGCTTGGAGGTAGTCTCATCATTCAAATGTTTTGTTGTGTACCTAAAAGGGAAAAACATCAATTTCAGGGAGTGAGCAAACAAACAAACATAACCTGCATCAGGTTCTACGATTATGGTAAGAGAGGCAACTGGCCAGGCAATCTTCTCTCACAAAATTATGCCTTTTCATTCCAGCTTTAACCCTATTCAGGTCCTGCTAGCTTATGCTCCTCTCACCTTTTAAACAGAAGACCCAATGGCTGTTTAACTTATTTAGAACTACCTTGTTGAAACTACCTGGTTAAATTCTAAAGTAACTTCTCACTCAGAGAAAAATAATTGCTGTCCTGTATCAGGGGTTGGCAAATTAGAGCCCGTGGATCAGATCCAACCCACCACCTATTTTTGTAGGGCCTGTGAGCTAAGCATATTTTTACATTTTTAAATGGTTGGGAGAAAAAGTCACAAAATAGTATTTCATGTTAACGTAGAAATTACATGAATTTCAAATTTCAGTGTTTATAACATTTTACTCTAACAGAGCCATCCTGATTCACTTAAGTACTGTCTACGGTTACCTTCTTGCTACAACGGCAGAGCTGAATAGCTCTGACAGACAACACGTGGTCTAAAAAGCCTAAAATACTTGCTTATTCTTTGGTCCTTTACAAAAAGAAGTTTGCCAACCCCTGTTCTATTCTGTATTTAAGACAGTTCAACTATTTCAGTTCTGTCATATCCCAAAATGTTTCAGTTCTCTAAGTGCCTTATTTCCAGGCAGATGTGCTTTGTTTTAAATATGTAAATGCAAATTAAGAACCTAAAAAAGAATCACTAGGAGTGATTATTATTTTACGAGAAGGTTCACCATAGGATTCTTTTTAATGGCAGAAATTCAATAAGCAGGCCTGCTGCGTGTCAGGCACTGTTCCAGGAGCTTACCACCTAGCAGAGGGAGAAAGATGATAATACACTACCCCTACAGAAGGGGTATTAGGAGCAAAGGAGGAAAGTACTGGTGGGGCCTTAGAGACAAAGAAAGACCAGGTCACGCAGACACTACAGGCCACAGCGAAGCGTTTCGAGATTATTCTGAGGTTAATGAAAGCCAGCGGAGGATGCTGAGCAAGGGGGTGATGTGCGGTTCCTCCCCGGTTGCTGAGGGAGAAGCGCAGGGAGAAGGAAGAGCAGGGACCAGCCGGGGGCTGGGAAGGCCCAGTGACCCAGGCTTGCACCGCATTAGGAGCGATGCCTGAACGGGGGGCACATTTTGGACATAATTCACACAGAACATTAATGCTGGATCAGTCAACCTGGTTCACAAGCATTTCACATATCTTTAAGAAATGTATCTCTTTAAGGAGATACACACGGATGGTCCCTCTGTGTTAAAGAAATTTAAACTCAATTCTCGTCAGGTTCATTTCAAATCAATTTAAAAACTGAAGAAAGTACCTCAACTCAAGTGAATCCTTAGAGAGGTAAAGAGACAAATATGTGCTTCAGTAAGTCTGTGATATACCCTACAATTTTACTCAGAGGTCACCTCCATACTGTTCTCGTATTACAGAACAAGACACCAGCCTGGCACATAACAGGTACTCAATTAATATTTGTGGAAGGAAGACAAGAAGCTAAGCAGCCAGCCTGAAATAAAACTCCATAAAGGAGAATTTTTACACTAAGTGGTAGGTGATGTAGCAAAGACTTAACCTTTCTGTTTTATTTCCCAAGTGCAGATAACATACATATCGCTATACATCATCCCACTGATGTCAGGAAGTAAGAATTTCCAACATCCATTCCTTCATTTCTGTTGTCTCCATCGCCTTTACGGAGCTGCACAGTGGGAAGAGCCAAGTAACAGGCACGACAAAACGTCAAGGGCAGAGTAAAGCATGACTACTCAGCAGTGGACTGTGCCCGTGCAGGAGTGCTGAGCGCCTTCCTCTCTACCCAGATACGAGCTCTCGCTCCCCGCGAGGGATGTGATCCGAGCCTCCTGGACAGAGCCAGTCCAGAGGCATGTCGCATCACCATCACACTCTTATCAAGAAAAGGCCAATGGCATCTAACATACGTGAAAATAACGTATGAACATGTATGGTATTATTTTACTTTATGCATAAACACAAAGTCCTTTTCCAAGTGCATATGACTTTTCTACTGAAGAAAAGCAACTATTATTTACCTTTCTTTTTAAACTTAATGAAGAAGGCAATTATCTAGCACTGAACCTAACTCCCAGCTCTAGCTTTCATTTTCTGTCTCTTTTTTAATCAAAGGCACTTGGTTCCATTTCCCCACCTGTAAAATGTAGACATGGCTCATTGCTTTCTCTTAAGCACATAGTATAAGCTGGCGGGAACTGTATCATTACCACAGAAAAGCACCCAAAATAGGCAATGTGTATATATATGCAACTACACTCCTATTTGAAACTTGGCTCTGAGGAAAATGATGGAGTGAGCATCTCTAATAAATAAGCTATTCACTAAAAGAAAATAATGCAGCACAAAAGTGTTCCATTTTGTAGAGGCAGAACTAACAGCACTCGCACAGCACTTTGGGAATTCCAAAATGCTTTCTTAACAGCATCTTCTTTGCTCTGAGTGAAGCAGATTAAGCGTTAGGTTGGTTTAGTCTGAGCAGTGTTTCTCAAAGTTTCAGCATTATCTACAACAGACAGGGTGTTTATCAAATGACGTGCCTGAGCCCCACCCCAGACGTAATGAAGAGACTCTGTGGAGGTGGTAACCTGGGAATCTGCATGTCCCTTTCCATCCAGATAATTCCAAAGTACACTGAAGTTCAGTCTCATGGTACACCTAAGGCTCAATGATGTAGCACCAAGTATATGGGATTTCAAGAATAAAATCCTGAATTTGAAAATAGATTCCAATGCTTATTATTAGCTATATAATCTTTAAGCCTCTCAAGAGCTTACGGTAACTACTGCATGATGGAGATACCCCCAACACCCCATGCCCACCACCTACCTCACTAAGCTGTGGTTAAGATTCAATAAAGCCACAGACATGAAATTGCATTGTAAATGTACAGTGACATAAAAATGGTACTCATTATAACCACTACTACATAGCAACAAGTATACTGATAAACTTTACAAAACCTCCCAGGTGAAAATTAAGAACCAGACACAGAATATGTGTTTCACTATGAATAAAAACAGTTCAAGAGTTCTCTCTGCAACAACCTTTTCTTTTCTGATTTCCATTATACGTTTGGAAAGAAAACTGAAAACTGACAGGTGGCTCTCGCCTCAGTGGTGCTTCTCCTCCTCTTTCCCTCAGACACAGATCGCTGTGTGGGAGACTTCAGCACCCTTTCACTCACCGCCACCGCCCTCCTTTGCCTTACACCAAACTACTTTTACACTTTGAAAAATAAAGGTAAACTCTGAGTTTTTAAATTAATGTTTGAAGCACAGTCCCTTCAGGGTAAAGAAATATGTAATACTAAAACCTCTTAGACCTCTATTACCTCTTACTTTAAAAAAATGTCCTGTCACTTGCTGGCTTTGGAAGAGTCTAACCAATCCGAAAGAAAGGGCCTGGGAGAAAAATCAGGCTGACTGGGACACAGGGAGTCCTCAGAAAGGGACCAAGTAGGAAAGAGTCACACAACCATAAATATTGGTAAAACCAATGAGAAATCTCCAGAGTAAAAACTTCAGGTTTTTGATAGGCTCACGGTTGAAATAATTTGACATTATAAGCATTTTGTTGTTGTTGTTATATCACGTTCCTTAAGCGTTTGGTGTTCATTTAGAATACATCTCCTTTATTCAGCAGTCACTGCTTGTAGAACACTCTTCATCATCTTAATAAAATAATGTCATGGTTCCACTCAGCTGAAATACACATCCTAGATTTTGCTTTATGACTTACCAGGTGACGAAGTATCCAAAAGGAATAACCATCTGTTTTGCTCACAAAACGTGTGGGGAATATAATACAAAGTTGGAAGTCCTTTTATTCCATTATGTCAGCTACAGTGCACTGCAGTGAAAAGCAAAGACGGCCTACGACCTCAAAAAGTCACTAAATGACTATTTCTGCATTCGTACAATTTTTGTGTTCAAACACAAAATAATCAGGTAACAAGCAAATCATCTTTTCATGTTAAGGAAGTTACACTACCAATTAAATATCTGTAGTCAAGATATTATAATGTGCTGACATTTTCACTTAAAAATATTACAGGATTCTTAGGAGCTTCAGTAACTAAATCAAGTAAGTCTAAGCTGAGAAGACATCAAATAATGACTACTTTATTTTCATTGTAAGAAATATTATAAGAAATGCACAAAAATAATAGAGATCTGTATTATGAACATAGCAATGTAATTATACTATATTAAGGGAAAAGAGTCAGGTATTAAACAGATTGTATGGTATTATTTTGTAAAAAGATAACTATTATATAGAGCTATGACTATATACAAGTGTTTAAAAAAGAAAAACTCTGGAAGGATATATACCAAAATGTTAATAGTGGTTTATTTCAAAATGGCGAGGTTTCATTATTTCCTTCTTTTTCTTTAAATTTTCCTGTTTTCTGAATTTTATTTACAATTATTTTCATTAAAAAACAAAAAATAAGCAATCCTCGCTTCAAGGGGGGCAAAAAGTGAAAGCCAAACTCTTTAGCAAAGAAATGAAGCTGCTATTTTCATTTACACACACACACACTTATTATAAAAATACTGTTACCAATATCTGAAAGCAAGATTACCAATAAGCAAAATGAGATCTTCACATTTCTAACATTTATATTCATGTGTTAGTCATATTTTGAAGCACTTTCTTAATACATTTGTTCTATACATATATACCTTTACATGTATACACACCTGAGAGCATTGAGAAGACCTTCTACACTATTAGGAGGCTGGTCCTTAAGAACTTTGATACAACCTTTCATCTAAGTAGAAAAGGAAATGGAAAAGGTAAAACATCGATTTTTCATCTAACATTCATTCTCAAAATAGTTAATACTTAAACCAGCTCCATAACTATGCACTCATGAGAAATTACACACTAGAAATGTCAAAATAATTATTCTTAGAATAGGGGAAAAAAATCTACCTAAGTGTTATTTTCAGTTTGTCAATCAAACAAAACTTTTTGGGAATCAAATCAGACAAAATGAAGCACCACCCACACTAATGGGAAAACTAAGGGTTTACTAAAGGGAGGACTTCCTGGAAAAGGTGTTGAGTAGCCTTTTAAAGGACAGAATGGACACACTTGTAAGGAAAAAAGACACCTTCCAGGTAGACGAACCCCATGACAAAAGTAATAAAGTTCATCACATGCAGAGGACAATATTTTGCAGGGCCGAGATGACTCACACAGGGGAATTTACAGAGGGCCTCGAAAGGCAGAAGGGCTCATTTGGAACTGACAGGGATGGCAGGAACTCATTACAGGCTATTTTGAAAGGGAGCAACTCAATGAAAATGATCTGTAAGGAAGATGAGCCTGATTATCGTGAAAAAGCATAACACAGTAGAAATACCACAGGCTTTGGAAGCCATGGAGATGTGGGTTCGGAATCCATGTACCATTCACTAGCAATTATATTACAAACCTCCCTAAACTTTACTTCTCTGCTAGTACAGGGAAAATAGCACCTATATCCTAAGGGTATTTTCAGAGTTAAATGAGAGAACAAATGTTCAAATTCCTGGGACACAGTAATCACTCAATAAATGTTGACTTAGTTCTCTTTACACAGAATAGATATGAGCGAAGGCAAGAAGACTGCCTAGTCATCAGTAGTCTACGTGTGAAATGCAAAGAGCCTGAAGCCAGCTGTCAAAGGATAACTGGAAGACAACTCTCAGTAAACTACAGGCTATAACTTTTATGAGACAGGTGTGAGAGCGAGGAGAGAACTTACGAAGCAGAGAAGCCCAGGCTACAGCCACAAAGCACTATGACTGGGAGGAGGAGGGAAAGATGCAGTCCTCAACTTTTTGCACTGAGGCACCTCGACTGGCTTTTAATATACCTTTGTAAGTAAATCATTTAAAATGGGCTTTGGCCAAAGGAATGAAAGGATACAATAAAAAAAATTTTGTCTGATTATTTATTTACATATATTGCCAAATATGCAGAAGTATCACTTATCAGTACTGAGGAGATACTTTAAAGGACAGTACAGTTATCCTTCATTCATTCTATTCCATCTCTATATAGGCTATAAGAAATACCACAACAGAGAGGAAACCAAAATCCACTATTATCACAAACTATAAAAATAAATTCTGTGACAGAGTGCAGCTTGCCAGCTCTTTAAATAAAAACCTATGGTTTCCACTTACGGAAATTATTGGTAATTATATAAAACAAATATAACTTACATCAATTTTTGAAGTTTTGGCAAATGCTCCCACTGGATGTACGTGGTCATAGAGTATTATGACGCCTACCATTACCCTCAAGCAGAATGACACTGTTTCTTCATTTGTAAATCTGCTTCTGTATTCCCTGGAGGATAGAAAAGATATGGATGGATGAGGCACATCACAAACTCATGAGCTGACTGATGCTCTAAGTTGTATTCTATTGATATGTAAAAGGGACGCTAAGCTTATAGCCCCACCTTCTCTGCAATGAGATTCCCAGAGAAATGACGGGGGTGGAGCAGTTATCACTTACATATTCTGGTCTCTATATGCACGTTGGTATATTACCCCTTCTGCTTAGCGGAGATGAGACAATTTTAGAGGAATCAAAAGTGGCCCAGGGACTTCCCTGGTGGCACAGTGGTTGAGAATCCACCTGCCAATGCAGGGGACACGGGTTTGATCCCTGGTCCGGGAAGATCCCAGATGCCGCGGAGCAACTAAGCCCACGCGCTACAACTACTGAGCCTGCGCTCTAGAGCCCTCGAGCCACAACTACTGAGCCCACGTGCTGCAACTACTGAAGCCTGCACGCCTAGAGCCAGTGTTCTGCAACAAGTGAAGCCACCGCAATGAGAAGCCCGCGCCTTGTGATGAAGAGTAGCCCCCGCTCACCATAACTAGAGAAAAGCCCGTGTGCAGTAACGAAGACCCAACGCAGCCAAAAACAAATAAAAATTTAAATAATTTTTTTTTTTTTTAAAAAGTGGCCCGAAGTAAAAGTTTGGGGATGGGTGCTCTGAAAGGCTGTCACCAGCAATATGATGAAAAAGCTACTAGCTTAACAGAGAAAGTACATTTGCTATTTAGGGGCTAAGCTGATATAAACACATTATTGTGTTTACTGGATTTTAATTTCCTAAAATTCAATTATACTCTTCTCTCAAATGGGAAAAAGGAAATAGCACTTTTGTCTACATAAAAGGCAGCATGGCACAGCAGAAAGAGTCCAGAACCAGAAAGGAGACATCCGAGCACACGTGTGAGGTCAGCTACTGTGCATGAGCCCCTCCCTTGCCCAGGACCTTACTCCCCTAGACGAGAGTGGTGATAATATGATGGCTGGCAGCTGCCCTCTTACTTCATAAAGTTCTCCAATAAGATGAGTATATAACAGTGCTTTGGAAAATAAAGAGCTCCACAAAAACTAAAGTTATCTAGCAAAACCATATATTATTCAGGAACACAGGAGGAATTCTTTCTGCCTGCTGACAGGAAAATCCAGACAGAACACACTGTGGTACATGTTACAAATGGCTTGAGAGAGAGGAGAAACCCAGAAGAGAATTTAGGTGAGTGTTGGGTTTAAAAAAAAAAGAAGACTGAGACCTAATATTGGGAGAAAGGGATAAGTAGAACAACTCTAGCCCTCTAGGAAAAAAGGGCAAAATTCTCTATGAAAAGGGAATGATAATGTTTATGAGAGGCATAACCAGACGTGCTTTTAAGCTCTTCCCCTACTCCCAAAAGCACCCCAAAATCCCTATTCTGAAGAGTCTGACACACCTGAAAATCAAATGTACTTTATATGTTTAACTAGAACTTACATTAAGCTGTCAAATTATTTTAGTTTTGTTCATATGTTAGCATTACATACTTGGGATACACTTAATTTCCACCTTCCAAATACAACTTATTCACATCTGGACAATCATTTCAACAGGACTGTTCAAGTGAGGAAGATCAGGGGATACTCACGGTGTTTCAAGCATGACTCTGCACACACTAGCCATGGTGCTTAGACAATCTGTGGTATTTTCTATTGGTAAATTTTTATTCTGTAAAAGTGTATGGAGAACAAAAAAAGTAAGAGTGACAGTTATTACTCAAGAAAAATTTTAAATCTAGCAAAACATGAAAAATTAGCAACTTTAAAATTTGGTCCCTACTCTTAATTTTGTTAAAAAATGCACTAGATTCTAGGTACTGTTCTAAGCTCTGAGGATACAGCGATGAGCAAAAGAACTACAAGCCTCCTTTCTCCCAAGAAGCCCTTACATTCTAGAGCTGAGTGGAAACAACCACAATACGCAGACAAGGCCTCATAGCCACAAGGTACTTGGATTTGATGCTACAAGTACTGGGAAGTCACTGGAAACATTTTAAGCAGAGGAAGGGAATGTGGTTTATGTCTTAAGAAGATTACTTGGCTGCTCTTTGGAGAAAGGACTGCAGTGGGTCAAGAGTGGAAGAAGTAAGAACAGTCAGAGCAGGAATGCAGAAATGCAAGTGAGAAGTGGTGGGCTGATCTAGAGAGGTAGCTAGAGGTAGCAAAGGGTTAAGTTTTCAGATTCAGGGTATATCTTGTAAGAAGAGCCAGTAAGACTGCCTTGCCTGATGGAGTGGATGTAGGGGGTGAGATAAAGGAAGCAATTCAGGATGATAATCCTTAAGTTATCTGCCTGTACAGTGTTACTGTTAGTTGAGATAGGGAACACTGGAGAAAAGGCGGGATTGGGAAAAACAATCGAGACTTCGGTTTGGTCATGGTACTGCTGAGGTGTGGCTTATACATCCAAAGGGCGACTGCAAACAGGCGGTAGATGTGCACACATGGGCCTCGGGGAAGAGGACCAGACCCCGTGCACGAACTGCATCTCAGTCTATCAGCTTAGATGGTCTTTAAAGTCATGGTCTCGCTCAGATCATCCTATCTTCAGACAGGCAGAAGAGTAACAACGCTTACCTCTGATACAAATTTTGTTGTGGCATCACTTAAGGTTTTCAGCATTGGGGTTGCCTCAGCATAAAACAAAGACATTCGATTTGCCAATTCATTATTTACTTCATTTTCTCCTTCTGCCTGTGTGGAAAATAAAGACACTTGATATCAGCTCATAAGTCATGAAATAATATTATAAAAGAGCCTAGGCAGGGTGCCCATCTAATGCTTGTTAAATTAATCTAATAAATACTCTTATATTTTAGACCCTCAAATGTACACAATACTTAAATACTCTTTAAAAATAAAAAGATTAAAAATAATATTAAGCCATTTTAAAAAAGATTAACTTTTTAAAAAATATTTTAAATGATATTAAGCAATTAAATAAAACCTTGATGGGCTGCCTACTGTATACAAGGGATCATCCTAAATGCTACGGAGGATGGAACGATGCCTAGGACATCGTACCTGCCTCTATTAGGAGCACATAAGTACCCACACAGCAGCCACAATAACATGCTAAGAGACAAGGGATGAAAGGGGGGGGAGGGGAAGACTAAGTTAGACTGGAAGAAACTAAACTGGACTCATGGAAGAGTTTTTTTGTAGGTGATGACGGGCAGGCACACAAGGTATTCCAACCAGTCAGGCGGAAGAGCATGCTTTCAAATGCTTGGTAGAGTGTAAGTCAATGTAGTCAGTGGAATAAGGGACAGCAACTACTGAAAGAAGGGCTGGAAAGCAAAGCTGGGGTAGGACTAAATCCTAGCTTAAGTGAAATCCTAGCTTAAGGTCATATTTTTCTTCTATATGTAATGGGGAGCCACTTACAGTGTCAAAAGAAAGGAATAACAATTCAGTCAATCTTCTAAATAAATTTAACTAATGGTAGTGGGCAGATTGTACCAAAAAGAGACTGTATGTCAGAAAATGCGTTCTACAGCTATTATAGAATGGTTGCCAAAAAGAAAGTGGGTATTAGGCTCTCAACTGGGATAGAAGTACAAAGAGATGGAAAGGGGGGCAGTGAAGAGATGTGAGAGAGATGTCACTTGACAACGACTGGATTTACCTATAATTATTGAGAGCAAAAGACAGTACAAAGATGATTTCAATGCCTTTGCCCTTGATGCATGACAGGATGGCTATAATAGAGGATTGGGTGATTTTATTTTATTTTATTTTACATGGTGAGTATGAAAAAGACAGATGATAAGGTCAGCCTCACAGAAGAAACCAGGCTATGCAAAACCAAACTAATGCATATACCAGAGGCTTCATGGAAAAGAAATCTTTCTTCCAATCCGGGCCTGTCTTAGAGCAACTACTTCATAAAATATTTATTCAATGGTCTCCTTTGGTTGTTTTTTCTTTTAACCTCTTATGCCACTTATCACTCCTTACAATCTTATATAGTATTTCTTTATTAAACTATCTACTTGAGGCCAGGCCTGACCCTAGGAATTTTCTATTTTTCATACCAATTAGCACAATATATTGATAGGTCCTCAAAATATCTAGAGAAAAAGATAGTATTTTCTTCATATTTAAGGTTTTACTTATGGCGTTTGACATCCTGGAGAAAAGGGTATTAAACAGCTTAAAATGAGGAGAAGTCAAGATGCTAACAAACCAGAAGAGATGCTATGCTAGCCAAGCAACAGGCACAGAAGCCATTTCTCACACAGCCATGTCAGACACGGACATGCTCGACGTCCAGGACCTCACTTTCCCATCCTGCCAGTGTTAGTATTTCTCCTGTCCCTGGTCAATTTCTCCCCAGGACTCTTCCATTCTAATAATATGGGGACAAATAACTCATAACCACTAATTCACACAATTTTTGTGCAGTTAAAATGAGAATACAAAGAGAAATCTTTAAGTATCAACATTATATAGGCAAAAAGCAATTTTACTGGATTAGTTATGGAATCAGGGCCTGGGTGGAAAAATAGGTAAAAACAATATGGTCTGCTACATTTTGCTCTTTCTTCCCACAGCTGTGGATGCCCATAATTACTAACTTTACTACTAGCTTTAGCTTTACCTGAATGAATGAATGCATGAGCAAAAGATTAAACTGAACAAATTGAGAGCTGAATTATTATTACCACCCTGTAATTCAAAGCATTAACTTACTGGAACATTATTAATCCTCATACGACTCAATGTTCTTCTATAATAGCTGAAATCATTCTGTATGGCAGGATTTGTCATCTAAAGGAGATATTTATGAAAGAAAAAGGTATTATTTACTAAATACAGTACACAAATTAAGCGAAAGATATACTAGTTATAATTAGTTAAGTAACATTCCCTAATTTGTAATATCATCCAATATGACTATCTGCACTTAAGTTACGTAACACCGTATTCAGTCACTACTGAACACAGAAGACCATGTACACTGTTTTCCAGTCAGTCAGTATACTTTCTTTCTTTCTTTTCATTAATTTCAGGTAATATACTAAAAGTCTGTTTACCAAAAATGATATTACCAAATAAACAAAAACAAAAAGGAATGTGTAGGCACTTATTTTGGGTTATTACAATAAAGTATATATAGGGTCAACAGGGCAATCTTCAAACAGACTAAAACTTTATATACAAATCATCTGTGCTCAAAGTATTAATAAAAGAGAATAATTGTCTATGATACAGTGTTGATAAAAAGCTGCAGTTAGGAATCCAGCTCTTCCACTTTCTAGACAAGATACCTGAGGTGCTGAAAAGTCAAAGGACCTGCTTCATAACTGGTTACTGTGCCAGAGCCTAAAGTGGAACTAAGGTCTCCTGATATGGAATTTAGTGCTTCTTTCTTTACACTCTCACTCCTTCCAGCAAAAAGGACATTTATAGGTAGGTAGGTAGGTAGATGGAAGGAGGGTGGTGAGAAAGAGAGAGGGAGGGAGATGGGTGAGAGAAAGAAAAAGTATCTTAACATTTTTATATAGAAGAATGTTGAAAAAAGTGGGGATGAGCAGAAAAAGTATATTAGAAAAAGCCAGTATTGTTGTTTCAGAGATGATTTTTAAAATGAAGTTAAATGAAAACTGATGGACTTCCCTGGTGGTCCAGTGGTTAAGAATCCGCCTGCCAATGCAGGGGACACGGGTTCAATCCCTGGTCCAGGAAGATCCCACATGCTGCAGAGCAACTAAGCCCGTGTGCCACAACTACTGAGCCTGTGTTCTAGAGCCTGTGAGTCGTAACTAGTGAGCCTGCGAGCCACAACTAATGAAGCCCACGCGCCTAGAGCCTGTGCTCCACAACAAGAAAAGCCACCGCAATGAGAAGCCCGCGCATCACAATGAATAGCCCCTGCTCGCCGCAACTAGAGAAAGCCTGTG
Organism: Neophocaena asiaeorientalis asiaeorientalis; assembly: GCF_003031525.2. Lineage (NCBI taxonomy): Eukaryota > Metazoa > Chordata > Mammalia > Artiodactyla > Phocoenidae > Neophocaena > Neophocaena asiaeorientalis. The sequence goes on from NW_020172779.1 coordinate 13,069,381, forward strand.
CGCAGCTATGAAGACACAGTGCAGCCAAAACATAAATAAGTAAAATAAATTTAAAAATGAAAACTGAATATTGGGTAATTTGCTGTTTGCTATGTATATACCAAAAGGCCTGCGCAAGTGTTAAATCCGGCATTTTTGCTAAGGACCAGCAGGCTTTTAAACACATTTTGAAAAGGTCTCCAGGCATCTCCTCCTAGTGCTCTTTGAAAGACTCCTGATTTCCGTAACAATGAGGACCAGCAGAACAATCCTACCTTGAGTTCATCAAACCGGAGTGTAAAATGAAGAATTTCTGCAAACTGTTTAGCAAGAGCCTGCTCTCGCTCTAGATGCTGGGTAGGAGAATACGGGGTACTTGTCAAGGCTCCCAGAAGACCTCTTAATGCTGCTTCTAAAGAAAAAAAGATTAAAATGTTGTTTGTACCTGATATTTGTTTATTAAAACGTGAGCGATTTTTAAATGTTTTGACTTCAATTCCCATAAAAGTAAGGTCTCTTTAAAAGCCAGATTCTAAACGTAACACTCAAACTGAATACTGTTTACTAGAATAGGAACCCTGAAGTGACTAACTCAATTTCTGTAAACACAAATTCAAAATCATGTGGAATGTGAATGAGATACCCGGATCAAAGGACAAATTTTATATTATTTTCACATTCTACTGTGTTGATTTTTATGAAATGGTAACTGTTACTACAGCTGAGTAACTTCTTCAGGGGCACTGTGGCCACAGAGACAAATCGGTACATGGGTGTGAATGAATTACCAACTTCACATACTTTGAATATACTGTTTATTTATAAACACAAACTGCTTTCTTTCAGTTACTAAAGGAAACCAAATATTTGGTTTAATAATTAGCTGTCTTCAGTGTTTTAGAACTTGGTATCTCAGGACCATAATATAAATATTCTAATTTATTATATAAATAAAACCGTTCCTTTGAAACAACTGCTACTTTTGGAATGCCAGACGTAGCAGTTTATTTTATATTCCATTTAAAAATGGAAATACTGATTGCACTTCAAAAAAAAAATCACAGAAATCAAACTATTTCAGTTACAGAATCAGAAAACAATGGTAGATCCTATTCAGAGAAAACAAGAGCTTACAGAGTTAGACGGTCATCTGATGTTTATGAATAAGTGTTAGATTAATAAATATTTATTAGTGATAACAAATTTATGTCAGATCATCAACCTTTCACTTAAAAAATACCAACTCTACCGTTTATGAAGACCCAATTATGAACCAACGTTCATACTTACGCATTTAACCTAGTCTGTCATTTAACTTTCACCATCAACTGTGACATCGGCATTACAGATGGATAAACTGAGTTTCAGGTTAGACCCCCAAGGGTATAGCTCATAAATGCCAGGTGTTTCTGATTTCACAGCCCTATTTTTTCCACCATAATAAACTGTTTCTCACAAAAAGCGACATTCTAACTAGCCTTCTGCAACCTTATAAAAGATTAATTTACTGATCAGTACCAACAGTAAGTACTTCCTTATGTGTCTATTATATGGCAGGTACTGAGCTAGACACTATTTGTAATCCACACAGTAACTCCAAATGTCAGCTACTATCCTTTTCTTTATGTAAGTCAGAAAATGTACTGATGGTCTAACATGTGCCAGGCACTGGGGGAAGATGGAGATGGACATGCCCGAGGCCCACACAGCGCCTAATGATACAGAGAAGAGAGACAACTTACTATAGCTGGGATGTGTGTTAAGAAGGAGAAGGGCACGGCACCGTGGAAAGGTATAAAAACGGGACCTTACCTAGTTCAAGACTCAGGAAAAGTCCTCCCTGAATACATGACATCTGGGCTGAGACTGGACTGTGCACTAAGAATGAGCAGGAGTTTGCCAATAGGGCAGGGAGCCAGATCCTGAACTGAGAAGAGCGTGACACAGTAGAGAAACGCACAACAACCAGTACAGGGGAATGGAGAGGCAAGAAGGAGAGGAACCTAAGACTAAAACAACACGAGGACCATCTGTGTGCCATATTAATAAGCACCCTGGCCATGTCATCATAATGTCCCTGGAGAAACTATTTAAGCAGGGTAGTGACATCATCAGATTAGCATTTAATAACTCCACTTCATCTGCAGTGTGGAGAACACACTGTGGGAGTATGGATGGCTTCTAGAGGTGCAAGAGTGGATGTGAGGATCAATTAAAAGGAAAAAACTTTTGGCTCTTTTGAAAAATGGCTTACTTCTCCCACTACTCATCTCATGTGTCAGCATTAATATAAGTGGAAAACAAAGTTTGAGAGATGTGAGAACAGGAAAAACCATTTTAAAAACAAAAACAAAAAACACCAATACTGTTACAAGCTGTTAAAGAAAAAAGAAACTCTCATTTCCTGGATTTGATCCAGCCTCAGGGCGAAGTCCAGCATCTACAGTGCTCACCGCTCTGGGGAATGGGAGACACTCCTCAGCCCCACACTGAGTGGTGAGTCAGGTCATGGCTGACCTGAGATGGCCAATAACCGGGGAGAACTTCTGTCCGTGAACGGCTAAGTCCTCAGTGGCACATCTGCCATGAAAGAGAAACTCAAAATGATAAGGCTGCTTACTTGCCTTTGAAGCAGCTAGATCAGCCCGGGGCCCTCTGCTGATACAAGACAGTCCTACTAGACTACAGTGCCCTGCGACAAGAGGGGAATCAGAGACAGAGGATCTCAGAAGGTGGCTCCGGTCTCTGGCTGAGTTAGAAAGAAAGGGAGGTCAAAGAACAGATGATGTAGGGATTGGTCTCTCTGATGAAGCTCCTGAAACAAAATGATGTGGTTATGACTCTTACAAAAGGTAGACGACAAGGAGGAAATTAGTAGACTACTTAAGCCCTAAATTCTGGAAAGCATTAGCTGGTAAACCAGTGCAGAAGCCAAAGCTATGTAAGAAGGCTGCAAGGAAGAGACTGAATGGAGAAATAATGACAGATCAGTCCACAAAGTAGATCCAGAAGGGGAAACAACGGATGACTAGGAAGAGAAGGCTCCTTTACAGACAAGAGCCATATATTTGCACCTACTGCCAACCATCCACTATCAAAGAGCAGTCTTTGAATCCCCAGAAGAGAACCCAAAGGATATGGAGTGCGGGGGATCTGAAACAGCCAAGAGGTAATACCACCATTGTGGGCACTTCAGAACTTTTTGAACAAATTTTGATAAATTTAGCCCAGTGAAAAGGAGTCAACACGTTGGATAGACTCACTCACTATGACCCCTGGAGGTGGCCCCAATAAGCCCCTGGAACAGGAAGACTGAGGAGACACAAAGCAGTTTATGTACTGTCTGGCCTCAAAACCTTCACTCAGATAGCTGCCTCAACTGGGAAGGCCTCAGATTGAAACAAGCAAGTACAGGATGTTTCCCGTGCCAGCAAGGTTAAACCATGTTGGCAAAGCTCAGTGTCTTCCAAATTAGTCAAGTGGTCCCTTCCCTGTCCCTCTATAAATATGCAAACCAGCAAGGGATCAGGGTCCCTCTTCTGGAGTACACCCCATGGTTTATCTGTAGTGCTTGAACCAAGCAACCTTCTTGGAATTCTGAAGGACCATGTGCATCTTCACAGTTGTGCGGTATTCTGTGTGCTGTTTGTGGTGTTTATCCTCATCTCTGGCTCAACAGTGAGGTAGGAAGAAAAGAGACGACAGAGGTTAAGTGGACTTAAAGCAGAGGGTTCAACTGACTGGAGGTCCAGATAGGATACTGAAGCTCAGAGAATTTAAATGATGTAGCCAAGGCCACACAGCTAATAACCGCAAACAGAGGAATTCAAACACAGGCCATTATGCCTTGAAAGCCTAAAATCCATTATTATTGCTTCTCCTGAATATCCGACACATATTTGATATATCAGATGTACGTACTCATTTATCTATCACTTGCTCACTCATTCAACATTGAGTTCCTATCACATGCAAGCAAAGACATGTACCCTTGTCAGCAAGGAAACTGGAAACATTATAAACCAGGTTATTGGCCGAGAGATGAGGAGTAAACCACCAGATCTTAAATTTGTACCTTGTTCATACCTTTACAGAAGCCCTAGACTACACAATGAAGGTTCAAGGCTCCCACATGACAGAATAAAAAACTGATAGCTTTCTGCTATTACCTGTGTTACTATATCCTCTGCTGAAACAGAACCCAGCACCTGTGCCGAAACACACAACACTAGCCTGATGTAATTCCAGTAGTTAAAATATGAGAAAATACGTAAGCCTGATGGGTTTGGTCTATTTTACAATTATTATTATTATTTTTTTACTGGCAAATGCTAAGAAACCAAGATGAACTTGAGTAGGACCTGAGCGGCATCTAAAGCCATTTAACTTCGAAAGTGTCTAGGAATGAGCAGCACAGCAAAACCCTAAATAAGTTGTGAAGATAACTAAAATGGAAAGACCTAGGCTCTCTGAGGTTACAAAGCTACAGACTACGTAGATACTTGACTGAAAGAACTGACTGTCATGCTCGAGGAAAATAATTTATAATTCTTATTTCTAGTAAGAAAAGGACAATTTAGGGCTTCGCTGGTGGCGCAGTGGTTGAGAGTCCACCTGCCGATGCAGGGGACACGGGTTCGCGCCCCAGTCCGGGAAGATCCCACATGCCGCGGAGCGGCTGGGCCCGTGAGCCATGGCCGCTGAGCCTGCACGTCCGGAGCCTGTGCTCCGCAACGGGAGAGGTCACAATAGTGAGAGGCCCGCAAAAAAAAAAAAAGGACAATTTACACAAACGCTTCTATCTCAACTATTATTTGTCTTTGCATTTAACAGTGTATACTGCATCTAAGGAAAAATAGCAATTCTCTTACTTTTTTTTTTTTTTTATGCGTTACGCGGGCCTCTCACTGTTGTGGCCTCTCCCGTTACGGAGGACAGGCTCCGGACGCGCAGGCTCAGCAGCCATGGCTCACGGGCCCAGCCGCTCCGCGGCAATGCCACAACTACTGAGCCCTCGCTCTAGAGCCCATGAGCCACAACTACCGAGCCTGCACGCGGCAACTACTGAAGCCCGCATGCCTAGATCTCGTGCTCCACAGCAAGAGAAACCACCGCAATGAGAAGCCCACGCACCGAAACGAAGAGTAGCTGTGGCTCACCACAACTAGAGAAAGCCTGCACAGCAACGAAAACCCAACGCAGCCAAAAATAAATAAATAAATATTTAAAAAATAAAAAGCTCAAATTAAAAAAAATAATAATAGAACTTCAACTTTGAAGCAGAGGTTGTAAACACAAATGGCCAAGTAGCTAATATAAAGACATAAAGAGAGCAAGATATAAAAAACCAGGATGCAGTAGAGACCCACTGCAAACTAGAAAGTACACGCCCTAACTACTGGACACAGAGTCAGTTTGCCACTTAGCTTCGCCAATTGAGAGGCAGATCCATTGCTCAACTGCTGGCTAAGCTATTGATTTTTCCAAAGCAACCGAAGACTTAAAACACACACAACACATATAATTACCAATTTTAAAACCTGGCAATTAATCAGGAATGTTTAAAAACCATGTGGGCCAAACAAACCGTGTCTCAGGTCTAAATTTAGCTTACAAGCCGCCAGTTGACTTCTGTCTTACAGTACTGGTTTCCTTATCAAATTGTATGTACTCATTTAGAATATATAACACATTTTTATGATTCAAAAAGCAAAACTATATAAAAACACGTATCAAAAACTTAAACTGAAATGTTTCAAATTTCTGACACATCTATACCACTCCTCCCCTATGCTCCCAACTTCACAAAGTTTACATCTTTCAAATTACACAAGCAGCTAGAGAGCTACATCTTACCTGTTCTACCTCCTCCTTCTCCAAGAAAAAGAACTCCAATTTTGCTTATTCACTGTATTAAAGGCACAATTCTGATCTCTGAATAATTGTTCCCATGTGAGGGCAGAAGCAGATGGTCATGAATTCTTGTTACTTAATGACTCCCTCGATAACTTTGCATATAACATTAGCTTCCTATTTCTCATCTCGTACAGCTTTAGGTACATGAACCGATCATAATCAGCCATGATCTTAAGAACACAACAATCTAAATAACCCAGGAGACCTTGGATTAGTTCCCACATATGGGAAAGGATGTGCTATGGAGCTGGAGAGAAATTCTACCAAGCTGTTTCCCATAGTAGGACCCTTTAAGCTGCAAAAAATCAGAAATGTCCTTATGGAAGTCAAAATTTGTTGAGGAAAATGGTCTAAATAAATTGAACACCTGGTTGAACAGGATGATAGGAAGATTATGCTATAATCTCATAGTCTACCAAGCTGCTTTACTTATGAAACATATAAATTTAGCAGTATGAACATAAAATACTGTAAATAACTTCCAGTATCAGTAACTGTCTTTCTCACTAGGCAAGTCATAATGACAAAACTTTCAACTTACCTAACCTCTGAGAAAACTCATAAAATTTCTTTAATTTGCCTACTAGTGGAACAACTGCACCCCATGCCTTCTCTTGCAACTTCTCATCTGCTGGATGCTGGATGGCCTTCAAAATCCAAAGAATAAAAATAGTTAGATTTTTAAAAAATCACAACAGTATTATTTTTACATTAAAATATAGGTTTTGGCAAACACAGGAAACCCTGGTATAGTCCATGAAATTCAGAATAATGGACCCAGAAATGCTGAGAGTGGCCTTCTCAACTCCATGGATACTTTAAACCTATTATAATACATTCTTCGTTATTCTTGCAATGGATATGGAGAGATGGAATAAAAAATGACACAATGTATGTTTGTTAGGTATATTACGCCTTGATACTTTTTAGAGCCACAAAAAGAAACCAAAATGTTTCCAATATCACGGACAAGCTTTCTTAGAAATTCTGTTTTAAGGATTATTTTCGTAGAATAAAAGGAAACCAAAAAAGGCAGGCGATAATGAAATAAGACCCAATCTGGGAAAAGGCTAATAAACTTTCAATAATTCAAATTCCAGGGTCCAAACTAGTTTTTAAAAAGTTACCAAACACTTAAAAACCTAAATCAGCCTGAAAAATGTGATTCAGAAATTGTCACTTATCCCCTCCCTGTAACTAAAACTCTATTCTGGAATCTAAGTTTTTTTTAGGTTTTCCTGAGTGAGGTGAAAAACTAGTTTCAAATGTGAAAGGGGAGAAAATAAAACATAATCTAGAGACTCTAAAATAAACATGAATATGCTCTTTCTCTGCCCAGTCTTCCAAGCCATCAGGCAATCATTTGTAAATATAGAGGGTTATTCCCAAAGAAATATATTTTCTTGCTTTCGTCTTCCTTTTGCTTACAGATGCCTTTCTTCACGGTTTTTCCACACCTTGGTTTGCTTTCTCTAACATCTTCAAATGAGCTAAACACACCATCTGAAAGGTGAAACGCATAACCAACACCTGTTTGTAACATATCAGCAATCTAAATGGCACACTTAGATTTTCCCAAGACACTAGTACTCTGACTCCATCCATACAAAACCAAAAAATAAGACAGCAAAATAAAACGGAAGCCAGACAGATTTAGAAGATGCTTCAAATAAATTAGCTACAAACTAAATAAATGGGCTATACATTGTTTAAGCAACTTGCTTTATAAGCTTGCCATTGTATTCAAATTTTCTTGATTTTTTTATATAAACAAATAGGAGTCTGAAATGAATCCCACTTATATGACTATCTAGAAATACTGTAATGTTAAAGAAAACCAGACATTACAACATGTAACAATCCTTATTTCACACTGTATTAATGTGACTATTTCAAAGGGACTGTGCTATTATCTTGATGTATATGAAAAAATCCTTTTAGCCTCAAGTCCAGTCTCAATGGTTTCATATCAAGTAGTAAAAATTTGTTTATTACTTGGGAAATAAGCAAATAGATAGAATTTTAAAATTTATTTTCTTCTCCTCAGAAGTCTATCCAACCTTTCTTGCAAGGATCTAAAAATGATTTTCTAAATATCGGCTCATTCTCATAATATTAAAGTGCTCCAGCAAGTGTCACCCATTTTCATAACTGAATAGAGTTAACTATTTCCTTGGCCCTGCCTTGCCTGGATTTAGAACTGAAGACACTGTCTGCTCTTTTATGAAAACATTTTATGGTTCTCCTTATAATTCTGATTCTTTCTCCTCTCAGATCAGTTTTACTGCTGTTAGATAACATTTCTGGTACAGCACCCATCATAGCCCAACATGAAAAAGAGCACTTAAGTAAAATGTCAATGGTGAGGTTGTCATGGAGCAAATATTATAACTTTCATTTTCAAAAATGTTAAAACTATTATGGATACATCAAAACATTAGGGAAAGTTCTTATTTCCCTCTCTAGTGGTTTATTCTAGAGAGTAAGCTTTGTTTATTTAATAGATTATATTTTAAATCACATTTTATTCAATTTTAGAGTCATGTTTAATAAAGTACTATTTAAACAAATACATATATAATCCACATCATTAGCATAGTAATAACAGTAAACTCTCAGTCTAGGTTCTATGTGTCAGCTTCTATGTGTCTTTGCTGATGGATTATCTAACTTTATCCTCAAAACGACTCTATGAATTGCTTCTACATTTTTTCTACGATGAATAAGGTGGCCATAAAGGTTTTTACATCTCCCTCCCTCTTGAATGATAGCCTTTTGGAGAATATTTTCTAAAATTAAGTATCTGATAGAAGAGTATAAATAATTTTACAGATCTAATTTTATACCTTGCCAAACCGACCTCAAAAAGATACCATTCTACAATACCACTTGCATTAAGACTACCTGTTTCTTCATAAACCAACCAATATTAAACTTTTAATACTTTATTACTGTATGCAGTAAAACTTCTTGACAGTGATGGGCATTTATTGTAAACCTGAACATTTTTCTATTGTGTGTTTTCTCATAGGTAGAATGGTTGTTCTACTAAGTCAATTAAGTCTTCACATTGACCTATGGCAGTTTTGGCAGTTATATCTGTTCTTTATGTATTTGGTATATACTCAGCTTTTATATGTTTAGGGAACTTGAAATTCACAGAAATGGTTACATGCCTTCATTTACTGAAATCTTAAGGTTTTACTCAAGCTAATAATATTAGCAAGATTAATCTAAAGCTCTTGCATTTATTTCTTCAACAGTTACTAACTGCTTACTAAGCACTATACTAGGTGCTGATAACACAAAAATAAGTAAGAAACCAAGTTTACCCTCCTCAAGCTAGCAGTACAGCAGTGGAGATACAGACATCATATATCAGTGGTTTAAAAAAAAGTGATGGCTACCATAAAAAAACATGTGCAAGGTGCTATGGCAAAAGAGTACAGGGAAGTAGAAGATTATTGGGATTTGAAGGAAGGAAAAGAAAAAAAGAAGGGCATACTCCAGACAAAAACAAAGGCAAGTAACTGTACCTAGGTAAGACATTCAGGAAACAAGCAGTCCAGTGCAGGAGAGGTAAAACATGGAATTCACATTATCCATAACTTCCCTGCTAATGAAAGGACCAACTGCTAATCTAAACTAGACTCCATGGAACCCTTTAACTCCTCCTTCTCCTTTACATTAAACATCCAGTCAATCACCCAAACCTGTGGCCCCTCAGTCCAAAACACTTAGTGACTCAGTGTCTTCAGGTGTGTGCACTTATTTCTTCCTTTACTAGTACTCCAAATGTCATCAGAGGAATCAGGTTCGATATGGTCTGTAAACCCAAGAGATCAATCCTTGAAAACCTCTGCACTATTAGTTACAGAGAAGAATAACAGAAACAGAAGGGCAGGAAAAAATGAAGCAACAAAGTGTGAGCTATGCCTTCAAGAAATGTAATGAGAAAAAGAGAGATATGGTCCAGAGGCCAGGGAGTTTCTTTGGGTAGTATAGGACACTTGTGTATATGTGTACATGTGCCGGGAAGGAGTCAATAAAAGAAAAAAGAAAGAAAATGTAATTAAGAGAAGGAAATTAAAAGAGTAAAGTTCCAGAGGAGGGTGGAGAACAAAGGTAGAGAAGTTAGTCTTGGTAAGAAGTAGGGACAGCTTCTTCTGAAAAAAACAAAAAACAAAAACAAAAAAAAACAGAAGAAATAGAAAAAAAGATGGATGGAAACCTGGATAAGTTCAGAGGTTTGGGAGAAGAAAGCTGAGGGAGACCACACCAAACATTTGCTCTGTGGTATCAAGTCATCAGACAGAGTTGAGGGGGTCCAGATCACAAGGATGGCTTCAGCTTTCTCCTAGGAAGCTTAGGAGGAGCAGAAAAACAGACTAGCAGGACAAAAAGAAGCCACAGAAAGTCTCATGTTCTCCCCTCCAAAAACAATATAAATAGCCACCATGGATACTGTAAATTTCAGGTGTGAGAATAAACCAAAAAAATAAACTTTTCTTTAATATATATAAATTACATATTTATAGAACCTTGTTTTCCTTTTACCCTTGTATCACTGCAACCACTTTTGAAATAATGCAAGTGATCTTCCTTTAAACCGAATATGTAATATGCAAACAGACAATAAAGTATAGAAAATAATAGACATTAAAAAGAGGGACATAGTAATTTTTAGTTTATTGGAAAATGTATAAACATGCTTTACCTCTCGTATTTCATGGCCAGCTCCTCTATATGACTGCAAGTCCTCCAAGATGCCTTCTGCATCTTTTAGTACTACATTCACCTGATTATAAATTTCCTTCTCAGACTCTGTAGGCTGGGCATCTAAATAGCAGGAAAGCACAAGAAAATTTAGAGTCACATGATTTTTTTTTTTAGTACATGTATAATAACTCTAAGCATTGATTAATCTGATTTTCTAAAGATGACCAACATTTTGTCCAGTGCTAACTTTGCACTTCTTAGAAAAGACTGACAATTTTTCCATAGTTCTACATTTGAATAACTATCCTCAAGTTTGTAAATATCGCAAAGAAGCAAGGGAACACCAAACATTACTATTTATTTTAAGTTACAAATCATGACGTGGTATACTAAACAAACAAGGATTATAATTCAAAAATTTTAATTGTGAGTGTCAATAATCACTGTTTCTACTACATGCATCACTAACAGTAATGACTGTAAATGTATGAGTAATGATCTATTTTAATGCAACAGAAATGAAAGCCCTATTAATACATCTTGCTCATCTACGGTTTAAGACATAAACTATTTTCCTATAAAGTTCATTTTAATGACTGAGTTTTGATATAAAAAGATTAGAAACTAAAAAAAAAAGTTTTTAGATGCTCCCTTTTTCTAAAGACCTTTGTATTCTGTACCAATGAACTTCTCTGCTGATGAACAAAAGGTCCAGATTCCTGTGCAGAGGAGTTCGAACTATGAAACTGCTCCAGAATCACTAGGCTACTAAAAACTAGATACTTTAAGATACAATAGTATCACTGAAATTTTGAAATACTAAAGCAAAAACTGAGTTCCTATACACTTGGGACTGAGAGGAAAAATGGAGAATTATACTTACAAAAAACATAATCAGGAACACAAACATATAGGCATTTCTACTACCTGTGGTGTTAGCCACAAAACTTAGGTTAATAGATGAATAATTCTGGATTTCTCTCTGTTAGACTCGAGGTGACAAAAATCCCGTTTTCAATACCTTGGTCACTTGTTTCTCTAAGGATAAATCTTTTTTATTCAATACATTTGATTCTTTTTTTGGGTGGGGAGGGGAGAATTGGCCGCTTTGTGACGAAAATGAGTTTTTCATAAATCTTTCCAATTAGACTATATCCAATACTGCAGATAAGGCATAAAGCACTTAAAATAATAAACATTATGATTACCATAATGTTTTAGAGAGCAACTTTGATGTCAGAATTCCTCCATGCTAAAATTTTCTCTTACTCTGGAGGTAGGGGAGGCAGACCAAATTTATAACATGAATTAAGAACATTTCTGATAAATCTCTTGTTCACCAATCACATAAAACTAGTACCTAGAATTTTCTGCACATATTCCACCTCCCCATAAGTACACAATGATCTATTTATTCCTTTCCTTAGAAAAATTTTACAAACTTTGTTCACACGTGAAACTAGGAGTCCAGATGCCTAAAACCTGTAACTTTATTTTGCGCTTGGGGCAAGTCATAATTCAATTCCACTTATTAAACCTGCCAACTAGTCAAAAAAATACCATTTATATATTTTAAATCAACAAGTACAGTATCAATTTCAACATACTTAAGACATTACTACAGCAACAATAAGTAACATTCACATGCAAAGCCAACTCAAGAATTTGTGTTTTCATATCTGTTCCCTTATTTTTCAAATTTACTTTCAGAAATGTTTTTTTTTTCCATGAAAATGTTATAACAAAATAATTACACAAGGAGTCAACTGAAAAATTAAAAAGACCCTGTCTCTGTCCAAAGCTATAAAGGTATTACTAGGAGCAAATACTGATATTATAGCTAAATGATTTTTTAAAAATCAGAATTTGTCATTTGGCAGTAGTATTTTTTCACATTTAGCCAGACCATGTTCTCCAAAGTCACAGTTAGACACACACTAAAAAAAAAAAAGGTACACCTCATAACTTTTATACTTACACCAGATGCAGTAGAGAAAAATAGTTTCACATGCAAAAACAGCAGTTTTATACTTTTCATATGGAATTGTGAAACTACGGACATAACATCAATAGTAGACACATATCATAGTTTGAATTCATGAAGTGGGAATTCATGACAAAGGACAATATTTTAACTATTATATAGTAAAAGATAATTGTGAAGTTTGAAAATACTAAACTATGTATTTTGGATGTGGTGACTAGCTGTTAACAGAAAAATATGACACTGAGAATTACATACAAAAGAAACATTATCAGATAGATTTAAATAGACCTTGGAAGTGGTTAATAATTATTAAAGATTTAATAAATACCAAGAAATTTAAAAATAAAGGAGAAGATTCCAGTTTCCCCTAAGGGTGGAAAAAGTACCCAGCACCACACTGATTAAACATTTTTTAGACTGTCACAGGAAAGTCACATTTATAATTTTGAAAGCTGCTGAAGACTGCTGTAGAGATGAAGACAAACAGAAAATAGCAGACAGGTAAAGCACTACTTTACTGATAGCAAGTCATGCAAAAGGGTGAAATACTAGGGAGGGGAAAGGACTCCATAAAATAAAACACTTTTTTCCAAAAATGGTATCATATAATACAACCAAGACTTGTCACTTTGATTTTTCATAGCAAAAAATGAAAACTTTTATTACTTGAGGAAAAACACATCACTTAGCCAGCTAACGGACGGCCATTCAATTGATTGCAAAATGTATCTACTATACTACTGAGAGTAACCACAGTGATTACTCATCAAGCTCAGTTTTAAAAGCTGTTCAAGGGAAATTACAGCATATTTCAGTTGCTCGTACTATTTGAAGGTAAAATTAATTTTTTAAATAAATTCACACCAGTTTCCTACAGAAGAGTCACTGAAAATAATTGCTAAAATTGAAGCTGTTATGATACAAAAGGAGGCAAAGGATCAGCTATAAAAGGAAAAAAATTAAAAGACACGTAGAAATTGTAATTGTGATAAGGGGTCTGTCTGCTTTAATCTTGCATTCATTCATTAAATATTTACAGTATATCAATCACCACAAGTCTCATCGAGGCAGGGACCTCAATGTAGGGTACATACCACTGTATAGTATATAAACTCAGTACCTAGTAGATTTTCCATAATAAATATTTATTGAATGAATGAGAAGGTACAGAGATATAAATATGCCTCCAGCATGTGTTAAAGAAGGCTATTATGCATTTTTAACTCTAAATAAATATAATCCTACATCATTTTAGAAAAATAAATATAAGAAAATGCCACCAGAAATTTCCAAGTATGGGGAAAAAGCAATTGAAAATACACAAAAATAAAATGGAAAAACAAAGTTAGACTAAAAGGGTGGGTATTATCAATATTTTTTGTAAATGGGGGGTAAGGGGAACAGGCAACACAAAAGACACAAGAATTAGAAGAAATGTATGACTAAGTGGAAAGGCACTATAACAAAGAATCAGAGGAAGTAAGATTCATTTCTCACTTACAAATGACCACCTATATTTACTCTCCTATTTTGGCCTACCTGGAGATAACTAAATCAAGGTTAACTAATGAATACTGAACTTCTATGATTACAGAGGACTATGCTAAGGTTGGGAGGGGACATAAATATAAAAGTCCCTCTTCTCCCAAGAAACAATCTAGTGAACTAGTAGATATAGTAGTTACTCAGGCTAAAGATCTGTCATTAGAATGACCTATAAATTAACAATGTCACTATAAAGTAAGAAATTTCAAGAACTAGAAGAGGTTGTACAGGCCCCAATTCAGTGCTTTTAATATGTTGTCATTAGCATAACTGCTGCCAAACTGTTATGGGGCAATTCTGGACTTACATATTAATATTAATTAAACCACTATTCTTAAAATCACATAGGTATAATCTGTTTTCAGAAAAAGACCCTCTTTCTAGGACATCGAGTAGATAATGATATGTTTCACTGAACACAGAATGTCATTTCACGCCTTAAGGCTTTTTTACATGTTGTTCCTTCTTTCTACAATATACTGCACTAAATCAGCCTGAAACATTCTAATTCACCCTTCACAACCCAACTCAAATATCACCATCAGAAAGTCTTCCATGCCCGATCTACTCACAGCTAGATAAAGTTAATCCCCTTCCTGAACTACACGTTGAATGATGTAAATTATGTAAATAATTAGTTTGCATTTCTATCTATTCTAATGATTTGTATTTCTCTCTATTCTACTGAATTGAGAACTCCCCAAAGGCAAGGGTTGTATCTTAGTTATCTTTGCATCCCCAGTACCTACTGGCTGGCATACAGGAGGCAGGCTGAACTGAAGTGAAAAACAGTGTGTGTGTGTGCAAGCACGGAAATTAAGGGATAATGATTAAAGACCGTCTTCATTTGGTAAACTACAGGATTCCATTAAATCATACTTTAAAATTACCAGAATAGTTAATTTTTATACAGCTTGATGCAAAATGCCAGTACATCTGTCTGTATGGAACCATGGACATGCACTGAGCTAGATTTAACCAATCAGAATGATGGAAATAGTAAAGCTAAATTATTCTGGTAACCTAAATATTACTGTTCATCTAGAAATAATGTAGTACTAATACTCTGTTTAATAAAAGAATATGACTTTATCCTTAGTAATCATAAGGAACTGGCAAATCAACTGTGTTGGCAATTTTGAATCCGGTATAAAACAGGTTAAAGAAAGGAAGTTTCAAGGGGTCACTATAGTAGCCTAATGATAAAATACACTTTTACAAGTGCATATTTCCAAAAAGATGACAAATATTCAAATGGATGACAGATAAAATTGATTAAGAGAACTCTGATGTTAGATTCAAAAGAAAACATTTAAAAATGTAACTAAGAATTAACAAGGGACAAACTCTGGCCTAGTCTGCAGTTTGTTTTCACTAAATTTCATTTACAGTATACCAGTAAGTGTCAAACCAAAAGTTCTACATTGGCTGATATAAGCAACAAATATTTAATTTACACCTGCCTTTAAGACGTTAACACTTTATATATAGTTCTTCATTGTTGGTTATTATTGTTCTTGATAGCAATTTTTATCTTTTCCTGCTACTAAATTAGCTATTTAAATTTTAAGGATAATGATCTAAACTCCCAAAGATTAGAAAACCAAGACCCAATAATATTTTTTAAACTACAGTAAATTCATGCTTTTCACTTGACCACAACATAATGCTAGGTTTATAAAAAGATCAAGTGCCAAGTCTTGAACAAGATCTTGACTATATCAAAGCCAAGATTCTGCAAACGTAAGGAACTTGAGACAAAGAGTAAAAAGGAGACAGAATAGCAGGAAAATATACAACAGCAAGTTTGAAACAGATGCAAATAAACTAAAATACAGCTCTAATGTAAGTTGCCTCATCTGAAAGAATAATCTTCAAGTCAGCAATCTGCTCAACATCTCCAAGCTGATTAAAATTCATGCTAAACATGCATTTAAAACAGCACTGTTAAATTGTTGAGAAGGGTCAAGAAAACTACTATTCAGTAACACTGTCCCCTAAAAACCAAACAATATGGTCCTGATATTGACATTACTACTCTTTGCTGGCCTGTACACAGTACCCAAACTGTAACGGAACATTAATAGGAATGTAATAAAAGTAGGAAAATATCAGAGACCAAAAATTATCCCATCAAATGGAGATAAGCTATAAATTAATGTGCTCATATGAACTGTCCTGGTTTAAAGAAAAAATATATAAATTATTCATAATAGAATGAATTGTATAATATCACATAAACTAAACTGAAGCTGATGGAAAAATGTAATGTCTCTCTGTGGATTTAAGAGATTTATTTGTTTTAAAAATCAGAAAAGGTCTTAAATTTTAAGTATTTAAAAATCTGTTCAAATGTTTTCATCTCAGATGAAAATGCGGGGCGGGGGGAGCGGGTCACATGATTTATAACCTAAAAGCTCTCTCTTCACCCTTTCCTAACAATTTTCTAATGATGAGTTAAAATAGCAAGATTCACACTAAAACACCAATTTAATATCATTGTTCCCAATTTGACAACCAGACAAGCTAAAGCAACACTGACAGCCAAAAAAGCAAAAGCTTTTCAACATGCACAGGGGTCAATGACACTTACCTGCCACTCTTAGACCATATTATAATAGGTCATGCAACATAAAACAAACAGAAGGCAAATTACTTAAAGGTCTGTGAACCCATTATTTTTCTTTTTAGAGTTAGAAAAAAAATGAATTCCTGAAATAAATACATATAATGAATTTAACTTTTCAAATTAATTATCTGCAAAGATGAAATAATTAAGGTTCACACTTACCTTTTAATATTATGCCCAAATTACTGAGCTCTGAATGGCCTTCATGAACAGATTTTGTATTCTAAGTATTTCAATAGGTACACAGAGTAACTGAAACCAAGTCAATTTTTCTCAACTGCAATAAAATTTTCCCCAAATATTGCTTCTAGTTAACAAAGCTTGAAGTAGCATTTGTCCTTTCCACCAAAATTTTTCATAAAAATGTTTTCAGAGAATCTCAAATATTTTCATTAGAGATCTCAAATTATAAAATAATGTCCAACTAAGAGATATGAGTCTCTTACAAAAGTTCAAAAACATTTTATCACAATTTAATCTATAAAATATGACTTCCAGTTCTAGAAGGCACCAGAAATTTTACTCAAACAATTCATAGCTCAGTCATGCAAAGCAAAAGTTAAAAAGATGGCAAAGTGGAAACATTCATTTAGTGCAAGACAAACGCAGTCTACTGCAGGCAAAGAAAAATAGATATAAAATCATCTTCTCACTTTCAAAATCAAGGAAAAAATTTGGCCCCTGCTCAAGGTCTGTGCATGTCAAAACTTTAAGAAGATTCCCCATGTTAAGGTACCTGTCAAGACAAGAATGAGAAAAGAGAAAATATCCCTTTATAAAAAAGAACATCTGAAATTTACTTAAAAAACCAAAAAAAACAAAAAACAGTAACAGGGAAAATGTTCATTAGGCCATGAATTCGTCCTTCAGGTTACCCAGACTGTGCTCTGGCAGACAGCAAACCGGGTTCTCAAGGTGCTGATATGTAGGACCTAGAGGTGAAATGTAGTTTTCCTGTACACAATGGCACAACTGTTGCTCTAATTCTTCTTAAAATTCTCCCAAGTTTCATTAATGGCCTTATAATGAAAAATTCTTTAAGTATTCCAATAGTGCTAGTATTCTGAAAAAGAAATTTCTGATCAAGAATTATTCACATGTAATCTTGTTTAATATTGCACTGAAACAACAATTTATTTCAAAGCCAAATATTAAGAGTTTTGGCCACAGCTCACCTTTGCATTTCACCTTAAAATAGCAGAATATTAAACTACTTCCTGTATGCCGTTAAATAAAGCATGTATTTCTAAGCAAATTTGGATTCTCAATAATTTGTGGAGGCTACTTAAAGTACTGGTTCTGGATATGCAGCACAACTCTGATTTGTCATAAAAATTATTGTAAGATTATAAGCAAACAGATTGCTGGGCATAGTCACTAAGGCATACTATTAGAATGTTCATCATAAGGCTACTTGCTTCATGGACTAATGAAAGGACAGCACTGGCTACAGACTCAACATGATTGCAGCAAATGAAAAACTAAATTATACATATGATGATGATGCTTGCCTACGATTAAGAAAAAAGTCATGCAAACTTTGTTTGATCCCCATACTTTATTAACAGATAGTCTGGCTGGCCTTCACTGTGGTGTGAGTATAATTAATCTTTCACCTTTACCATTATGCACCAGCCGTGAAGGGCTAAGAGACTTACTTTCAAAGTCCAAGAAAAAATGTGCTGCATTGTGGTCTATGTCCCTGGTTAGCACCTTAATGAGATTACCCATGCCAGCAAACCTAAAAATAAAAATGGCAACATCATTTAGTTCCAGTAAAAAAGTTTTTAAGCAGAGGCCTGGGATTCGGCAAAGGCTGGCTTGCTCATAATTACCAACAGGTGCAGGTTTTATATGCTTCTGGCGTTGAAAATTTGGAACAACAAAAGCACATTTGGCTCTGAGTTTATAGCTCTTGTCCCTCTTTTTCCACATATCAAAAAAGTTACATAAGGCAAAACTGGCAAAAAGATTAGATTTTTACATATAACTTGTAATATTTACATTTGATTAATATCTATGCTAGTGTTACTCCTTTAAAATGTTTGAGGCATATATTCTCAACTGAAATTAACATCAAAAATAGATTTCTCAACTAAGTAAATATTGAGACCATTATTCTTAAATAATAGGGATATTGTCCTTCTTGCAGAATCAAATCCTATTGGGAATACATGGAAAACAGTACTCAAACCACACTTAAAGACTGAAGGGAGATATCAATTAATGACCCATTTTTAAAATTTTACCACACATAAACCAGTATTTCTTACATTTTCTATACTCCTAAGAATAATCAAACTTTTTGTTATTTAACCCACAAATTGATTATTCAACAATATCAACTATATACAAAGTATATAACTTAGAAGTTAACACAGCAAACAAACACAAAGGGAGCCAGCAATTATTACGACTTCATAAATTTGCAGAGGAAAAATAACGCGATGGTATAAATCTTGCTCAAGAATTTGCCATGACTCAGTGAGGATGAAGGTGGAAGGAGGGGGTCAGGAACATCCAGGAAACCAGATTCAAACCTTGTAGTTGCAGTAACTATAGGAAAGGCAGACTATGGTGTCACAGGCATCCCATACCCTCCCCTCCCTCAATCTCCATACTTTTTCTCCAAATATGGAATTACTGGTAAATGTAAATGAAACAAAATACAAAAGTAACAATATTTTTATCAATGAAAAAGAACACCTTATTGCTCACCCCTATTACAAGAAATCTGAAAAGAGCACTCTGGCCAGCTGTGCTGTGCCCCCTTCCTCCACCTACTCTCTGGACAATGGCATATGTTCCTCACTTTAAGCTTCGCAAAGAGGAGATAACAGTATATGTATAACAGTTATTTGCTTTAGAGATCAAAATCTGATGGACTGATACATACTTCTTAGAAATGTTAAAAGCAATCTAATTTATTCACAAATATGGTTAATACGAAGGATCCCCTCTTTTAAAATGATGCCCCCTAAGGGAGAGGTAGGGATCTATGTTATTTTTGATATTAAAATCCCTATCACACAGAATTCACAGGAAAGATTCTGTCCAATGTATGACACAGATGGACTACGTGAGATTAAAACTAAAAGGGAAATATTTCATCTTAATTATCTTTTATACTGTAATGTTTAATAATACCAAACTTTTATATATAAGGAAAATATAACCATTTTTCCAAAATCATCACATCCAAATAATTACCTTAAATTGTTACTAAATCTATTCAATAAATTGTTTTAGGAACATTTGGAAAAAAATATTTCACAGCTTCAATTTTCAAAAGCTTTCAAATATATACGGAGTATCTGTTTCCAAACATATATAAATTCTCTCACTAACAAGAACCAAGAGCAATATACAAAGAATTACCTAGTGGTATCAAAACTTCAACCACAGATGGAAAATCAGTATGAGAGAGGACTGTAATTGTCTTTAAGAGGAAAAGGCAGCACACCATTTGGTGTTAGAAGAGTTTAGACTATGGAATCAAACCAAAATTCCAACTCTAGCTAAATAGCTGTTTGTCCTTGAGGATGGTAGTCAACCTCTCTGGGACTCATTTTCTTCCTCAGTAAAGCACACATTTCATTGTAACCATCTTAAATAAAGGGTTATTATGAGAGTTCAATGAGATTAAACACTGACTTATTATTAGCACAGTGTATGGCACACAGAAAGCATTCAATAAAAATGCTGCCTGTTGTTATAACCCCAAAATCACAAAATAACTTTAAAAAAATAATAATGGCTCTACTTCTTTTAACACAAACCACAGTCTTCAATCTGTCAATGAATTTCAATGTTATAAATCAGAGTAAATCACAAAACCTAGTTTTAGCTCACTTTTGTCAAGAATATTGCTAAAATACTGTCCTAAAATTAGTCCTATGAGACCTTCATCAGGTACAGGAGAGAGGGAGAAGGGACAGATTTAAGTTTCCTTACCTTTGTACTTGTACGCACACAGTTGATCCTCAGGGAAAATACTGAAACTATCGAAGTTT
Source organism: Neophocaena asiaeorientalis asiaeorientalis (assembly GCF_003031525.2). Classification (NCBI taxonomy): domain Eukaryota; kingdom Metazoa; phylum Chordata; class Mammalia; order Artiodactyla; family Phocoenidae; genus Neophocaena; species Neophocaena asiaeorientalis. The sequence continues at coordinate 13,090,169 of NW_020172779.1, forward strand.
GTCTGCTCCATTTTTCTACATCTACTTCTGCAAATTCCTTCCATTATTTAGTCCTTCTTTCGAGGCACCCCAGCCTAATGTGACCCTAACACCCCTCACCCTGCATCATACTTGGTCCTGACATATTCACTCTTCACAAGTACTCAAAGATTCGGAATTTTTTAATCTCTTCATCCCAAACAGTGACTCTTAGCTAGAAAATGGCCCGGTTTATCTAGTACAGGTTTCTCAGCCTCAGCTCTATTAACATGTGGGGCTGGGTAATTCTTTTGTTGAGAGGGGTCCGTCTCACACTGTCAAGATCTTCAGCAGCATCCTGGGCCTCTACACACTAGATGCCGTAGTACCCACCACACAAGTTGTGACAACCAGAAATGATTCTGGATGGTGGCAAATGTCTCCTAGGGGGCAAACCCTACAGCACACAGGAAAGATGCTGTGCAGGCAACCCACATCATGTGTGTCTCCGAACAAAAACTCATGGAATTTTTCGAAGGTCTGAAAACAGTTCATTATAATATTATCAGTTGTCATATCTTTTTATAGGAAAAAACAAAAAAATTAAAACCATATCCCTGCTGTCTTGCATAGTTTAACTCTTCAGTCAAAAACAAAACCAAACCAAAAAACCTCTCCATCCCCTCAGTGTGACTGATTTCAATGAATATGACATAATGGCTACTTGGCAGTTCTGCAAGGTACCAGACTGCCTGGGTTCAAACCCCCCAGCTCTGTCACTTTCAAGCTCTGGGACTTTAGTCAAGTGTCCTAACTTCTCCATTCCTCAGTTTTCTCATCTATAAAATGTGTATAATAATAATATCCACTGCAGAGGGTTCATAAAATTATTAAACGGGTTAATACAAGCAAAACATTTAGTATCATGCCTGGCAAAGTGTTTGCTGCTCTCGCTCTGGCTGTTTTTAGAGTGACCTGACTGACCCACAGGATCTGTCCCCAGTAGCAGAACCTGTGGATGTGAGGCTTTGGAGCGTGTGGCAGCTGTATTTCCTGCCCTAGAGGAAGCCAGTCTGTCACAAAAGAATGAAGCCAACATGCAGTGGAGAGCCACAGAAAGCGTTCACAAGTCCTTAATTTCTGATTCTATTTGTTCCCAAGTTTCAGCTGCCATTTACCTCAGCTGAGTTTAGATTTTCCTCTGGTTTTAACATATCCTGGTTTCTTTCAATTTCCCTTTTACCTTTTTAGTTGAGTTGGGCTTCTGTCATTTGCATCTAAAAGAGTTCTGACTAATATGATTTCTAAATTACAGATGAATAAATAAATCTGATCCAAAGGATATAAAAGATTTTTCAGAGTATATAAAACTTGGTCCAAAATACTGATATACTTTAGAGGCACTATTTCAGGGTAAATAATAAAAATTACAACTTAGGATAATAAACTGTCATCCAATCTGAATTTAGGAGGAAAAAACTAAAGAATTTTCTTTCGATGTACTTTTTATTGTAATCCTTGGATTTAACTAAATATTATAAATATTTACTAAATAACCTAAGAAGAAATTTGATACACAGAAGTCAGATATAGTGTACTTTGAGCTTCTGCAATATTTTCCATGTATTTTTGTGACTACGAGCTCTCATGTTATGTGTTTGTTTCGAAGTTGGAGGCTTATCTGGAAAGGAACACGCTCTTCCTGGCCGGTAGTCTGTGGAATGTATTTCTGAGCTCACGAAAAGCATTTAATAAATACATTAGACCATTTTCCCATAAAACATTTGAAAAGAAGTTTCCTTAACTAGAATAATAGAAGCCACTAGAAACACAACTACATGGTACCGTTAATATGTCACTTCATCTCTCTTTCCAGAAAATTCCTAAGAGATGCTGTTACTTCATCTACTCTTTTGGGCTCAGGGGTGTTTTATAATACTGTCTCCTATGCCTGGAATGCCACTTCCAAGGGCTCTCCCACGGCTGGCTTCTGTTCACCCTTCAGGCCTCACCTCAAACGCCCCTCTTCAGAGAGGTTTTGTCTGCCAACCTCACCAACAGTAGTTGTGCCTAACGCAATCTAAGTGACTATGTTTGTTTAGTGTCAGTTTTCTTCACAGCCTATTTATAAATTTAATAAATACTTCTTGGTGGGGGAAGAAGGAAGAAAACCTCATAAACATACTGACAAGATTCACTATAAACCACGGTTTCTTAAACTCGGCACTATTAACATGCAAACCATGTAATTCCTTGTCACGGGGCTGTCCCGTACATTGTGGGATGCTTAGCAGCATCCCAGGCCGCTACCCCTTAGACCTAAACCTGGTATCACCCCACACCCAGCTGTGACCACCAACAATGTCTCGAGATATCGCCAGATACTCCCTGGGGGCCAAAACTGCCTCCAGTTAAGAACCACTGCTTTCAACGTGTGACCACAGACATGAAGCACACTCTCAGGTTAGCCTAGCAACCCTACTCCTACCTGCAGTCACTCTTCTTCCCCCTCCACCAGCTGACCATTCCCCAAGGCTTTTTAAAAAAATCTCCTCAAACATCCTCACATGAAGAAATGACCTCCCTACATCTTTTACCCGCAAAAAAACAAGAAAAGGAAACACCTACTATCCTTTCTACCCCCCTTTCTTCATCAGTAACCACTCACTTTACCTCTGCACCTGTTCCTGACAGACAACCTTTCCTCAGGGCACCCGTTCTCCTATTCTCTATACGAAAAGCAAAGCTTCACGTCCCTTCTCCGACCACATCGTCCTGCCCGTCCTCTTTATAGCAACCTGTCAAATGAGCTGTCTGTAGTTATGTCTTCCTACTTTTCCTCTTCTCATTGTCTCAACTCATTCCAATCTGGCTTTTACACCCACCACTACGATGAAGCTGGTCCCTGTCAAGCTCACGGAAACCTTCATGTGGCGAAATCCAAAGGGCAATTCTCACACCTCAACTCACTGGACCTCTTAATAGCCTTTGACCCAATTTATCATTTGCTCCTTCCCGACACACTTTCTTCATTTGACATTCAGGACACCACATTCTCCTGAGCTTCCTTCCTGCTTTACGGCTATTCTTTTTCTGGATCCTTTCCTTTGGCATACATGCAGTTATCTCTCCCACCTTAATGCAAAACAAAAACCTATCTTCATTCTATTTCCCTCCCCAGCTCCCACCCTATTTATTCCCTGATTCTCTGTGCAGCAAATTCCTTAAGAAGAGTTGCCTACACTCATTGTCTTTTATTTCTCTCCTTCTACCCTCTGTTAAGCCCACTCCAACCTGGCTTTTTGCCCAATCCTATACTACCAAAATTGGTCTGGCAAGGTCATCAAATAGCATCCATTGCTAATTCCGATGGTCAATTCTCAAGTCCATACCTTATTTCACCTGTCAGGAGCATATGACACTCTCTCCTCAATATACTTTTATCATTAGCTTAAAGGATACCCTCCCTCACTTCCTTCACTGCTATACCAGTCTGGTTTGTACCACTATTACCTCTTGCTCAGATTACTTCCAAAGCCTCCTAACTGCTTCTACCTTTGCCTCCTACTACAATCTCTTATTATAAGAGGCAAAGCAATCTTTTAAAAATACAAATGGACCACATCCTTCCTGTGCTCAAAAACATGCAATGGCTTACTCCTCCATTCAGAATAAAATCCAAACTCCTCACCAGGTCGTACAAAACCCTACGTGATCTGTCCCCAACTCACTCTGGCCTCATCTCCCATCACTCTCCACAACAGCCTGTTGCAGTTTCTCTAACACAGCAAGATTTCTCTCTCCTTAGAGCCTCTGTACCTGCCTTTCCCTGGCCTGGGATGCTTTGTCCACAGACCTTTAAATGACAAGCTACTGCACTTCATGTGGTCGTTGCTTTAATTAGACCACCTCAGAGAGCACCTCCTTCACCAATCTATCCATAATACCTCTTCCTCTCTCTCCTCTCTATCCCCTTCCCAAATTGACGGTTAGCACCATCTAACACACATTCATTCCTTTGATTATCTGTTTAGTCTGTCTTCTACTGCAAGGTGAACTTTTAAGGAGACAGGAGCTTTGTTTTGTACGCTACTCTATCCCCAGCTCCCAGAGTAATGCCTACAACGTTGTAGGTAGTAACAAATATGTGCTGAATAATTCCATGATCAAAAATACACATAGAAAACAAAAACTTGTCTGTAAAATTACAGGAGTATTTCAAGGAGAGACGAAAGACCAAAATACTGACAACTGAAAACTATAAGTTGAAAAAAGAAAAAAAAATGGTCTGAGAATTTAGGAAGAGCTCACTGCCTTCTCAGTCAAATAAATGAAGACAGTCCTTCCCTCCCCCCACCCTCCCATAAAACCCATTAATTTTATGTACAAAAATTTTAAATTTTTGAAATGTTAAATTTTAGGGAAATAAACTGACAGACACTATGAATATCAAGAAAATTACAGTTTGCCAAGATACCTTAGGAAGAACATAGTATCCTCCCACAGCCATAAATATGGCTCCAAAATATAAATAAGAATCGAGACGAGCCTGTATCAGAATTCTGATCTTTGTAAAACCGAACAGCACTCATAACATTAAAATTTAAACCCACATTTTAAAGCTTATTCTATTTAATCTCCTTTAGACCATACATCCTCCAAAAAAGTCCTATTTGGGAATTCTTCACACCTTCTGATAAAAAATTAAAAGCAGAGTATCAGTTCTGTCCCCTCAAAATTTTACAAGGAGGACAAACTCCAAAATCAAGCCAATATCCATTACCATCTTCAACTCAGATAAATGCATGAAGAATGCAGAGAAATGTGGTGTTAAGAAAATAAGGAGATACTGAAAACATACTTTGTTCTAATAAAACCACCAAACAATAGATTTCATAAGAATGCCTTAATACAATCCCATTTCTTCCAATTTACGGGGACTAAAAATGTGTGAATGTGGGCTTCCCTGGTGGCGCAGTGGTTGAGAGTCCACCTGCCGATGCAGGGGACACGGGTTCGTGCCCCGGTCCAGGAAGATCCCACGTGTCGCGGAGCAGCTGGGCCCGTGAGCCATGGCCGCTGAGCCTGCGCGTCTGGAGCCTGTGCTCCGCCAACGGGAGAGGCCACAGCAGTGAGAGGCCCGCGTACCGCAAAAAAAAAAAAAAAGTGTGAATGTGAAAAAACTTGTCAAAATGATCACTAGACCCTACCATTTTTAGTGTTAAAAACAAATAATTTCTTATATTTACCCAAACTCTGAATCCTAGGCAAAAAGGTCTTCTAGAAAACATACTACCAGACAATGTTCCTTAACTATATGCTGTCGTATATAAAATATTACTTAATATTAAATATGCTATTTCTCAATCTTACAGATATTCAGACCTGTAGAAGCAACTGAAAATCTTTAAAATTGACAAGATGGTGAGTTACTCTGGAATGCAACTATGCTTCTGCTTTACTTGTCAACCAAGAAATTTATGGTTCTCATGTAACATGTACCGTGACTCTGAAGCAATATTAACAGAATGGAAAATCAGTAATGAAAAATATGATACAATGTTCACTAACAATGGTACACACATGATGAAGGTCAGGAATCACAAGTTCACACTCCGGTTGTGTATTCAAAAACTATAACACAATGTAACATCACAAAATGTAGTATTTTGCACAAGCAAAAAATAAAGGATCGCTTTAATAATTGTCCTTCCAAAGACAAACTACCAGAGATACAAAGGAGTCTGGAATCGCTTTGCCATTCATATATTCAACCAAGTAGTTATTACATGTTTAAAAATCTGCTTTAACGTAAAAAGCATCAATATTGCACTAAGATAATTAATGCCAACAGCAAAAAAAAAATCACTAATAACTTCCACCTGCTGGAGCCTGTTGAAGAAATAACAAAATCGATGCGCTGGAAGAGAGCAATTACAGAAATATGATACGACACATGCTGAAAAAAGCCTTCTAATCAATCTATTACACAGAAAATGTTGCAATTTGGTGAATAAAAAGGTGAAAGGCAAGAAGAAACTATCCTGAAAACCAGTTATGTAACTCCAGTGCCACATTTCTAGGTCTAAGGTTTAAGGATAAACATTTCTCAAATGATTACATAAAGCAGAAAGTACAGGCTAAAATAGTAGAAACTTCAAAATGATTCAAATGATTATCAACAATCTCACTTAGCACGTCTGCCTCTGAAATCCAGGCACCATCTTTTTCAAACAGTGCACAAAGTCTTGTTTGCAGAACTGCTCCTAAACTGCATCACCACATGATTTGAAAGCAAGTGTCGATTTAATAATGAACAGCAGAAGTGATTCCAGGAGTGATCCAGCAGCTGACAACAGGGCAAGAATAAAAATTTCAATATATCAAACTTTTAAAATCTGACTACTACAATTAATAACATTATAATAATTAAATTTTGATAAAATTTCAGATTTATCCATGCATCTCAGAAGTTCATTCTGTGATGATTTTCAGCTTTGGCCTTGGCTGAATATTGATTATTGGCCAAATGTGTATTTGATACACATTTGGTACAAGTACACATTTGATACAAGTACACAAAGGAAATATTCAACATAGGGCAGAGTTAATATTCAATAAGTATCTAATGAATTAATTTAATGACTGTAAATAGGTGGGTCCAATGGTATTTCTTTTATGTAAAGGATCAGTTAGGTACCCAATAATTTAAAGGAGAAGTAAAATCATAATTCCTTCTTAGCTTCTGATAATGCTGCAACTCACATTAGGAACATAGCAGTTAATGGTATTAAACGTGATAATTTTACGTAAGAAGCTGAAATAGTTGAGTGCCAGTATAATGGAGAGAAATAACCAACTCAAGCAAGTCTATCAAAAAGTATGTGTAATAATTATCATGACGTTAAGCCATTTGCTTTCCTGATGGCACTGCAAATGCACATCACACCCTAACCTTCTCACACCTACTTCTCCACTTTCCTTTCCCCCTTTCTTCCCAACAAGAGAAGCTGCTAAACGGAATCTTTTGCTCTAACACAATGACAGTGACTGGCAACAAACATCTGTTCATTAACTAGCACAACCGAGATTTCCCTTTTGCTCTTGCCCTTGCTGTTTTCTGATATTTTTGTGGTAAACATGCTTAAGCAGAACCTGAGCTCCCAGGACTGCAACTCTCTCCCCACATCTGGTTCCACTGAACTTCCAAAATAAGTAGACTCAGCGTCCTCTCTGGGACTCTGGATTCATACAGTGTTTTTTCCGTTCCACCTGTACCCCTAGAGCATGAGCTATCCAAGAACAAAAATTCTGAGAGGAAGCATGAAAATGCTGTTATTGTTGTCCTTAAATCAACATGGCTAAACGAATGCCGTGGAGTCAAAGAGGTGGACAGTGACGGTCTGTTACCTATTTCTCACACCCCCAAGCTTATCCTTCTATAATCTGCTCTGTGATGTTGGGGAAAGGAAGCTGTGAGGTGTACACCCTAGACTACTTTGTCAGCTGACTTCTCAGTATATTCCATCAGTGAGAACCGCTAAAAGAAAACTAGAACGTGGGAAGAAAGAAGGTCTCTCTTTCTGTTTTTCAAGTCCTGTCAGCATTTCCCGTGAGCAAAAGACAGCTATGGTTTCAAGCTCTAGCTTCTTGTGGAACTCCTGGCAGCAACAAAATGCCTAGCCCCCTTCAGAGGTCTAAGCTTCCAGCCTTCCTCCTTCACACAACTAAATTCTGCCTAATCTACCTCTTGCCTTTTCTCCCCCAGCTTTAGGAGTGATGGTTACTTCCTGTGGTTACCATTAACATCCCAGTTACTGGACTTCCCTGGTAGTGCAGTGGTTAAGAATCCGCCTGCCAATGCAGGGGACATGGGTTCGAGCCCTGGTCCGGGAAGATCCCACATGCTGCGGATCAACTAAGCCCGTGCGCCACAAATACTGAGCCTGCGCTCTAGAGCCCACGAGCCACAACCACTGAGCCCGTGCGCCACAACTACTGAAGCCCGTGTGCCTAGAGCCCGGGCTCCACAACAAGAGAAGCCACCACAATGAGAAGCCCATGCACCGCAATGAAGAGTAGGCCCCGCTCGCCACAACTAGAGAAAGCCGGTGTGCAGCAACGAAGACCTAATGCGGCCAAAAACAAATCATTGTTTTTAATTTCAAAATATCTCAGTTACCTCTTGTGATATAATAAGAAATATATATTTGGCCTTTATCACCAGTTCCTAACACAGAGCTCCTAAATCCCTGGAATTTCCTGGGTGGAAGGAGCCTCTTGTTTTTTAGATGATACTTGGCAAGCCCCTAGTTAGCTTCAAGATGGGGACTGGTTGCCACAAAGACCAAGGCGTGACTGGAGAGTTGGAACTTTCAGCCCCATTTCCTGACCTCTGGGGAGGGGAGAAGGACTGGAGATTCCCACAGAGCTGGGATTCAGGCTGGGGCGGCCTGTCTCCATGTGCCCTTAGCCACTCTGCTCTACTGAAATATGGCTTGACGTCAAATGAGAGAGAGCCTTAGATGTCAGGTTAAGGAATTTTATTCTCTCCAATGAATATACTCTGTAATCGAAGGGTCATGGGTGGCATTAAACATTTTTTAATTGTAAAAAAAGAATTGAGTTTGACCATCAATAGCCAATGATTTATCATCAGTCATGCCTACGTAATGGAGCCTCCCGGTTGGTAAATGCATCTACATGCTGGGAGGGTGGCACAGCCCAACTCTACGGGGACAGAGCTCCTATGCTCAGTATACTTCCAGACCTCACCCTATGTACCTCTCTATCTGGCTGTTCATTTGTACCCTTTATAAAATCCTTTATAATAAACTGGAACGAGTAAGTAAAGTGTTTTCCTGAGTTCTGTGAGTCATTAAAGCAGTTTGTTGAACCTGAGAAGGGGGTCGTGGGAAGCCCCAATATCTATCTGGTTGGTCAGAAGTAGGAGGCCTAGGATTTGAGACAGGCATCTGGAGTGGAGGGCAGTCTTATGGGATGCAGCCTTTAACCTGTGGGGTCTACACTCACTCCACATACTGTTAGAATTAAATGAATTATAGGACACCTAGACAGTGTCTGGAGAGCTGAAGAATTGGCTGGTGTGGGGAAAAAAGCCCACACATTTGGTGTCAGAGGCGGTGCCGGAAAACAGTCCAGAACTGGTGACAGAAGTTGTTTTAAGTAAAAATACAGACCCCAACATCCTCTTTTTGCTCAGGCTTCCAACACTTGCGTAAATAAATACATATATTAAATTTCCTGTTTTAAAATACCTAGCAAGGTTTCTGCTTTCCTAGTTGAAATCTGACTTATACAGAGGAACTCACAGAGAGTAGCCTAATTAATTCTTAACCTTACCAACACTATCTAATCTATCATCACCAGGTATCAGTGTACCTCTTAATAAAGTGACTCTTTGATTCTCTTTACTCTGCAAAATATAAAGGAAGAGAAGCATGATCCAGCTATAATACCATCATATTAGTACTAAAATCTCACCACCAATCCCTAGCACAATGTATTTTATTAGTCTAGTGATTAACATGGAGTTAAGCTACTTGCCTTAAAGAAATATGACGTAAACAAAGAATGGAATGAAAATTGGGAGACTTGATTTCTAGTTTTGACTCTATCACAAAATATGTGACTTTACACAGGTCAGTTCACTTGGTAGACTGAACGTCTCACATTTGTTCTGGCGCTGATTCTACATATGGTACGATATGCTGACATCTAGTGGATACACTTAAATTTAGTATTTTAAAAAGAAAATTTTTAGTTAAGCTATTTTATTTAAAAATTTTTTTTTCAATTTATTTATTTTTGGTCATGTTGGGTCTTTGTTGCTGCACGTGGGCTTTCTCTGGTTGTGGCGAGCAGGGCTATTCTTCGTTGTGGTGCGCGGGCTTCTCACTGCGGTGGCTTTTCTTGTTGCAGAGCACGGGCTGTAGGCGCGCAGGCTTCAGTAGTTGCGGCGTGTGGGCTCAGTAGTTGTGGCTCGCAGGCCCTAGAGTGCAGGCTCAGTAGTTGTGGTGCACGGGCTTAGTTGCTCCTTGGCATGTGGGATCTTCCCGGACCAGGGCTCGAGCTCGTGTCCCCTTCATTGGCAGGTGGATTCCTAACCACTGTGCCACCAGGGAATTCCCAGTTAAGCTATTTTAAATAAGACACTCACTAGGATGCCTGGCTATGTGCAATAAGTACAATAAATTAGGGGACCAATGTTGCTCCTTAAATGGAAGTGAGCCATAATAAAAGAGTATTACATCAGATTGTCATGGCATCTTGGAGTTTGAGTCAAAGATTACTAGCACTAGTACTCTTCTATGTACCCAGCCATTAAAAATTAAACCACCAATGCAAATTAGCTGCCTGAGTTGCAAATTTAGAGGAAAGAAATGCTTCCTGCTCTAACGTCCTGTATTCAGGGACAGACAAAGGTTATGAGAAGGAACAGTACAAAGTTCTGAAGTAAATAATTTAGGAGTATACAGGATGGTGTGTGATGGAAATATTAAAGCAAAACAAAACAAAACTGAAACTCAGAATTACCTATTTTATAAGGATTTATTATGAAAGTTTCTCTTTAAAAAAATATGATCACTGAACTGAATTCACTTTCTTAAAATTTACCACTATTTTCAAATCCAGGAAAAAATTATATATACCTATAGGTGGTAAAAATATACATGTTAAAATGCAAGGGAATGATAAACACAAAATTTAAGATACTGGTTATCTCTGGCAAGGGACAGGGCCATAGGACTGGGAAACTTCAAAGGTTTAGGAAATACCCTAGTCCCTCAATTACTGGTGGATTCATGGAAATCTTTTATTTTTAGGCTTTTAAATTCACAAATAAAGGTATACATTCTTTTGTCTGTAACAATAATTCTAAAAATTTTAAAACTAAAGCCACTGATGCTCAGAGAAGACATGTGGCTCATTCAAAGATGCCCAACAAAAATGACCAGAGTAGAATTCAGGTGCCTGAACTCTCCCAAAACACATGCAGCAATGCATAGATGGTCTATTAAATGAAAATCTTACCATTATAAAACCCTAACTGTTCTATCTAGCTGTTTACAGTGCCTGGTTGTTGCTATTGCTGTTTTAAATCAAACAATCTTTCCCTGGCTCCTATCTGCCAATCACTGTGACAAAGACTGAATAGCTGGCATTGAAAAATTCTCAGACAACTGGAAGGGATCAGACAGATAATGTGGCATGCTCCCATACAGAAGCATGCCAACACCTCTATGAACATACAGAAAAAGGAACACCTAACCAAAGGCTTCCCAGAGGAGCTGATTCTTAATTTTCTTATTTTCTATCTCTTTAAATTAATAAATAATTCAAACATTAAAAATACCATATTCACATACTCTACCACCCAGCAATAACTTTGTGCCATAGCTGCTTCAGACTCTGGCCTACTTTTTTTGTGTAGTTAATCTCCCAATCTCTCCCAACTAACTTTCTTTCCTCTCTTCCCCTCTCCCATCTCCTAAGGTAATCAGCGTCTTCAAAATATGCTTCCTTGCCAAACATATTTTAAAAATTTTACTGCGAAGGTACGTATTCATAAACAACATAGTGCTGTTCTGCTTTTCAATCTGCATACATGATACACTGTCCATATTCCTTTAAAACTCACTTTTCCCACTCAATGGTGTTTTGAGAATTATCCACCTTCAGTCATTTTAGATGTTACATACTATGCCACTGTTCAAAGAAACCAGTTTGTTTATTCATTCCCCTACTGAGGGACAATGGATGTTCAATTTCTCTCTATTAACGAGTTCTACTTTACACACAGTACCCATACTTTGTGCCCATATAGAAGAGTTTCCACAGAACAGCTATTTAGAAATCAAAAGGCAGTTTTAACTTTACTAAACTGTACCAAATTGCTCTCCAAAGTACTTCTATCAATGCACTGTTCCACTAGCAAAAGACTTCCTCTCTCTTAGCCTCCAAAACCTCAAGCTTTAATTTTTAGATTGTGAAATACCTGATGTTTTAATTTGCATTTTCTTGATTACCAGTAATAAATGTGTATTTCTTTGTATGTTTACAGGCCATTTGTAAAATGTATGTTCATATCCTTTGCCACCTGTGCCATTTATTTTTTCCACTGTCTCTCAGCCCCACACCTACCTTTGCATACACTATTCTACTCCATACTGCTGGGGCTTCGGATCTGTAAACGACATCCCCTAGACATCCTGCCCTGCCAGCTGGGTTCCTGTTAGGTTATTTCGATAAGCGGCACTAGAGGGCGAGGAGAAGGCTAAAGAAAGAGAGAAGCTTCCTGTTTCTAGCCAAGACAGACTAGCAGTTGCTGTAGGAGAAGTTTGGTTGGGGTGATTCCAGTATCCAATGCCCCAGTTAGAGACAGAAGTCTAGCAGAGGTAGCAGCTTATCTCTGGTGGCAGCAGGCAACACCCCACCTTTTTTGTCACTCTATTCCTCTCTTTCTCCCTTTTGCCCTTCCAGTCTTTCTAATACCTTTAATAACCAATCCTCTATGTTACATTCCCTCTATTTGAAATACTGAGTAGTATGTTTTCCTAACTTGACTCCAACTGATACACCACCCATTTTTTCCCCCAACTGGGCCTTAGGAATTCTAAATACCAATCTTTTGATGCTTATATACATGGCAAATACTTTCTCCTAGTCCGTAATACGTCTTAACTTTGTTTATGGTGCCCTTTGTTCCATGCAATCCAATTTTTCATCATTTTTCTGTGGTCTGTGCTTATTGTTTAAGTGATGCTTCATCCTCAAAACTACCTTAGCAATTCTTGGCCTTTTATTCACTCATGTGATTGTCAGGTTCTACAAAAAAAAAATCTCGATGGGACTTTGATTTGATTTTCCATTAAATATACATATATATATATATATATATATTATTCTGAGGCAAAATTGCCATTTTTTATAAAATATCAACAATTTTTTCATTTAATCTATGAATATGGTAGATTACATGAATATATTTTCTACTTCTAAACCATCCATGCATTCCTGGGATCAACTCTATTTGGTCAGTTAAAGAAATACATATTCCTAGATTTGATTTACTAATATTTTACTTTGGATTATCATGTAAGACCAACCAGTAATTTTTCTCTCTGTTCTTATCTGGTTTTGATATTTTATATATTGGCTCTTTCTTTTCTATAGAACAGGTTACAGAAGATAGAGCACAGCAGTTCATTGATGAGTTTTATGGGAAAGTTCTTCCAAACATCTTTTTCATCTTTGAACCTCTAGCCTCTGGCAGACATTCTATTATACAGTCACTACTCAATAAACATTAGTTGAATTAATGAATGAATTAAAATTCAAGTAAAAAAAGCTTGTTCATCAAAGAAGAGCATTTCTAAACGAAGGGCATCCTGTAAAAGCTGTAGCTTTAGGTCAAATGAAACAAACTGCAACTTTACAAAGTAGGGAGTGGGACTTCCCTGAGGTTCCAGTGGTTAAGACTCTGCGCTTCTACTGCAGGGGGCGCGGGTTCGATCCCTGGTGGAGGAGCTAAGATTCCCACATGCCGTGTGGTGCGGCCAAAACACAAAAAAAAAAACAAACAAAAAACACACAAAGTAGGGAGTAAGTTTATGGAATGTGTTGCCTACAAAGGAGTAATGCAAATATAAGCTCCACAAAGTTGAGAAACCCAATCAAGGGCAAGGTTAGCAGGCAAAGGTTTACTGCTAACACATCAAAGCTGGTCTAGACAGCACTGATACCTTCCCACAACACCCTTTATCACCACTGAACTAATCGTCATAGGTATTTCTCGTGTTCCTATGCATTACAGCAACGAGAGCCCAAATTCTTAAAATCTTGATCCTACAACACAACAGTCATCCTCAGAAAAATCGCTTTTTAATATATTTTGGCACGGAGGTTAAGGGCTGCAGAGGTTCTCATCCACTACATATAAACATTCCGCCTCACCCTCCAGGAATCAGAGTGCCTCTGATTCCTCTCCCAGCCACCAAACTACAGCAATAACGGCAAGAAACTTGGGCCTCAATGCCAGGTTAGGAGGTCTCAAGGTAGTGAAAGGATAAAATACGAAACTGTCATCATTCTTTTCCCCTCAGAGATTTCAGAGGAGGAGAAAGAGGGGGGAAAGCAGGAGACCTCCAATCTCAAGGAAATCTTCAAGGATTTGATATATAGGAATAAGCATTTCGTTATCTTTTTATGATTGAAATGGTCAAGAGGCTCTTAAAAATTGACCTTCCGGGACTTTCCTGGCAGTCCAGTGGTTAAGACTCTGGGCTTCAGGCTTCCCTGGTGGCGCAGTGGTTAAGAATCCGCCTGCCAATGCAGGGAACACGGGTTAGAGCCCTGGTCCAGGAAGATCCCACATGCCGAGGAGCAAATAAGCCCACGAACCACAACTACTGAGCCCGTGTACCACAACTACTGAGCCCGTGTACCACAACTACTGAAGCCCACGCGCCTAGAGCCCGTGCTCCACAACAAGAGAAGCCACTGTAATGGGAAGCTCACGTACCACAACGAAGAGTAGCCCCACTCGCCTCAACTAGAGAAAGCCCACACGCAGCAACAAAGACCCCACGCAGCCAAACAAACAAACAAAAGACCCTGTGCTTCCACTGCAGGGAGCATGGGTTCAATCCCCGGTTGGGGAGCTAAGATCCCACATGCCACACAGCACGGACAAAAAAATGAAAAAAGAAAAAAAACTGTCCTTCTACTTTCCCTCATAATTTGAACTAAAAAGATAAAGTATTCTCTGAAGTGAGAATTCCTTTTTTTTTTTATTTTTTCGTGGACTGAGGTTTCTTCTTAACATTAATAGTCGCCATGAGGAGTGGAAAGCTATCAGGCAGGATGGCTTAATATCCAATCATCAATGAGTAAGAGAATCTTAGACCAGGAAGGGACCATCTACGCTGGCCTTGGACTTTGAGCTTCCAGAACAGTGAGAAATAAACTTCTGTTGTTTATAAGCCACCTAGTTTATGACACTTTGTTAAAGAAGCCCAAACTAAGACACGCACTAAAATGGAAGACTCAAGCTTGACCATCTAACCTTAGTAAGAACTTATTCTACAACATCGATCTATGCCAAGTAGTCGTTTAGCCTCTACTTAAATACTTTACTCCGCAAGACTACATCCAAAGAGTAAGTCATTCTGTTTTCAAATGACAAATTTTTAGACTCAAGTCAATTTTTAAAAACTTTTTAAGAAACTTCAGCCAATAATCAAATGATACACACTTAATCTGACATGAATTCAACCCTCAAGAATCACACAAAACTTGTATTAAGCTGAAACTCACCCACTTGTTAATTTCTCCTCATTGGTCCCAGTTTCCACTGGCCTCTTGGAACCAAACTAACCAAACAATCCCTGTGTTGCTTGACAACTCATCAAACATTTGAAGTAGCTTAAAATATATTAAACTGAGGTAAAAGAAAGTTACGCATCAGACTATATATACACACACACACACACACACACACGCTCACGTATGCAAAAAATTACAAGATAATCTCCTGTCTCGTAATTATGAGGATTTAGCTTCTGAAAGAACTTTATTTAGAAGGGTTTATTTAGGAAATTAAGGACCTTCTTAAACATTACAGACTGAAGGAACTAAGGGCAATAGAATTCATTTTTCCCTGAGCAACTATAACCTAACTTTTATATCCAAAGCACCTTGCAGAGGTGCTAATTGAAAGTAATTACTAAATAAAAAGTAAAAGTCAATGAATGAGATCTTACTGTGTATCACATAATATGCTAAAGTATTACAGATACAGTATTATCTCATAAAATCCTCAACTATTTTATGTGGTTAGTTAGCACCATAGTCCTTATTTTATCTCTGAGCAACCTGAGGTCAGAAAGATTAAGTAACTTGCTCAAGGTCAACAATTAGTAAACAATGAAGGTGGAATTCTCACTGAGGAAATTTGGCTCCCAACATTTCTCTTAACCATATGGCCATACTGCTTCTTGGTCATAAATAAAAGTACACATAATTTATCCGAAAGGAGTTAAGAAATTTTTCAATTATTCCTGAAAGAAATTAATTCAGTACCAGCATTAAAATTTCTAAATTAGGAATAAAACTCTCACAGAAAAAAAATTTCAAGGAAAAAAAAATACGATGACTAGAAAAAGACAACAGATGCTAACTAAGAAATGTCCTTAAATATTTCTCTACCTTGTCAGATTGTTCTGTTTGAGCCTGGTACGCTAAAGGAATTTAAAAGGAATTAGGGACTTCCCTGGTGGCGCAGAGGTTAAGGGTCCGCCTGCCAATGCAGGGGACACGGATTCAAGCCCTGGTCCAGGAGGATCTCACATGCCACAGAGCAACTAAGCCCATGGGCCACAACTACTGAGCCTGCGCTCTAGAGCCCGCGAGCCACAACTACTGAAGCCCGCGCACCTGGAGCCCGTGCTCCACAACAAAAGAAGCCACTGCAGTGAGATGCCTGCACACCACGACAAAGAGTAGCCCCCGCTCGCTGCAACTAAAGAAAGCCCACGTGCAGCAACGAAGACCCAACGCAACCAAAAATAAATAAATTTATAAAAAAATTAAAAATAAAAGGAATTTAAACGTTTTCCTTGTTCTTGAACTTAAATTAAAATCTCTTACACATAACTTCTCCAGGCTCATCATAATCAAACAGAATACAAAAACAAAATATAAATTTTCTCTTCTTTGTAATCCTATAAGTTTTAAGATACATACTTCAATAATTTTTCTACATTTTGTACATCTTTAAATCAGTATCTTAAAAGATAATATGATATCTCTCTTAAGAGATAATGCTAAAAAGACTCCAACAGGGGTCATTCATTACATTTTGATCTTTCAGAGGAGGTGGTAATTAAAACCACTTATATATGCTTTATTTATATCATTTTTAAAAATAGTACTTTACTTCAGTTAGAGAGTAGACAGATTCCCTCAGTAAATTTAACAAGCATACTCTATAATTATTTTCAAATACCATGGTCTGATACCTTTCACTAAATAATGTTATAAAAGCTGATTTACCCAAAAACAAACAAAAAAACCTGATTTACAAAAAACTGGAGGTAATCTACTGTTTCTCAGTATAGTGGAGCATATTCCTTTTAAATGAATTTTTGAAGCCATTAAGTAAGACCAAAATGCAGTATGTGTATATCATATAAACTTTTTTGAATTAAGTATGCTACCCAATAATTATAGCTTTTAAAGTTTCACATAGCATATACAAGGACAACACTTATATAAATCCAAGGTCAAATCACTTAACTACTTTGAATATTTTTACCATATGTCTAAAGTTGCTGGGAGGGAGAAAGGAGAAGAGAAAGGAAGGAAATGAAGGGAATGACAAGGGATAGAAAATCTGAGGCCAGAATATAAGGTTCACGAAATGACTTGAAATCATGTAGCTCAATTCTCTAAATTCATAAAAGAAGGGAAATGAGGACTAGAGAAACTTGGTGACTTGGGCAAAAGCAGCAAATTAGTTTTTTAAAAGTGGGGCTTATTCCAATGACGCTGACAGTGCAGCTTTTAAGAACATCTTTAGAATATGGCATCAGAGTCAGATCACACTGATAGAAAGAATCAAGGACCACGACCAAAAAAAAGGAAAAAAACCAAAACAAAACCAAAAAACCCAAACAGACACCACGGAAGTCAGACACCCCTTCCATGTCCTCTTCAAAAGAAATATTAGGGCTATTTTTGTCATCAACCAAACTTCAATACACCTGCCATTCCCTTTATTAGTAGTCAGCTACAAGGTCCTGGACATTCAAATTTAGTGACACCATTCCAGGCTCTTCCTGGCTTAGGGTGGCATGTTCTCATGTATAGTTCATACTCCTGAAGTAAATGGAAGACACTTGGTGACTTCTTACAAGTCTTGATCTTTTTCTGTGCTTCCATAACACAAGCATCAGAGCACTTACTATTTGCATCCTTCCTATGACAATTATGACATTTCTCTTGTTAAACTTTTAGCATCTCAAACTGATATGTTACTTTCTACATGTTTATTTCATGTTCCCTGAACAAGAATGTGAGGTCTTTGAAGGCAAGCACTCTCCAGGGCTTCACACTTATCTTCTGTTCCCTTTTCTACAGAATATGCTGTTGTTTCTCTGATTATTGATTAGCAAACAGAAGTTTCTTCAAAGCTATTTCGGTTAGAATATTTCTTAAGGAATGGATGTATAACTCTACTTCTTTAAGATTAGTTATACAGAGCATAAAAAACTACACTTACTCAAATACGATGGAGAAAGAAAGGTCTGGCTGACTTTTCACTAATAGGAGTTCTTAATCTGAGGTTCAGAGAGAGAATTCAGTGATCTGCTGAATCTAGATGGGAAACTTCTTACTAACCTCTACGTGAGATTTAGCAATTCCTTCAATTAAGATTATAGGTAACAAGCCACAGTAGGATTAGAAATATCTATGAATTTGTCATTAATAAACATCACAGGTATTTTCACATTACATTACAATTACTGCAAACTCATCATTATTCAAAATTGCAGTACTTAGCAGAATTGTCATTAAAGCTTATTCTCTAATGTGAGAAGCATATATAATACTCTAACAAAAATTTGCATTTTTAATATTCGTTAACTACATTTCAATACTAACTGGTTTCCTTTTTAAATCTATGCATTTTACGTCATAAAATCATGGATTATTATTAGAATTCATGGAACAAAAAAATGGTTGAGAACTCCTGCACTGTGACACAGAGAGTAGCTGAGATGATTACAATTCCAAAGGACTACTATGATAACTGTCGCATCAGTTCTAATAAAATGACAGGCAAGTTTTGAAATATAAATATCTGTTTATAATTAGAAAGAACACAGAGACTTTAAGCTGATCACTTTCACCTGAAGAACACAAAGTATGTCTATAGAAAAATTACATTTTCAAATACCTATTAACTTGTTATAATTAAAACAATTACAGGATTATAAATGGTTAGGTACTTATTTTTGGTACGGTAATTATTTTTTTGTTGTGGTTGTGTTCTTTACTTTCAAGACTTTACAAAAGGACCAAAAGCCATTATAGGTAGAAGTGTCTTTCCTTCTAGCTAGCTTTCAAATATATAGATACATTTTATTTTTAACTACTACAATTATGGCTTAGACATTTTTTGATCAATTATACTGGTGACAGCTAAAATGACTTAAAAGGGAATTCAAAGAAAAACACATACCTCTCCTATTGAAAGGAAGCTGCAAAAAAAACTTCTAATTAATCTATATTACTTCCCATTCTAAGCCAGAAACTAAACAATATAGGGTATTTCCTACAGACATTTTTAGCAGTTCAGTATTATATACAGAACATTTTCCTTAAATTATATTTAGTCAATATAGTTTTTTATTTAAATCATAACTTTTCACTTGTATTTGAATAATCATTTCCCCGAAAGACATATTTACCTTCAGCCAGTGCTGGTGATTCTGTTCTTGTCCCTCTATCTGTTTAAAGAAAGAAAAAAGGAAGAAAGTCTAAAACATTATTATAATTTAAAACAAGTTTTAATTTTATGAAAACTAACTTTAACAACAAAGTTCATCAATGCTATCACATGCCACATGCATGAGCCATATATTTCTCCCCTTGGATTAACTCAACAACTATTTATGGAGGACTTACTAAGAGTGAGGCATTATCTTAAGCTCTGAGAAATACCAATAGGTGATACAACACCCTAGTTGTCACCCTCAAGATATTAAAAGACAAGCAGGTGTACCAAGAAAAGTACACAGTTCTCATCATAGCTTATGAAGCAGGAGATAACAAAAGAAAAAAAATTAGTAATTCTTCTTTATTCACATACCAAGAGAAAAAATTAGTAATTCCTCTTTATTCTTGTAAAATTATCAAAAGAGGCATATTTCTATATTCTTATCACAGTTTAAGTTGTTTCAATGTATTAAAAAATCAGTTTTATTACAGGCACTAAGATCCTTATATTCCATGACAATAACCTATTATAAGCCAGAGGCACATTGGCAAAACTCACCGAACCACAAAGTCCTCTCTAGGACTGGTTTTACTTTTTCAAAGCCTTATTAAACAATTTTAGGTGAAATGAAATTTTCAGAGTGAGTTTACTCTAACTTTGCAACTAAGAACAAAGCCAGATAACAAACTAGCTTAATTCACAGAGCGAGGAGATACATTTGACTAATGTAACTTTATGTGAAATTTTCTTCCCCTAATTATTTATCTTATATATAACCCAAGAGTCCTGGATTAACAAATATAACAAAAATTTCTATGTATAAAAGATTGGTAACATCTTGAGGGAACTGGGCACTGTCTTCCAAGCAGGTAAGTGATCTGACACAGTCTTCCCAAGGCCAAAATGTGGCACTGTGTCTCTGACAGATTAAAAAAAAAAAACAAAACAAGAGTCCAGGAACCAAAAGATGAAAAGTAGACTGGCAACCTTAGGCTCCACTGGGTTAAAAATTCTGATTCTGCAGGAGAAGGGGAGGCGCTTCAGTCAGGAGCTACAGGAAGAATTCCAAAGCAATAATCAAACGGGAGAGGAATGAGGGGACGTGGCAGCGTGGGGCGGCGGTGGTGGTGGTGGGGTCCTGTAGACTGACCCTAACAACCACGAGGACTTATGGCTGCTGCTACACAACAGGCACAGGAGAGAGGGTATCGCGAACCTAGGGGATTCGACTGAGGCTGCCATGCCCAGGGATAACTGGAAATGGGCAGCTACAGCAACTATGGCCCGACAAGGATAAAGTCACTACAGGCACTGATCCCTTGGGGAAGAAAATCTGGGTCACTCTACCAGGAGAATGGATCAGCCTGTTGAACTGCTGGCTGAAGGTGAGGAAAATCTAGAATAAGCAGTGGACTGAAATAATGAACGTTATTCCACTAACTCTCCTGCTCTAAGTCTGATGTAGAGACTGTGGCCAGCCACCACCTTGAAAGCTTCGCAGTAAAGGGCAAGCATTCAGTGGAGGGTACAAGAGGGTGGGCTGTATGGGACACCTCTCACGCTCTGCCTCCCATCTGCACGCCAGCTGAGGCACCTCCCCTTAGCTGCTTGCTGCACTGGTAGGGCTCACTTCCCGCTCAAAGGCTTTGCAATAAGATACCTAATGGAACTCTTCGGCCATCCTGAGTCATAATGAACCTGGAAGCATGAAGGGGTTAATACCAACACGCTGGGCAACCCCTAACCGATGGGGGGATGAGGTCTGGTAGATAAATACCTTCTTCTTCCCACCAAAAGGCATATTCTTCATGTCTTCTGAGGGCTTCCTAAGGATCAAGCCCCAGCTGCTCACAGAAGTGACCAGGTCAATAATACACCCTTAGATTGACTTTCCTTCTCTGTATCACGTGCCCTAGTTCTCCAACTTCTATTTCTTGTTAATATTTCCCCAAATAAATCACCTGCCTAAAAAGTCCCTGTCTCAGGCTCTGCTTTGGGGGTGAAGCCAGGTCTAGACACTTGTCCTTCAGGATACCACACCTCCTTCCTTTCTGTCCCACCTCACTGGATGCTCCTTCATCTCCTTTGCTGAACTCCTCTTCTCTAAAATCCCTGAATGCTGACATGTCCCAGGGCTCAGTCCCAGGTTCTCCACTCTCTTTGTGACCTCATCCCATCTCAGACTTTCTGGATCATCTATATAGCTCAAATTTATTTATCCCATCCAGACATTTCTCTCCACCTCCGCACTCTCATAGTACTGCCTACTCAATATTTCCACTAGGATGTTTTAACAGAGACCTCAAACTTAACATGTTCAAAACTGAACTCCATCTCACTCCCCAAACCTGACCTACCTGCAGTCTCCCTCATCTCAATTGATGGCACTTCTGTCCGTACAGCTGCTCAGGTAAAAACCTTGGATTCCTCTGCAGCTACTCTTTCTCATACATCCCATATTCAACTCAAACTCTCACTACCTAAAATCTTCAATGGCTACTATTCTATCTCCTGTTTACTCAATGTTGAAGGTTCAGCGGCATTAACAGTATTAGATCTACTATTACTTCTGTATTCAAGCGCCTCTAGAACAGGCGTTGCAAAGTTAGATGCTGAGACCATGTTAGAAGCGCTAAGTGGGGCTTAATATCTACAGAGTGCCACAGCTATTAACATGCCAGATTGAAAATACAGGTGATCGATCCAATGCAAAGTACTCATATAAAACAATTTTTAGATGTTATAAAGTAATTAAATAAGTTTTGGAAACACTCAGTAGGCAAAAGAAACAGTCTGAGGGCTATATTTGGTTGATGAACCATCAGTTTACAACTTCTGCTCTAGAACTCTGTATTGTCTATAATTGACATAGTATTAATCCTTAACCTTTTACTTTCCTCCATCAGTTAGGAGATGAATGGGAGTTATTTATATTCAAAGCCTAACCGCTCTGGTTTTCCTCAAAAGCTCCTCTTGGATCAATGCTACTACAAATGGAATGAATAAACACATTTTTGCTTTTTCTGCCAAAGGAAAATTTCCTTCCCTAAGACCCAATGCAGCCACCCAGAAATAAAACAAGTGGCCTGGCTGACCACTTGCATAAACCACAGGAGAAAAACCAGTGCCACTTACATAAAACCACGGGGAAAAAGTTCCATTGATTCTAATTTTTAATAAATCAAGAAATAATAAAACACTTGTAACTGTTTTCACCCTTAGAAATCAAATGTCAGGTCCTAAGTAATGAATATTAGATAGTATGTAAATTAGATAATCCAAGCATCTAAAATCTTTAAACCTAGAGGTTCCTCAAGTGTTAAAATTTCTCTGCCTCCAGCAAAACATAAGAGTTATGACTTCAGAGCACTGTCAGCCACATTTACAGCTTTCCAATATTTTGAATGATGGTAAATAAATCTAACTGCATTAAATAAATGGTGTTGAAATAATCCCATGAAAAAATGAGATACAACCTTCTCAACCTAGATTGCATTCCTCCTTCACTTGGGTACATGATAAAATCTAATTGAATTCAATTTGTTTAAGCTCCCCTTAACATACACAAAGCAATTTAAAAAGCCATCTTAGAAACAGAAAAGAACACTTGAAATAAAGGGCCTATTGACCATGTTTGCAGATCAGACAATACTACAAAAGTGCATTATTACATAATTCCAACAAATATCTGATTAAGTTTTAAATTTGAGAACTTGAAAAGGTTATTCTATATCTAGTTGAGAAAAAAGAAACATGCAAATCTACAAAAAATTTTTTGAAAGACAGAAGAACAGGTGAGATGGACCCATCCTACTCATTAATAATTAAAACACTGTGGAACTGGTATAGATATATAGTGAGGGGAAGAGAACAGACATCAGAATAGGCCCAACTGTATATAAATGTAAAACAAAAAAACACCACCAAATATTTATCAGAAAGTCTATTTACGTATACAGCACCAAAATAGATACCCTACGAGATACTATGATGAAAAAGACTGTGCTCTCTAAAAATGTCTAGTCTTACCATAGCAATTTAAATGTTCAAGGTAAAAATGAGTAGCATGAGTTAACAGCTACATACAGTGCCGTGGCAATTACAAAATTCCAGCTAGGAAATCAGGTATTAGAAAAGATTTTATGAAGCTATGGAGCTCTGGGAGCTAAAGTAGATTCTGAAGAATGAATGGCATCTGGACAAGAAGGTAAAAAGTACAAAGAGAACATTCCATGTGAGGAATGTATAGAGTAGTCATCACAGGGCAATGAAGAAAGAAAACTTTATTTAATAAGTTGTGCTGAAATAATTCCATGAAAAACTAAGATACAACCTTCTCAGCCTACACATTCTAGATAGAGAAGAGTTTAATTTCTTAAAGCTAAATCTCAAAAAATAGAAAATAATACCTTACTTATCTTTAGACGAATAACTTGAAGCACTATAAGAAATTTAAAATGGAGAGAATCAATCATATAAAAATTTAACATAAAGGAAATCTACAATGTTTTGATAGTTCATGTAAATATACACAAAATCACATCAAGAGAGGAAAAGATTATCATGGTAATTTGTATGAGAAAGCAAAACAGTAAACACATATATGAAAAAATGTATATTCCCTAATAATAAAAAGGAAATATAAGCAAAGTGGTTTATAACACTGATTCTGGAATGAGATAAACCTGGGTTGAGTTTCCACTTATTTAAATAATTAGGTTATCTGTAAAATGTTATCTGAGCATCAGTTTCATTTATCTGTAAAATAGCAAAAATAATCTTAAAGATTGTGTGAAGATTAATGGAAATGACAGTTTTGTTGAACATAATCACTATTTTTCTCATTTAATATTAAAATTACAACAATATATACATATCTATTTTGATATTCTATCTCGAGTACACTATACTTAAAAGTATCCATGTCTAAGACACAGCAGAAAAATACATGAATACAAATCTCAGGCTTCTATGTCATCCTACACCATAATTACTACCACAATGCTGGTTTCATTAGAAGAAAGTGTGAAGGTTACATTAAGGGCCCCACTCGGTGCTATACCAAGAACTACATTTTCTATATTGATAAATTATCAAGGTATATATAATATATACGATCAATCTTGATATTATGTAATAATTAATACCTTATTTAGCTATATAATCCTTTGATACTACATAACTTAAATACATCTTAAATTGGCACTATCAGTAAATTCGTAAACTCTATTGTAAACTCATGCTCCCAAAGGTATAAATTATAGACATTTCTCATGAGTCTAAAGAAGTTGTATTATCTCCAGGAAGAAGTAAATTTACAAGTAACAGTTGAATAGACAGCTGCAGGTCTTCAGAACATGACTTTATTTTTGTAGGTTCTAAAAATTTCTTATAATTTTCATTTTCCCTTTTACTATAAGAGCAACACATGCTCACTAAACAAAATACAGAGGGAAAATAGAAAGAAAAAATATCACTACCTGTAATCCCACAACCAAAGCTAACTACCTGTAACAATTCATTTCATTCCCTTCTAATGCTTCTTCTATGCATATCTGTACACAATCGAACACCATTTTCTTTGTATGTGTCCTGTTTTTTATCATTCATATCATAAGCACCGTTTTCACATCATTAAAAATTCTTCCCAAATCATTACATCCCATCCTATCATATGGGTATATCACATTTTTTCAAACACTTTCCTACTACTGTACATGCTATATCCAGGGCCTCCAAAAGCACATAAAGACTTTGTGCAGATTAGCAAAAGTTATCCCATTCTCAAATTATGAACTGGTATTTTATTGTACAACTTGAACAACTACACAAGGTAGCTGTGCCAGGGTTGGGGTTCAAGAACCCCAGCAAGCAACGGATCTGGCTGTGCATACATGTATCCCTGCCCATGAGCCATGCTCTTGCGTACTCACAAAAATAACCCCTGGACATCAAGGCACAAATATGCCTAAGCCAGTGCCAGACACGCCTGCCCCAAATTTCTCAGAAGAGACTACGACATTAGTTCCTGTCAGAGGGGGTGGTAGGGGTAGGGAGGTGGGAGTTTGAGAATCATCCCCTAAAAGGGCAGGTAAGTGAACAAATAATCTCAGGGGATGCCTGGAACTGAATCCAGACAAGACACTGTTGTACACACCAGTGTGGCCTGAGTATGAGCACTCCTGAGTCCAGACACGCCACAGGTGCTGCTGTGCATCTACACACCAGGCAACCGCTGCTCCAAAGTGTGGCCAGAAGGCCTTGATCCCTAAACCCACCCATGACCTCAGAAGTGACATTTCTGTGTTGTGCCTGATATACACATGTGGCCCCTTTGTGCAGAGAACAATGTGAATAATTATCCTGGCTAGGACCAACACAAATCTTTGTTGAAATAAGTTTAAATTAAGATACGTAGAGGTCTTGATACCTAATGCCAAATTGCTTTACAAAGGTGTGTTCCAATCTATACTGTCATCAGAACCATGCATCCTGGACAGGAGCTTCATTGTTTAAAAAGTGTGCCTGTGGGGCTTCTCTGGTGGCGCAGTGGTTGAGAGTCTGCCTGCCGATGCAGGGGACATGGGTTTGTGCCCCGGTCTGGGAAGATCCCACATGCCGCGGAGTGGCTGGGCCCGTGAGCCACGGCCGCTGCACCTGCGTGTCCGGAGCCTGTGCTCCGCAACGGGAGAGGCCACGACAGTGAGAGGCCCGTGTACCGCAAAAAAAAAAAAAAAAAAAGTGTGCCTGTATGTGTGCTTGTACACATACACATACAATATGGTGCCTTCTTCCACACTGCTTTTATTGAACTACTAATATAGTAGTTTTTCCTCCGCATTTGTAAAACTAACCCTTTCTCATTTTTCTATCAAGGCCTTACTTATTTTTAAGAGGATCACTGTCAAGTTTGAACTTCCTAGATCAGACACTCAATATAAATGTATATGATAAAGTTAGATATGGTCTTTAAATATTATCTTTCTGTCTACTAGGCTGCCACTTCATACGTACTTACGGTGTTTGAGACCGGTGTTACTATGCTAAGCACTTGGCATGATTTATTTCATTGAAGGCTAACAATCTAATGAGATTAAAATTATTACCCTCTTTTCCTTGATGAGGCTTTAAAGGGTGAAGTAGCTTACCCAGAGTCACGAGAGAGGGAGGGGTGAAGGTAGAGAAGAAGGAAAGGGAAAGAGCGGGAGGAAGGCAGGGAATAGGTGAGAGAACTATTTTTCAGGAAAATGTTAAAGCAGTAACAGTTACAAAATTCCTTTCTGTAAATGTGACTTTCTGTAAAATAAATACTACTTCCCTACTAACTTCCTCTGTAAAATTACAATGATTCCTTAAAAAACAACCCACAGCAGCATAACTGGAAACCCTGAGGTAGGGGCTTCATAAAAATGATCACCAGGCTTTGGGAACATTATGCAGAACCTTCTTACTTCTGGATCTCCTGGCTACCGTCATCGCCTTGCCCTGATTACTGGACTTTCTACAATGGGATTTCTCTAATACCTAAATTCAGGTATGTTTTGGAACATACAGCAACAAACATACTGTAAGATGCATTTGTGGACAACAGGCGCTGCAACCATCCCAACCTAAAGATTCCACAGGCTTAAGATATATTCTGTAAAACAAATACATACCCTATTTTGCAGTCCCATAAACTCAAATTCTGTAAAACAAATGCTTGTTTCAAAGAAAATAGTTTTCAGTGTTGTTCATGTAATCTACTCCATATATTCAAAATCCCTTATAAAATTTACACATAGGATTTAATTTTAAAGGAATGGTAAATAAGAAGAGAGGTAATAACAGGAAAAATTTACAATTCTATATGTAAGGAAAATATCATTTTCCCTACGGTCAATTTTAGAAAAGATCAAATAAATACCTGCTTGTTTAATTATACTTCTTCCTAAGAACATAATGCCCCAAAAGCATCCTAAGTCACTGTATTAGCACTGAAATGACTATCTTTTCCAGCTTCTTGCCCTGTTTCATCACCTCCACCCCTCCCATCACTGCCACTCTCTCCACTCCTAGTCCTACTCTGAATTAAAAAGTTTAAAAAAACAAACTATGACTAAATTTGGTTCATCTCAGAAATGCAAAGTCGGGTCAGAAAACCTAGAACTGATTTTTACCACATTAACAGATTAAAGGAAAAATACTCACATATGATCAGGTAAAGATGCAGAAAGAGCTTTTGATGAGAGCTATACTTACTTGTAATTAAAAAAAAAACTTAGCAAAATAAGAATAGAAAGGATAAAAGGTATCTACCTCTACCAAAAGCCTATAACAAATTAAATCATTCTTAATGAAGAACTGTTAGAAACGTTCCCTTTAAAATCGAAGTGAGACAAACATGTCTGCTATTACTACTTCTATTCAGCACCATACTGCAGGTTCAAGCCAACTTTAAAAGTCAAGAGAAAGAGATTAAGGGTCAAAAAAAATTTAAGGAAAAATCAATTCATTGAGTTTGGCAAGGTAACTGAATATTATTATCAATATGAAAATCTCAAATGCATTTCTATTTTCCAGTAAAAAGCTCAAAAGAGGGGCTTCCCTGGTGGCGCAGTGGTTGAGAGTCTGCCTGCCGATACAGGGAACATGGGTTCGTGCCCTGGTCCGGGAGGATCCCACATGCCGCGGAGCGGCTGGGCCCGTGAGCCATGGCCGCTGAGCCTGCGCGTCCGGAGCCTGTGCTCCGCAACGGGAGAGGCCACGGCGGTGAGAGGCCCGCGTACCACAAAAAAAAAAAAAGCTCAAAAGAGAATTTTCCCCACAGACACAATTTACAATAGCAAAAAGAAATACAGTAACTAGGAATAAATCTAACAAAAGTTCTGCAATATATGCATGGAAAAAAATCATAAAACTTTATAAAAAGCCATAAATAAATGTAAAGACATCATGTTCGTAAGAAGACTCAATACTGTAAGAAATGTCAATTCTCTCTAAAATTCATGTAAATATTAAATGCATTTCCAACCAAAATCCCCAAAGTATTCTTTTATAAAATTTTATAAGCTGATTCTAAACTTTACGTGAAAAAGCAAAAACCTAAAGAACAGTCAAAACGCTCAAGGAATCAAACAAGACAACTTGCCCAATCAGATATCAACATGTAAAATAAAACAGGGGCTGCCCTGGTGGCGCAGTGGTTAAGAATCTGCCTGCCAATGCAGGGGACACAGGTTTGAGCCCTGGTCCGGGAAGATCCCACATGTCTCGGAGCAACTAAGCCCGTGTGCCACAACTACTGAGCCTGCGTTCTAGAGCCCATGAGCCACAACTACTGAAGCCCGCGCGCCTAGAGCCCATGCTGCGCAACAAGAGAAGCCACTGCAATGAGAAGTCCGCGCACCACAATGAAAAGTAGCTCCCGCTCGCCGAAACTAGAGGAAGCCTGCGTGCATCAACGAAGACCCAACACAGCCAAAAAATAATTAATTAAAAATAAATAAGTAAAATAAAATAAAACAATAGTAATTAAGACAGAATGGTATTAACATAAAGACAAACTGGCAAATGAAAAGCAGCACACAGTCCAAAAGCAGAATGCATAGTACAGGAACAAATACAGACTTTTATGAAGAGAAATTAAATGTTAAGGGGCTGCACTGCAGATCACTGGGGAAAAGAGACTGTTGCATAAATGGAGCTGGGGTAATTGATTATTCACATAAAAAATAAAATAAAATCCCTATCCTATACCATACATAAACCAATTCTCACGGGATTAAAGACTTTAACTTGAAAGGCAAAACTCAAACTTTTACAAGAAAATACAGGAACGGTTCTTTACAATCCCAAGGTAGGGAAGGGGTGTTTAATTTAAATGAAATATAAAAAGCATTAACCATAAATGAAAAGACTGATAAAATTGATTATATTAGTATCAAAAACCTGTTTATCAAGACACTTTAAAGAAACTGAATATATAAACCACTAAACTACAGAAAGATACTGACAATGTATATAACAGAGAAAGGATTAGTATCTAGTACACAAAGAACTGCTAAACTCATAACAAGACAAAGAAATCACTGGAAAAAAGGCCCACAGTCATGAAGAGGCATTTCAATAAAAAGAAGCACAAAAGGCAAATCCTCAGCCTTGACATTTACCAGCTAAAACAGTATGAAATACCATTTTACACCCATTAGATTAGTAAAAATTAAGAACTCTAACAATAGTAAGTGCTGACAGAAATGGGCATCAATAGGTACTTAGACACCCAGTATGTGGGATTATAAATTGCTACAATCACTTTAGGAAACATTTGGCATTATCTTGTTAAAGTGAACACCACATACCCTACAATCTAACAGCTCTACTCTCAGGTATATACCTAGAGAAACTCTTGCATATAGATGCCAGGAGAAATGTACAAGTATGCTCAAAGCAGCATTCACTGTTACAGAGGGGAAAAAAAAAATAACAAAACACTGGAAACAATCTAAACTTTCATTGATAGGAGAATAAATAAATTGTAGCTTTTTCACACAATGATAATGTATAGAGCAGCCCAAAGGAGCTACAGCCACCTAGAAAGATAAGGATGATTTCAGAAACAATGATGAATTCATTAAAAGTCTCAAGAAGACTACGTAACAATTTTCACATAGCTCAAGAAACAGCAAAACTGAAATACATATTATTTAGAGATGCAGACATTTATGGGTTTTTTTAATCTATAAAAGTGATAAACACAAAATTCAGGAGAGTATTTTCCTCCAGGGGAGGCAGGGAAATTGTATAGGGAAGCAACAAAGTAGGTTCCTAGATCTTAATTAGTGGTGAGGTTCATGGACTTTCACTTTATGCTTATTACTGATTTATAACTTACATATCTTTCATATATGAAGTGCTGAAGCACATTACAGAACGGTTCGGTAAAATGAGTCAGTGAATTCTTAATCTGCATGTCATGCTTATGGTGACAGCAATCAAGCACGTTTTCTCCTATCACTGTTAAAGAAACTGATAAATCTACACACAAAGCACAAAGGTGAATGGTACAATTTAGTACCTTGACTTTCAGGAATCTGCTCCAGTTTCAAAAAAGCAGAAGTTTTTGAGAGAAGCCTTGCCTCTTTCTAAGGTGTTTACAGTAAAAGCCCTCTTTTCTCCATCAGGATAATCAGAATCAGAAGTTGTTCAATTCAGCAAAATTCTTGATTGAGATAGGTAGATGTAATATATATGGCATATTCATTAGCTAATCCTTTTATGAAGACCAAAACACATTCTTTGAATACGGATCACTTCTAGAGTACTGAATGGGATTTCCTGCATAGCCTACTGAGATTTTTCAAGCTCTCTGTGGTGAAGGACAGCTGTTTTGTTTTTAAATTTTCCATCCATCGTGGTCCAAAGAGAAAAAACCCAGAATACTAATATACTAGGAAAAAAACCCTAGAATACTAAAAAAAAAAAAAAAAGTAGCTTTTAAAAGACTTGCAAAATTCAAATCCCAATTCTTTGCAGACTGGCAACAGTTTATAAACTAGTGCTGGTTTACAAAATGTAACATAAAGCATGAACTCTGGAGCCAGACTGTCAGGATAAGCTCCAGACAAATTACTCTCTCTCTGTTCATCTGCAGAAGGGATAACAAACAGTAATACCTACTTCATTGGATTATTGTGAGGAGTAAATGAATATATGCTTAGCACTTTAAAATAGGATTTATTGTATAAACGATACCCATAAATATATTTTTTCTAAAACATCAGGCCGTCTTTTTAAAATGTAATGAGAAATGAAAATACTGAAAATACAGAATGCTTTATATTTCTAGTTTTATAATTTTCTCCAATCTTTTACATCATTATTAGTGACCAATCACAACACTTCTCTCAAAGCCAGTCAATGACTGGTCACTGAACATCTGCTATCCAGGTCATACACAGACTGCAAAGCATATGGTTGTGCTTCCTCCTTGTCTCCCAGTGACAAACCCATGTGACATTTTACAAAAAGGGATAACCAAACAAGAGAACTTGCCGACAAAGATAAAGCTACAGGAAAGGAACAAAAGTGCTAACACTGGAAGTCAAATTCTAATGGAACATAAGTGGGGCTATAGAAGAAACAGCTGACTGCGAAGAACGTTGACACTGCTGCCATTAGGGAGACCAATACGCAGTCGGAGGAAGAACTTCGTGGAGGCAAACTTATCAATATAAGTGAGAAAAGTGGGTATGATGAAAAGGATGAAGATGTCTCAGAGGAAGTGACACCGACAAAAAAATTCTTATGAAAGGAACTCACAGATATGTTTCATGACATTGAGAAGGCAATGGATGTTGGAAGCCGATCCAGACTTAGAAAAAAGTATGACAATTTGGCCAAGCCATAAAAATGATACTCCATATTGTAAGCTATACAACGGGGTGGGGGGCGGGGGGGAGGGAAGCATGTGATTTCTCAGTAAGTATTATAGATCTAACCTATGTAAAAATACATAAATATTATTAGGTCTAACCTACATTAACAAAAGGAAAATGGTCTCTTTTGGAAGCAAAGAATACGAAGTCCGTCCATTCATGTCCCTCTCTACAACTGTGGCAGTCCACAGGGTACCTCTGAAAAGTATACTTCACAGTAACAGAAACAGACAAGTCCATGGCTGGAAAATCCTAAGTCCCAAGGCTAAGTCCACTTCTTAATTTGCTCTAGCCATTTTTCCTACTGCTGGAAATACACAACCTAAGTGTTTGGCAGCAATATACCAAAAGTGCCAAATATTGAGATAATGCTCTACAAAAGTATATATTTAAGTGCAACATGTTCTCAAACTTCTGGGTCTGAACTGCAGTATCACAAATTTCAAAATACAGATGGTTGTATTTTGAGTCATCTATGCAGTCTTTTTAAAAAAGCCTTATTCCATACACTAGAATGAAAAAAACCAATCTATGCAAAATAAAACTAGGAACCACTGATAAAATCAAATGTATGCATGCCACTCAAAGTTTCTTAATCCTTAATATAACATTAAAAATTAAGGGAAGTAACTTGTAAAATCTGGTTGTATTGAAAGGTAATTTGTGTTGCTTACAAATAACATAAGCCAGTGTACCATTTAGTCTGAGCTACTGCAGCAAGACACCAACCAAGCCAGCATTACAGACCTGATCCATATTGGGCCTGTGAGCTTCAGAGAGAAGCTCTGTGCCTGGGTTGTCACACACTGCTCTCCTAATTCCAGAGAGTTCTATGACCCAAACAAATATTTAATCACCTTCCTGACAAAAATATGGATCCATACGTAATACAATTTGACAGAAAGAAAGCATTAGCTTTTAAACTTTAAGCAAGAATCTTAAGTCTCCCAAAGCTTCAATTTCTTCATCTGTAGAAAGGAAGATAATACCTATTCAT
Organism: Neophocaena asiaeorientalis asiaeorientalis; assembly: GCF_003031525.2. Classification (NCBI taxonomy): domain Eukaryota; kingdom Metazoa; phylum Chordata; class Mammalia; order Artiodactyla; family Phocoenidae; genus Neophocaena; species Neophocaena asiaeorientalis. The sequence goes on from NW_020172779.1 coordinate 13,123,065, forward strand.
AAGATTGAGAGACTCAGAAATAACGTACGAGGGGCACTTATTCCACTGTCTGGCTCTTTTTCCAGGTCTTAACCTGTCACATTAGGCCAAAAGCATTCCCTCTGCATAGGTGCCGTTACTACCATTCTTGTAGTTTTCAAGGCCCAAAGAGTTTAAGCAGCACCAGAGGGTGACAGAGTTTCTGTTTGTTGATTCAACAAGCAGTACTAAAATCTTTATCTTATCTCCAGCTGTGCTTGAGATACAAAGAAATAAGCCAATCTTTATCCTGAAAGAGGTTTATGACTTCCTGTGGAAATGATACTTGCATATGTAAAAAGTAACAATTCCTTAACAATTCTGTCCATACTAGATCACTGTTACAGACTACAATTATAATAGAAATTTAGATAAAATTTAGTGTGAGAAGGTATATTCCAAGATACTTAAGAATCTTTTCATGGGGCTTCCCTGGTGGCACAGTGGTTAAGAATCCGCCTGCCAATGCAGGGGACATAGGTTCGAGCCCTGGTGTGGAAGATCCCACATGCCGCAGAACAACAAAGCCCGTGCACCACAACTACTGAGCCTGTGCTCTAGAGCCCGCAAGCCACAACTACTGAAGCCCGCGCAGCTAGAGCACGTGCTCCACAACAAGAGAAGCCACTGCAATGAGAAGCCCACGCACCGCAATACAGAGTAGCCCCCACTCGCCACAACTAAGGAAAGCCCACATGTAGCAACAAAGACTCAATGCAGCGAAAATTAAATAAATACATAAATAATTTTTTTTTTTAAAGAATCTTTTCATGGACCCCACAACACATCAGTTCATTCAACAAAATGTTTGGCTCTTTCCCAGGACTGAAAGCCTGTTCATTGTCATTGTATCCCCTGCACTAAGCACAATGCCTGACACGTTGTAGTCTCCAATGTGTGTATCCTGGATGAGCGGATGAGTGAATTAAGCAAACAATATGAAAAATGATTTAAGGATACCAGAATAAATGTGACTTGTTTAGAGTTATGGCCCCATAAGACTGGCCATTCTGCTAAAAGGATTTGTTTGGGAAAATGAGAGATAAGGAGAGATCAGTAAAAAAGTAATGGATTAGGGGACTTCCCTGGTGGTCCAGTGGTTAAGAATCCGCCTTCCAAAGCAGGGGACTCGAGTTTGATCCCTGGTCAGTGAACTAAGATCCCAATGCTGCGAGGCAACTAAGCCCGTGCCCTCTAGAGCCTGCACACCACAACGAAGACCCCGAGTGCCACAACTAAGACCCGATGCAGCCAAATAAATAAATACTTTTTTAAAGTAATGGGTTAACTGGGGCTTCCCTGGTGGCGCAGTGGTTGACAGTCCGCCTGCTGATGCAGGGGACACAGGTTCGTGCCCCTGTCCGGGAGGATCCCACATGCCGCGGAGCGGCTGGGCCCGTGAGCCATGGCCACTGAGCCTGTGTGTCTGGAGCCTGTGCTCCACAGCGGAAGAGGCCACAGCGGTGAGAGGCCTGCATACCGCAAAAAAAAAAAAAAAAAAAAAAAAAGTAATGGGTTAACTGATAAAATTTAGAAAGATGTGTTATTTCCCCTATTTAAATTTAAATTAATAAACAGACTTTAAATAAATTACTCTAAGGTGTGCACCATGGTTTTATAGATAATGGTTTTTCCAGGCTAACAAAATAATTCAATTGCAACAAGCATAGATAACCACTTTGAAGAGATACTGTATGTCTGATTTGTAGTGTTACTGCACAATTATCTGAGTAGTCATCAAATAGTAGATTTTTCAAAACTATTAAAAAATACCTTGTCACATAATTTTTTTAAAAAATGTGCTAAACTGTTTCCTAATGGCAATTCAACAAAGATTAGTAGAGGACTTCCAACACCAGGTGTCACATGCAAGGCAGAGTATAAAATGCTGAGTAATAATATAAGACCTGCCCCCCAGAAGCTCACAGTCTATGAGAAGACACATAAACAAATTATTGCAATACAGTGTAATACAATGCTATACCAGAGTTCTGTGGATAAAATGCTTTGGGAAAACAAATGAAGGAGTAATTGAATTCTGCCTAGAGGACAGTGTCAGAGAAAGCTAGAAAAGTGATGGCCCTTGAATTTGCCTTGTATGTTTAAAAGCACCACCACCACTAACAACTTCCATAAACATTTTTCATATGCTTTAAATTAAGTAAAACATTTTTTTAAGTATTTATATGAGCATATCCAGTAACCAGGAAAAAAAGGATATTCTCTCCTCCTAAAAGGGGCATTTTAAATGCTATCCGTCTGGTTGCTAACAAGGGGCACATAATAGGTTAACGCTAAAGTCCTTAAGAAAAAGCTTTGTTAAACTGAGACTGAGGCAACATCTAGAATTCCAGAGAACATGGAACTTCCCTGGCAGTCCAGTGGTTAAGACTTCACCTGCCAGTGCAGGGGGTGTGGGTTCGATAGGGAAGCTGAGACCCCACATGCCTCGGGGCCAAAAAAATCAAAACATAAAACAGAAGCATTATTGTAACAAATTCAACAGAGACTTTAAAAATGATCCACATCGAAAAAAATCTTAAAAAAAAAAAGAAAGAATTCCACAGAACAACAGGTAAGATTTTTCAGTCCCACTAAACAACAAAAACCACGCCAATTTTTTCAACAATTACTAGCCCATTTGCTATGCATGTTTAAATCTTAATCTGTTTGTCTTTTTTTTATTTCTAGTTATTGGAGAGTTTAGATAATTCTAGATATTGACTACTCAAGCCTGAACTTATATACCAACTAAGGGGGAAACATGTTCAAGAGAGGACATGTACCCATCATGGTAATCATTTCACAATATATGGAAATCAAACCATCATGCTGTGTGCCTTAAACTTATGCAGTGATGTTATGTCAATCACCCCTCAATAAAACTGGAATAAACAAATAGGAAAAAAACACATACTATTCTAAAAAGTATTCTTTAATGACCAAAGTGTGTGTGTGTTGTGTGTGCGCGCACGTGTGTGTGTTAAAGCTTTATCTTTAAAACACTGTCCAAAAAAGCTACACATCCTGGGATAAAATCAATTTTTTTCTGTGTCTATCTTCTCCTCTTTAAAAACAAACTTACATATCCTACAAGCTTTTTTCTTAAGAATGAAAGTAGCCACATGGTATCTAATGGGTTCAACAGATAACAAAACATCAACAAAAACAACTACAAAAACATCACATCATATAGGTTAATTTAATTTCTCAAAAGAGCTGGTAATTCTTTAATGGACCTTTGCTTTTCCTGACTTTAAGAGGTTTTACAGAGATATACAAGTGGAAAATAATCAGTATTTCCAGATTTTTGGCATACATATGTATATTACCTAATGCTGCCTCTTATGTAATAAGAAGGGACTGTCATTTCCTGAAATTACTGTCAACATGTACACATACCATTTTGTGCTACATGCTCAAAATAGTGTATGAGTGTTATTCTTAAACATTAGTATATATAATATTTATATAGTATATAGAATATAAGGCAAATCAATAAATTAAAACTTCTCCAACCTATGTAGAGAAAAAACTAATATTGTGCTATCTTTATCTTACAGATTTCGTTCACATGATTTAACAGATGAACATCCACAAACCAAAGGAATGTATCACTGCAATACTTCAACTGCTGTTATGAATACCTTCATATCATCAGTAATTTTTACCTATATAAAAAAATGAACAAGATATGATTTTAAAATAAATCACGTAATTTAAAAATAAATCTAAAATTTTAAATGTGCCTTTTCAAGGGAAAGATCTGGCAGGCACCGCCTCAAATGAGGGATCGAACTTAGTATCATCAAGAAACGTGACAGACATTGCACGCCTCCTGATGTGATACAATGGGACATCCTCAATAATATCCTATGTAAAATACCTGTCAAATATGTTTAGCCTGAATCTATTTACAAGGAGACATAAAACAGACAAATCCAAATTATGGAACAACTTCTAAGACAACCTGCCTGGATTGGAAGGAGCAGGTATGAGGTTACCAAAAAAAAGCAGGTGTTCCATTTCGGCCATGTTAAATGCGCCAGGTCAAGGGCCTCCAAATGAAACATACATGGAGGGTGGATGGAGTACAAGAGTAGAGGTCATGGAAGGTCAGCCCACAAATACTGCACCTCCACCCCTAGGACTTCTTATTTTGAGAAAATGATCCAAAGACCAGGGATTCTTGAGAAATCATTCACAGTGGCAGCAACAAAAGACCAGTGTCAGTGTCCTAACCAGACTATATATAACCTGGACTGTGTTTTCCTGATGCTTGCCCTCCCCTTTGGTTACTGCTCAGTTTCTGGAGCCTGAATTCCTAGTCTCTGCACCAATTTTGTGAGCTTACTTGCCAGCCTCCCAATAAATTCCTTTTCTATCCAAATTACCCTGTCAATTTCTGCAAGTTGCAACCAAAGATGTTTGAATTAATTATAAAGAATATTCTGGGCTCAAATACAAAGCTAATTATAATTTCCTTCCTGATTTAAAGCCATTCCTACAAATAAGCAAAACTTAACTATGTTACAAATGTAACTCAGGTGCAGAGTATGAAAATACTATGAAATTAAAGATGACATAAATCAGCTTTTTGAGGCATTTAAGAGGTGACTGTATCACTAAAACTAAAACTTGAAGTTCCAAAGTATAAAATTAGAACATTAAAAAAGTATAAGAGAACATCCAGAAGCGATGACGAAATACCAAGATCATTTTAAACTGTATCAATCAAATAAAAAACTAAAAAAGCTTTCCAGAAAAATTAAACACTGAAGCATGTTTTGAGAAAATAACACTAGAATGATACCGGTTTTTACAAAGTGTTCTCTCTGGGGTAGGATGCCTTCTTTTTTCTTTATAAATTGCTCCAAGAACAGTAATGAAAAGATTCTCCACCTGGGTCTACCTTTTCTTTAGACCCCTATTTCACATGCTTCCTCACTAAAAACCAACACATAAGTAAAACTACTTTTCATTGTTTCTGCAAACCTTTCACAATTCAAGTCAAAAGTGAATTTTTAGCTATACTAAAAGCTAACACTTCTTACATCCTTGATAGTAGTATCCTGTAGTCCTATAAATCCCCTAATCCGTTTTGTATTTTAAAGAAATACATTTAGAGGAAGTAAAACACATGTTAAGAACCTTTAGAACTATAGGAAACATCTGCTTCAATGAGGAAAGAGGGCTACTGGTACTGGTGAATACCTACTGTGTGCCACACATTTTGCTGTAGACCATAACCTCTCTGTAAAACACTAGAAAGCAGGTGATGTTACCCTTTTTATAAAAAGAAAATGAGGAAAATTAACCTCAAAAATTGGTTTACTTATCTCATGTCAGTACTAACAAGGGGTGACTCAAGCACAGATCTGCCTGGTCCCGAAGCTGATGTCATTTTATCCAGAACAAAATGCCTCAATGGGCACATTCCTCTCGTAAAAATTTGTTTTCATTGATATATTTCTTATTAGAAAAACAATAGTAACCATTACCCTGAACAAGCAGAACCTGTGGGATGTAACCATGAAGCAACTTTTTGTTCACTGCTGTCCTTTAAAGTTATTCTTTGGTGACAGTTAATGTCCCTGAACTTTTATTTCGGCAAGCCTGACTTTGGTCATTTTCAAATTATAAAAACTATCTGAGTTTACAAATTGATAGATCCAGTTTAGTACAACTGTCAAAATTTTTCATTCAAGGTTACAGCTTCTCCCCTATGCCAGCTCTGCCTAAGGCAGGCTAGCAGCTTAGGCAGTATTAGAGGACTGTGCTTTACCCCTCTCCGTTCCACCTTAGTAACCCAGGGTGGGCAATTAAGCGTCACTGCAGGACATGGGCACCCTCTTAGCTCAAAAACGCATAAAGCCGATCTGTCAGGAACTGCTTTCAGGGTTCTGGGAAGCTCTCACCCACCCCAGCCCTTTGAGATCTCTCATTGAAATTCCCTTGATGGAGAACAATGCATCTCCTCTGGGAATCCAGCTGTTTATTCCTCCCCACTCCGCCCCATACCACCCTGCTCCTATGGGCTTCCTCTCACTAGTGGCCCTCATAAGGTCCACAGGAAACACGTACCCCTTGCCCCAAAGAACACTAACCCACAAAGGGTCTTCATTTTCCTGAGCTGCCAGAGCAGACAACGTCTCCTTCGCCCAGGCATGGGTGAGACAGACATCAACCCACTGTGTCCCCCAAAACTGAACCAATCTCAGAGTAAGCTGTCCAAGTCACTGCCTGTGCTTGGGGGCGGGGCACCAGACTAGGAGGGATATTAGAAGAAACTCCTAGCATACCAACAACTCAGTTCAAAAACTCTTCTTATTTCCAACTTCTGAATCTTTTTATACCAACAGATGGGGTAGGTGTTAGAAGTCACAAGATCCATTTTCTGGCTCTTTCTTTTGCAAGACCTGAATGGCTTTCTTACAACTCATCTCAGAATTGTGCATCTACTGACTGAGGGCTAAACTCAGAATAAGAGCTCCATTTTAACATCTTATTACATAATATACTTAACACTTTTTCTAAAACTTCCACCAAAAGTGGAAAGAAAAATCCATAATCCCACCAGAGTTAGCCACTGCTAACTGCTTTCCATTCTGTAGAGCCCATTTGTCATCTGAAAATTTCCTATTTCAAGTTTTAACTTTTAAAATCGTGAACGAAAACACCTCATTTATATAATTTCATTGAGCAATCCATTTTTCCACACAATCTAAGCATGCCATTTTCAAACACCAAATTTCCACTGAACCAATGTGCAGGTGGCTTTCTGAAACTTGTCTCTCTCTGTCACTCCCCAAAGTCAAAATCCCCACTGCCAGAAATTAAACTTCAATCTTTTTAAATTAAGCATAATCTGTATGGTCTCCTATACCTGCTACACCTCTAAATGTGGTTTTAAACCATGTATTCATCATATAAAATCATACTGCAAGAAAAATGTGAATGTCAGAGAAGTTTCTGATCATGTAATTTGACCTACACTCACATGAGTCTGGTCACAGCTCCACAATGGCTACTCAAAGTATCTCAGGATCCAGCTTCATCAAGGCAAGGAGGTTGAATTCACAAAGTACAAAAGAGCAAATATGCTATTCCTTCATAACATGGTAAAAACCAAGCTTGCAGCAGGGATCAGTCCCCATCTGACTGCAAATAAAACTATTACTACCCATACATATATATTTATTGGCTCCACACTCATTGTCACAACTGCCAAAAAGTTTATCTAATACTCAAGAGGAGATTTATGGGAACTTTAAACGTTTGGGTTTTAAAAAATTGTTCATTTATAATAATTATGAATAATAATTAAATGGATGAATTATTCATTTAATTATTCATAAAATTTCACTTATTTTTGGCTACGTTGGGCCTTTGTTGCTGTGTGCAGGCTTTCTCTAGTTGCGGCGAGCGGGGGCTACTCTTCGTTGTGGTGCTCGGGCTTCTCATTGCAGTGGCTTCTCTTGTTGCGGAGCACAGGCTCTAGGAGCGCGGGCTTCATTAGTTGTGGCACGCGGGCTCAGTAGTTGTGGCTCTCGGGCTCTAGAGCACAGGCTCAGTAGCTGTGGCGCACGGGCTTAGTTGCTCTGTGGCACGTGGGATCTTTCCGGACCAGGCTCAAACCCGTGTCCCCTGCACTGGCAGGCGGATTCTTAACCACTGCACTACCAAGGAAGTCCCAAAACTTTAAATGTTTAAAACTGGATTTGGGGATTAGTTTTGTTAAAGTTTCACATATAATCTGCCATCCATTCACGGAGCACACATTTAAAATTTTGTTTTAAAGCCATGTTTCAGCAGATGAAGTGAAAAATAAATTCCATTTAACATGCTACCAAGAAAACAGCACTCATAGTTCTCAGTCCAAAGAATCTTCACTCTTCTCACAAGTCTGTGTCAGTAAAAACTCACAGAATTACAAAAGCGCCCGAAGAAAGAAAAACAATCAGTTCTCTCTTAAAGCTGACAACAGATGCATTCACTCAAAAAGTACACAAGAACAAGGAGCGTGGGCAAATACTGACGTGTCTTTATGTATAACTGTGGAGGGTGTGTGTGCACTCATACAACATGCATATATGTGCAGAGACATCTGGAAACATGTTCACCAAAACAGTGACTACTTAGATGGTGATTTTTGCTTCTTTTACTTTTCTATATTGTTTCAATTTTTATGAATATGAGTACATATTTTTACAAGAAAACAAGAATGCTATTTGCTTTATTACAATATGGTATGAAAAGCAACAGTAATCAAAGTACTTGGTACTGGCAGAACGACAGACATGTAGACCAATGAAACAGAAATGAGAGTCCAAAAATAAACCCATGTATCTATGGTCAACTGATTATCAACAATCAATATCAATCAAAAATACCAAGGCGGGCTTCCCTGGTGGCGCAGTGGTTGAGAGTCCGCCTGCCGACGCAGGGGACACGGGTTGGTGCCCCGGTCGGGGGAGATCCCACATGCCACGGAGCGGCTGGGCCCGTGAGCCAAGGCCGCTGAGCCTGCGCGTCCGGAGCCTGTCCTCCGCAACGGGAGAGGCCACAACAGTGAGAGGCCCACGTACCGCAAAAAAAAAAAAAAACCAAGGCAATTCAATAGAGGAAAGGACAGTCTCTTTCAACAAATGGTGCTGAGACACCTGGATATTGATATACAAAAAGATGAACTTAGATTTTACCTCACACTATATACAAAAGTTAATTTAAAATGGTTCAAAGACCTAAACGTAAGAGCTAAAACTGTAAATCTTTTAGAAGGAAACATAGGAGTAAATCTCAGGACCCTGAGTTGGGCAAAGATTTCTTGGACACAGCACCAAAAACACGATCCTAAACACAAAAGAAAAAAAGATAAACTGGACTCCATCAGAATTCAAAAACCTTGCAACTCAAAAGAGACCATTAAGAAAATAAAAAGACAAGCCATTGACTGGGGGAAAATATTTGCAAATCATGTATCTAATAAGGAACTTGGATCCAGACTATATAAAAGAACTCTCATGACTCAGAAATAGACAACCCAATAAAAAATGGGCAAAAGATTTGAAAAACATCTCACCAAAAAAGATATAAAAATGACTTTAAAAGATATTCAGCATCATTAGTCATCAGTCATTAAGGAAATATAAATTCAAACCACAGTAATATATCACTTCACACCAACTAAAATTGTTATAATCCAGGGACTTCCCTGGTGGCGCAACGGTTAAGAATCTGCCTGCCAATGCAGGGGACACGGGTTCAAGCCCTGGTCCGGGAAGATCCCACATGCTGTGGAGCAACTAAGCCCATTCACCACAGCTACTGAGCCTACACTCTAGAGCCCGCGAGCCACAACTACTGAGCCTGCGTGCCACACTACTGAAGACTACGCGCCTAGAGCCCGTGCTCCACAAGAGAAGCCACCGCAATGAGAAGCCCGCGCACCACAACGAAGAGTAGCCCCCGCTCACCGCAACTAGAGAAAGCCCACGCACAGCAATGAAGACCCAACGCAGCCAAAGATAAAATAAATAAATTTATAAAAATAACTAACTAAATAAATAAAATTGTTATAATCCAAAAAGACAATGACAAGTGTTGGGAGGATTTGGAGAAACTGAAATCCTCATATGGTAGTCTGGACAACAGCAGGTTTTTAAAAAATTAAACATAAATTTACCATGACCCAGCAATTCCATTCCTAGGCATCTACCCAAAAGACATGAAAACATATGGCTGCACAAATGTTCAAAGCAGCATAATTCTCAATAGCCAAAAAGTAGAAACAAGGACTTTCCTGGTGGTGCAGTGGTTAAGAATCCGCCTTCCAATTCAGGGGACACGGGTCTGATCCCTGGTCAGGGAACTAAGATCCCATATGCAACGCGGCAACTAAGCCTGCACGCTGCAACTACTGAGCCCAGGTGCCACAACTAGAGAGCCCGAGTGCTGCAACTACTAAGCCTGAGTGCCACAACTAGAAGGAAGCCCACGCGGCACAACGAACAGCCCGCGCACCACAACTAAGACCCGACACAGCCAAATAAATAAATAAATATTTTTTTTAAAAGAGACAATCCAAATGTCCATCAACTGGTAAATGGATAAACAAAATGTAGTATATCCATATAATGGAATACTACTCAGCAATAAAAAGGAACAAATTATTGGTGTACACTTGACCCTTGAATAATATGGGTTTGAACTGCACAGGTCCACTTACACGTGGACTTGTTTTCAATAAATATGCAATAGAGTAAGTACTACATGACGAGGTTGGCTGAACCTGAGAATGCAGAACTGCAGATACAGAAGGCAGACTGTAAAGTTATACACAGATTTTCAATTGTCTATATATAATGTTTTTCCCTAAACATACATACTCATGATAAAGTTTAATTTATAAGTTAGGCACAGTAAGAGATTAACAACAATTAATAATAAAATAAAACAATCATAACAACATACTTAAAAGTTACGTGAATGTGGTCTCACAATATCTTACTGTACAAATTTAACACTTTTTCCATCTTGACTAAGCACTTATACACTGTGGCCATAACTTCTGCAGTTTGAGGTGTGACAGCAAAACAAGCACAAGTTTATTTTTCCTTCTTCACAATTTCACAAACAGATTTGCTCTTACCTTAGATCTTAGCAACCTCAGAATACGACTTTTTTTCTTTCCTTATTAAGTCAAGAACTTTCACCTTTTCACTTAAAGGAAGCACTTAACAGCTTCCCTCTGGCATATACAAATTGCTAGCATCACCACTCTTGCAGTTGGGGCCATTTTTAAGTTAAAGAAGGGTTACTTGAACAGAAGCACTGCGAAACCATGACAGTCGATCTGATTACCCAGATGGCTACTCAGTGACTAAGGAGCAGGATATACTGGACAAAGGGATGACTGACATCCTAGGCAGGATGGAATGGAACAGGCGCAAGATTTGATCATGCTACTCAGAACAGCACACAATTTAAAACTTATGAATTGTTTATTTCTGGAATTTTTGATAGAATATTTTCAGACCCAGGTTGACCAGGCTGAAACCACAGATAAGGGGGAACTGCTGTAAGCGGTTACCTGGGGCTGGGGGTAGGGACGAAAATGAAGTATAACAGGGAACAGGGAACTTATCGGGTTGATGGTAATGTTTCAAAACTGGATTATGATTCAGTAAATTCAGTAAATTTTCAAATTCAGTAAATTTCCTAAGAATCATGGAATTGTACAAAATGGGTGAATTTTATGATAGGTATACTTCAGTAAAAATTTTTTTAAACAATAGCAGGAAAATAGTTAACACATGGTTATGTTTATTGACAGAATTATTGGTTTCTTCTAGATGCCAAAGTTAAAAACCAGTGATACAATAAAGCTGTGTTAAAAGAAAATATACATTAAAATAGCATATCATAACAGCACACGTAACACTTATCTCCATTATCAGGACTGTAGGTGATTTTTACTTTCTACTCTTTTGTACAGTACTTCAGAGTCATGGGAGTACATCTGTTTGACCAAATTAGCTAACAGCCCCGCATCTTTACTAAGATTAAATAAAGAAGTCACCTGCTTCTTCCATATTAATTATATAATCTGGCTATACAGGATCATAACAGAAATAAAGCTATATAAAGACAAACACACACACATGGATATTACATATTTGTATATTCCTATACCAGAGACTAAAAAAGAAAGCAGAATTATCCAAAGTCTGCTCCAGAACTCTCTGGATAGGAATCCAGCAAGGTTATACCTCAAGAGAAGGGGATTGAAGGTAAATTCAACGTATGCTTTAACCCAAATGAATGTAATGAATGAAGCTGACTTCTCGGTACTTTTGAAAATAACTTGGTAAGTATATTTATGAAATACCAGAACATATTAAATATTTAAATCTATTCACTATTATTCAAGTAATGAATAGTTCCTAGCAGTCTTTTCCAGAAACCTCAACTAACTCATGAAAAGGTAACTTACAGTTCCCATTTTACAGAAGACGATGGAAGAGAGTGTATATAAAGATTTTAGGCACAATGAATTAGTTAAGAAGCCCTGATGTGCAATGTGACCTTGCTACAAGGGGAAAAAAGTGCCTGGGATAAACTGTTTTAGAGCACCTGTTTAACCCTACTTTATGACTTGAGGGCAGTTTCCTGTAACACCATAAACTAGTTATACTTTTTTAAAAACTGTTCTTTCATCTTTCACTTGTGAGGCCCAAATAAAATCCTAGAAGGGGCCTGAGAGACCAGAGGCAGTAAAAGGACTTCACAAAAACTTCTGCTTGTATACCTCAACTAGGAAGAATTTCAAAGTGCTTAAACATTTTAAAAAATTATTTAAATGCATAAGCTATCTACCTATCCAAACTAGACAAATTGAGAATGGTTTAAAAAGTTAAATTTGATTTTAATAAAACAAGATAACACCATTTTTAAGTTGCTTATAAAGAAAACACTGAAAATCAACTAAAATGAAGTTCTTAAAAGGCACACATTAAATATGCTAATAGACTACTAAAAAGGGGTCAGTGACACATACCAAAGACAGAACACTGGCCAGTTGTCACCATGACACATACTATAATGGAACTTAGGCACACCCATTTCAGAGGGTTGCCAACTCCAGGCTACATATTTTGACTATTGCTTCAACATACTGTTCTATAAATAAAAAGAAAAGCTTTAGTTTAATTATACTCACATTTTAATATAGGAAGTCCCACTTATCAAAGACTATTTCCAAAATGCTTCAGCCTTTCATTTTTAGGCATCAACCTACTTTTACCCACTAGCAACTTAGCACTAGTGCCACCATAACCAGAAGATTATTTTACATTTCCAAGTCTAAATTCATGTACACTTTAAGCCAAATGAATGGAATAAATGAAGCTGACTTCTCTGTACCTTTAAAAACAACTTGGATAAATATATTTACTTAATATCAGAACACATTAAATGTTTAAGTCAAAAGAAGTTCAAACATAATCTTCAGCAAGTAAAGTCAGCTTTCAAAATAATACTTCTATAATGCTTGTTTACAGAAAATAACTGGAAAGGATTTAGAAAATGCAGGTTGATAAAATGGAGCCCTACCCCCTTAAAAACATGAAAAACTGCAAGTTTAAACCTCCCTCCAACTAACTATGCTAGCCTCTCCCCTAAATCTATACTGTCTCAAGATCTAGAGAAAAAGAAGCCTCACTTAAAAAAACACTGTACTTAATTACCATGGTTTTGTTTCTTAAAATTTGCCAGAATTTTAAGTAGAGCAATGTAGTTTGACATAAAGAAAAGCAAAGTAGTCCCATTCCTTGCAACCCAAGGTGGTTTTCTCATATTTCACTTTAATGTTCCTGAAATTCCACGTGACTTCTTTTTTTCAAATCAAAAGGCATCTGAACATGTTAGACATTACTTTTGAGTAAATGTTATTAGTTAGCAACTTACCTTGGAGAAAATTAACCCCAAAATTCCACGAAAGTCATTGCATAGAGGTTTGCCCTCAAAAACAAATCAAGGACATGAACACCAATAATAATACGTAGTGTGTTCCTAGTACATGCCAGCTTCTTTTTAAAGTCAGATTTATTGAAGTATAATTTACGTATGTTGGGAAACAATTCTCTATAGGTCTGTCTTTTTAATATGTTGCAAGCAGAGGTACCAACTGCCTTTTCCTTCGAACTATATTTTCAAGGACATCCGTGCAGCAAACAGCCTTGAAAGATAAAGACAGTGGCTCCCTCTAGAGCAAAGGACGGGCATGCTTACTGCTCATTACAAAAGATCTGGGTTCCCTAAACGCAGGGCTTCTCTCCACTAACATGGACCCACTATGGGTGCCTGAGGATCAGGAAACCATTACAAATGCTGATACTCTCGCTACTGTTATTACTGAGAGGAATAAACTGTCCTTCATCTCTTACACAGGAGTCTCATGTCTTCTACCAGCATCCATGAAAACGTGGCAGGGAAACTTATTCACTTCAAAGTAGGATAAGATCTCAGATCGTCATGATTCTGGACAGTTCTGGCAACAAGAATGGGATACTGACATAGCCATGACTTCCTAGGAGAGAGAGAATAAAGGCCCCCTGAGGTCAGAGTTCTGGGAAATGAGAAGACACACTGGAATCAGAGTGATCCTGGTGGTGGGTGGACAGAAGGTGGGAATAAGGATCCCCACTGTCCGGTTAATGAAAGGAGTTGAATTCATGTTTGGAAACTGAGCAGTGAGAAGTGGGATCAAAATCAGGCATTGAAATGGTGACTTGGCTGTTACTCATTCTCCCCTGGGCTGGCAGAGGAAGGGATGTGTCATGATGATGGGCAACATGCATTGTGTCTCCAGGCGAAAGGCTGTGACTGCTGAGCCAGAGAGTCCCTAGAGCTAAAATAGATTATGTAAGTAATGATGACCTTGCTGATAATATAGAGCTTTAGATGGTCCAAAAGTATTAGAAGTTCTTTTGGCTGAATTACAAGGGAATGACCAAAAGTGAATACAAAGCCTTGATTCCTGGTACAGAGTTGCTCTCTCCCTCGTGCCCTCTTCTCTATCCCTCTCTACTACTATCCCCAAACTCTTCTGCTTTACAGAGAAAAATAATAAGGGATAGGGCTGAGGTCTCCCTGACCCCCAAGAAGGACTGAAGGCCATACATACCCCTGAGAAGCTGTCCAGAAAACTTCAGAGAGGGACTCAAAGTTTTATGGCTCTCCTGGATACAGACACCCTCCTATCTGGTCCCACAGAGGAAGGGACATCAGATTCAGCTAATACGGTTTGGGCAGGATTTACAGTAGGGAAGGGAAATGAACTGACTTACTGCTGGGGCTCTTTGGGCCAATTCAATGTCCTCTTGTTGTTGCTTCTACATCCATCCTCATGTATAGTAGGAACTTATGTGGTAGACGGTTGTACTTCCCCTTCCTGTATGTCCCAGAGGGGATTCTCCCGATCAGGAAGGGCTGCATGTAGAAAAGTGCTAGTATACTAGTACCTTTGGGGCTCCACAACCCTCATAACCATTTTTAGTCACAAGTCTCTGTGACTCACGATTTTACTGATTGGAGCCTCTGACAAAGGTGCCACCTGTAGGTGCCCCTGGGGTTTGGACTCTTTTGCCACCCTGACACAGCTATCAGGCACGCTCCTTTTGTTAAGCAGCTATTAGCTTGCTACTGGGCTCTCGTGGAAACTGAATGCCTAACTCATGGAGGCCTCATAAGTTCCAGTCTGATATTCCTACTTTGGGGTGAATCAACTCATACTCAGTGACTAACAATATGGAAGAGTCAACTGAAAATGCATATTTGCAAACATAGCTGGACTGCCTTAGCCCCACATCTCAACTTTATATGAAAAAGTGGTAGTGAGCCCTCTGGGGGAAATTCATCCTCTATTCTACCACTGGACACAAAGTTATGGGTTCAATGGAGCCCACATCCAGTAAATCATCAAATCTTGTAGACTTAACATCATCCCTCCATTGTCAATAGGAGTACTGATCACTATCAATTATTTCCTGGACTTTAGCAACAGCCTTTTAACTTGCTCGCCTGTATTCAATCTTAGTTTACCTTCAGTCCATTCTTTAACAGCTGTCAGAACAATCTTCTGAAAGGACGAATGAGTATTTCACTCTCATCCCTTTTAAAGTCCTATGATGGTTTCCCCCGGCCTTCAGTCCAAACTGACTTGAACTTGTTAACATGACTCAAACAGCCAGTCTTACAGCTTACTTACTGTCTACCTCTTTCCCACACCTCTTTTATAACCTGTATTACTGCCATACAGAACCAATAACCGTCTCGAAGACGTACAGGACTTCTCTTATCTCCAGGTTCTGGCCTCTCCCTCTTCCAATGCGCATGCATTCTCCCTTCTGCCCAACTGACTAATGGTCCACTCTTCAGATCTTAATTTAGATGGCATTACAACATGGGCATTTATCCTGACTCATAAAATAAGATTAGGTACCTGCGAAATTCATACTATTTTTCTCTGTCTTTTCTTCTGCTGTAAAAAAGGAACCACTAACATTTTATTCACTGTTATATAACCCTGCTTATGTGCTCAATAACTATTTGGGTAATTAATGGCAATCACATACCAGGTATTGTGCCAGGTGTCAAAGAAAACAAACGATCAAAACCAAAAAGGAATTGTAATGATCACTCGACTTAGAAATGCATCACATCCTTCCCTATTATGTTGCACTGAAATTAATACAAAAATTTCACAAGAGTGTTATGAAGCACGTAGCAGAGATAGTATTGTTCCTATCTTATAGATCTGACAATACTATCAGACAAGAGCAAATCAGGGCTTAAATGCAATGTGTCTGTCCATACATACTAAAATTTTACAAGTAGAATCTATCAATAAGACAAGTTGAGAATTTCCAGGTGGTCCAGTGGTTAGGACTCCGCGCTTCCACTGCCAAGGGCCCAGATTCGATCCTGGGTTGGCAACTCAGATCCCGCAAGCCATGCGGCAAGGCCAAAAAAAAACAAGAAGAGCACAAGTCAACAAACTACAAAAGTCCACTTCAAGAATTAGTCAATCTCCGTTTTCATTTAAATTACTGCCTTCAATTCTCCACTACCCTCACTTAGAACAGAGAAATGGCATAAATAACCCCCCAAATAATAATATCTGGGAATATGTCTTTTTTTTTTTTTTTTTTTTTTTTTTTTTTTGCGGTACTCGGGCCTCTCCCGTTGCGGAGCACAGGCTCTGGACGCGCAGGCTCGGCGGCCATGGCTCACGGGCCCAGCCGCTCCGCGGCATGTGCGATCTTCCCGGACCGGGGCACGAACCGGCGTCCCCTGCATCGGCAGGTGGACTCCCAACCACTGCGACACCAGGGAAGCCGTCATAATTTTTTTTCACAGCGTTTTCTCAAATTGTTTGACCTTAGTAGTCAGTGTAATTTGGATTATCTGAGAACACGCCAATTTATGACTGGGAGGAGGATTTTAGGCACAGTATATGTAGACATAGTGAAAAGTGTATCAGTTTAAATTTAATATAGACCAGACATAATGCACCAACTAGACTACATCAAGCAGAGATTACTTGCATGGCAGAAAATAACTGTACAGGACTGAAAGCTTCACAATGCTGCTCAGAATAGTACCACAGAACATCATCTTTTCAAATTAAATAGCTACAAAAATACATCTTTGCATTAGGTCTTGTTTTTAAACAAAATCACCCAATGTCTTTGTAAACAGCCATTTTCACCCATGGTACCACAATCAGGAAGTGGCACATGTCACAAGAAATGCGTATAGTTAAAGAATCAAAATTCTTAGAATGATTTCCTTGTTTAAATAGTTTTACAAATGTCACTCATTTGCATTCCAATATACTTGCATGAGTGTGAAAGGGGCGAAGCTACAGCCAGTGAGCAGGAAATTATAATCCTGTATATGCTCAGAGAGTAAAGAACAGTGAACACTATCCACCCTGTGTGGCAGGTGAAAAAGTCTGGAGATTTGCTGTTTTAAGTATGCCTTCTAAATATATAACATAAAATACAGGACCTCAAATTAATACTTTGAAACAGAATTTTAGGGAAGACGACAAGTCACAGAGGCCTGGGTTTAAATGCTAGCCTTCCTCATCCTACTTGGGCGTGTGCTTGGACAAGTTACCTAAGCAGTTTGCGCCTTGCTTTCCTAATGTTAATTAACAATTAACTAGGAATTAACCTACACCTTGCACAGCTGTCATAAAACTAACTTAATGTGTACAGAGAACTTGGCACAGAGGTGTTCACTATTACAGCGTAACAATTAAGAGCCAAGACCCAGATCTACCACTTAGTAGTTGTGTCACTTTTGTTACTTAACCTTAGTTTCCTAGCCTGTAAAATGGAAATACTAACACCTATTAGCATTAGGGTGCTGTAAAGATTAAATGTCTTACAACACTGCCTGGCAAGTAGCACACACTAGGTAAGTGTTAGTTACTAATAATGTCATTATCATCACCACCACTGAAATGTTAAGTAACCTTTGCCACATTGGATTATTCCTTACATTTCTACTATATGAAAAAATGCTCCTTGAAAAATGAACCTAATTTAGTGAACTGATCATAATATAACATGAGCTCACACATTCAAGAATTTTTACGCTGACTTTTAGAAACTTTAAATGCACAGAAATTATCTGAACTGACCACTGCTCATGAATGCTGACAAGATACACATATCAAATACCCATTCTAAGTGAACAAATCCATTCAGTGAACTAAAGCATAACACAAACCAATGTCTATTGTACTTTCTCCCCAAAGATTTCAAAGCAGTTTAAAATAATCAAATAGGGCTTCCCTGGTGGCGCAGTGGTTGAGAGTCCGCCTGCCGATGCAGGGGACACGGGTTCGTGCCCCAATCCGGGAAGACCTCACGTGCCGCGGAGCGGCTGGGCCCGTGAGCCATGGCCGCTGAGCCTGCGCGTCCAGAGCCTGTGCTCCGCAACGGGAGAGGCCACAGCAGTGAGAGGCCTGCGTACCGCAAAATAATAATAATAATAATTATAATAATAATCAAATATAACAATCCTCAAAATGTACAAGTGACTTGAGAAAACTGCAGCTGAGAGGAATCAAAATCTTTCTCCAGAACTTTTGCCACATAATTACAAAACAATGTTAAGAGTCAAACTCTTTGCAACCCTAGCATTCATTCAATTAGTCAAAACATTTATTGCATATCCACCGTGCACTAGGCAGGCATTGTGCTAAACTCTGGTGTAGTAACAGAAAAGGAGAGACCAAAAGTAAGAGTGGGCAAGCCACTAACAATATTATTAAATATTTTGAAATTTTATAATTTTGTTTTCCTTGAACAGTGAAAGAGCAAATTGTAGGCTCTAACGGTTGAGTGCATCAATACTTAATGAGTTAAGTAACCTCATATAAGTGACAGTACAATATTTTCCCCATGGAGACTAGGATTAAATGAAATAAGCATCCCTCTCTACTGCTCAATCAATTACTTACTAAGTAAAGGTAAATGGCCACTTCAAATGAGTCAAGTAATCTCAAGAGTGACCTCTAACTAACATAATTTTTTACCCATTTTGGGGGGAAAGTTCAGAGAAATTAATCTTAAATTTGATGTTAAATGTCACCTGTAACCTATCAGAAATAAGCTACATTCACTTAGTTTTACTCAGCATCTGAAATTGCATTTTTGCTGAGGCAACTAGGACCAATTTACTAATCATGCCTCCCTCTGACGAACCATTTTCTTAGGAGAGAAAAATCTAGCCTCGATGCAACTATCAAATAATCTAGAGTTCATACTATATATCCTACATTTTACAAAACAAGAGTTTCCTCTCAAAAAGCTACATAACTGTTAAAGTTTTAAGGAATTTAAAAAATATATTATCTAGCAATATTGCTCTGCCAAAAAAATGCAATCTTGACTCTGAATTAAGTAATCTTAGCGCTTAAAGCGGTCATCCAAAACCTAAAAGGGGACAACCAACCAACCACCATTTTAGTACCTAGCTCCCCAGAAGAAAGGGCTGTTAGGAAAATGCTATTAATGTTGATAGCAATTGTATCACACTGATACACAGGTAAGTGTACTTCAGGACTAAGTACCTTCCTTGGAGTTCATTATTATGGACTATGAATGTCACATGAAAAAAAAAAGTGCTGTCATTTCATTTTGTGAATGCTGAATCAGGCAGTTTTAGTTAACTGCAACACTTTACAAGCAGGCTATCAAATAAGTCCCAATTATCAAGCTGTTTCAGACACAAAGCTTCTGTTTCTATTAAGTATAATTAAAGAATTAAAAGGATCAGTGTATTTTTCTTGAGATATATTAGTCTAAAATGATTTGCAATAAGTCCCTGAACACCCAAGTGACTGAAATTCCTTCAGCTATACAAAACACTCCTCTGGAATGCCAGTCTTCCAAATAGCAAGACTGTAAGAACACACAATTGATAAATTGATATTCATTCTCTACATTAAAGAGTAAAAAAATGGCAAGCTCAATAAATTCACAGGAGGGGGGGAAAAAGTGTAAACAAATGCCCCAAATCTGTCTTATGCAGAATGGCGTTTTGTGGTACTGCACGAATTCAGGCATTTCATCAGCATTCGGCACACCGAGGGCCACTCAATAACTAATGTTGACAGAAGAGCCGAGAAAAAGTCTCACCAACAAACAGTATTAACAGGTAATGTTGCAAATCAGTCACGGGACTGCGCGGGAAGGAACGTGGAGGAATCGAAAAAGTAACAATCTTCCGCCAAATTTTACATTCAGAGCAAATTAACCCATCATAGATACATAGTCCTCCGGGGGTG
>NW_020172779.1:13143573-13206131 GCF_003031525.2 Neophocaena asiaeorientalis asiaeorientalis
CACACACACACACACACACACACACACACACACACACACCAACTGCCACTTCCACTACAGTTTGACAGTCATGGATTTGGGTAATTAGAGTAGAAATGTGTGTTCTGGAAACACACTAAGACCACACCCTAGGACTGAGAATCTGTACTTTAAATGCTGCGAAGTGAGAGGTCAACGCAGCACCTAAGGTGGACGGTCTGGCCGCACAGGTGGAAGGGATGGGGGCACCAACTTCCAGGCGGGTGACCGGGAGGGCCGGGTGTCCGGGCGAGGCATGGAGGAGTCCGAGGGACAAGGGGGTGTGGACTAGGGACCAGCACCGGGAGAGAGCGAAGGAGAGAAGGCAGCTGCTGGGAAAAAAAAAATGAGTGCCGCGGAGGCCCGGGTCGCGGAGGAAGGGGCCGGGGGCGCCCGCGGAGATGGCAGCCGCAGCGCCGGGGCGGGCCCCCGCGCCAGGGGATGAGAAAGCCCCGCACCGGCGCCGGTCCCACCGCACCCGCCTCTCCGCCAAAATGGGGTCGCGCGCGGAGCAGGAAAAGAGAGAACTGTGAGGGAAGAGGGGGAAATGGTAAAAATAAATCACTCACCCTACGCGCGAACCTCCAGGCTCTCTCAGCCCCGCTCCTCCGCCCTCCTCGAGCCCCGACGGCGGCTCCTCAGCGGCGCTAGGGGGAGCCCCGGGCCCGGAGCGGGGCAGCGGCGGCAGCCGGACCGGGAGCCCCTCCGCACCTGCCCCAGTGGCGGAGCCGCGACGAGCCAGGCGGCGGCGGCAGCGGCAGCGGCGGTTCGGAGCTGGGAGGGCAAGTGACCCGGATGTACAGGGTAACGGCGAGGAGGGGGAGGGGGGAATGCCAGGAAGTGAGTGCGCCGCGGACCTGTCCGGCCGTGCGCATGCGCCGCGCGCCCGCCCCGTAAGGTAAATCCTCAGCCTTCCTTCCCCGCCCCTCCCTAAGGGGGCGGGGCGAGGCCGAAGACAGGTGGTCTGGAGGGCTCAGCTAGGAGACGAAGGGGGCGCGGCCACCTTCTCCGCTCCCCCCGCCCTCCTTAAAGGGGCAGCACTTTCGCGCGGAGATGGCATCTGGGTGGGTCGGGGTTTTGCAGACGTCTCGTTTTACAGATGGAAAACTGAGGTTCAGAGGTGACGGCGACCTGCCTCAGGTCAGCGAACTCAGAAATGGCAGAAACTGGAACTCGAGACTCGCGGGTCGGGGCTCTGTGCTCAACCCATCAAAGTCGTCACATACCATCATCCCCCCCATGCGTGGAATGACTGGGCTGGTGGGCACGCCTTTCCCTCTCTGCCAGGTACTGAGCCTCACACTCCCAGACGCGGCAGATGCGCTTGGCAGGCTCCCCAGAGCCGAGAGGTACTGGGAGTGCGAAGGTATCGCCTGCGAAGGTATCCTGGAGACGCCCTTGGGAGGTGTTAAGTAATCAGTCTGAGAACAGAAATCAGGCGCCACGTGAGACTTGTACGGTGCTACTCATAGCACTTTCAGACAAACGAGACTTTGTTCTGGGGTCTGTTCTGGGCAAAGATATCTGATGGACAGAGAAGTTGAATGTGACAGAGGGCGCAGCTTCTTCATTTTTCCCTAATTCCCTTTTCACTCTGAGCATAAATGCTCCCTCTTTACCTACAAAACCAGAACATCCCATCTAGCTAGCTCATCCTAATCCTGTTATGAAACTCTCAGATTTTTTCATTAACACTAACGTGTAAACGATCACAACGTTACCTCTCCCAGGGATATTTTCAATGTGACTGCGGAGCAGGTCGTTACTATGGAGGTAAATGGTTCTAAACATTTTGGGGTCAAGAGCCCTACTGAAAACCCCATAAAAGTATGCGCTTTTCTCTCCTGGAAAATGCATATATGCACACAAATTTGCACACAATTTCAGGAGATTTTTGGATCCAGGAAGCCTATCTGTGAAACCCTGATTATGAACCCTTGTTCTAGTCAAATGGGTAAGATCCCAGTAACTATCTGGGCCTCAGCACATGTAGCCAAGAAATCACTCCTTGCCCCAAGTATAGAAGGGCAGCCCTTAACCTTATTTAGCCTTCTGTCTTCCTCCCCCTCTTGAGTTACACGGAGACCAAGTGATATTGGCCATATTACAAAGAAATGTGTTAAGAGAGTCATGGAGAGAGTAGGTGACTTTTTCAAGGCACACTCTAAGGGCAAGAGTCCAAGGCCTCATACTTTTACCCTAATTATCATACTTATGGATGATTTAGGGGTCCTACACTTATCCATTATAATCTTCATCAATTTCAATTAAACACAGGGAGCTGAGGTTTTGCAAACACTAATGCTGAGAGAACAGTCTTCACAATCCAAGAACTCTGGTCCATTTGTTTGACACACCGACACCCACTCTTAAATAACCCTGGTCCATATCAACCCACCATCCTCTATTTGAACTCTATCTAGTTCTTACACCTGCTCAGTCCCTTAGATATGAGCTCTGAGTAATCACACACCTGTAACCCAATCTCCCACTGAGAGCAGAAATCTCTTCTGTAATATCCTCAACACCTGAACATCCAGTTTAGCTCGGGTATCTCCATTTGGCGGGGGGTATCTCCATTTATGGGGAGCTCATTATCACAATGGTCAGCCTCCTCTAATTGTGAGGAGCCTCTTCTTTTACACTGATCAGAAATCTGATGCCCAACAACTGTCATCCATTGGTTCTAATTTTATTTCTGGAAAGCAACATAGACATGATGCTGGCCTGGGGGAGCTTACCGTCCAGCAAAGAAAACAGTCCATTTGACGAGTGATAACCATAAAATAGAATGAGTCCCGTGAGGAAGATGCAGTGCCCCTTTCAGAGGCGCCTTTGTCCTTATCAGCCTTAGACCTGTTCCTGATCTGTGTAAGAACTCATGAGGAAGCTCTAGCACTACCCCATGGGGGATGTCCTGAAAGAAGGAACAGAAAACAAGACCCTAAGTGCTGAATTTATTCTTCCACGATCCTCTCCTCATCATTCTGCATGAATGGAATCACATTTCAGCTGAGGTCAAAGTTTTAGGTTGAAAAAACAAGCGGAAGGATGCAAAAAAAAGATGTTTACATAAAAGCACTAAGCTCCAATGATAATTTAATCATGGTGGCTTGCTAGCATTTTTTTGAGTCCTTAGTATGTGTCAAGCACTATGCTATCAGCCCTCGACTCGCATTTCCTCTTTTACTTTACAAAATCAGTCATTGAGTCATTCAGTCAACACATGTTTTTGCCCCTCTACTATGTCCCAGGCACCATGCTGAGAGTTTAGGGTGGAGGACAGTAAGCCATGTGGTCCCTGCCCTGGAGGGGCTCAAACTTTCGTAAAAGGAAGGGCTATAAGCTCACAATTACGACATGGCATGATTCGTTGTAATTTAGGAGGGTGGAGGAACTAACCCTCCCTGGCACGGCTGTGAAGGCTTCAGAGAAGATGAGCTTGGGGCTTCCCTGGTGGTGCAGTGGTTGAGACTCCGCCTCCCAATGCAGGGGACACGGGTTCGTGCCCTGGCCCAGGAAGATCCCACATGCCGTGGAGCGGCTGGGCCTGTGAGCCATGGCCGCTGAGCCTGCGCGTCCGGAGCCTGTGCTCCGCAACGGGAGAGGCCACAGCAGTGAGAGGCCTGCATACCACAAAAAAAAAAAAAAAAAAAAAAAAAGATGAGCTTGGTCTTGAAGAGATGAGGCAAGGGCCACGAAGAAAAGGCAAAGGCGCATGGGCACAGAGGCAGAGGAAGGGGAGTTCACACATGCTGGGGTGGTAAGACTGTAAAGGACCTCCTCATATGCCAAGCTAAGGAGTATAAACTTACCTCCTGAAGGCAACCACTGGTAAATAGAAGCTTCTAAGCAAAGGAGAGACATAATCACATGTGTTTTATATCAAGATCACTCTGACCACAGTGTCCAATATGGACTACAGTGGGAGAGAGAATGGAGACCAGAAGACCAGTGAAGCTGTTGTGAAGTGCAGGCGAGAGATAATAAGAGCTCGTTCTAGGAAACTAGCAATGGAGAGGAAGAATGGGCACCAGAATTAAGATATTTCCTGATGTAGAATCTATGAGAGTTTGTGACTAGCTGAATCTAGGGGAAAAAAAGCAGGGGCTGTGGAGCATGACCCTGAGGTTCCTAGCTTAGTAGACTAATTGAATGGTGACACCATCCAATCCCAAAACCTTTACACAGTTTTCATTCCTGTTCTCTCTCAACCTTTATCCCTGTAAACGCACATTGCTTCAGCTGGTATCTTCAGATGTCTGCAAATATTTCCCAAATACTTTTTCCTATTTCTCCAGTCACATTTATCATTTTAATGGCTGCAGAATATTTCATCATGTTGAAATAGCTCTGTTTCCTTCACTTGCTAAAGGTCCACACCCTGCACGCCTGGTTCACCCTAGACTCATTTGGCTCCAGGCATTTTGCAAAGGATGAGTTGAGCATAGAAAGAGAGCCTTTAGGTGAAGGGTATTGGAGAAGTATAGCCTCAAGGGCCAGCAAAGCTGCAACTCTCGTGGGAGAGGCCGGGCAACTGTACTGCAAGCAGAAATTGCGAAGCTGTTGAAAAGAACCTATCAAGCGTGGGAATCCTGATATCTACTTCCCTATGGAAGCTGGTTCTCAAGTCCTAACCCCTCTAATCCATTCATTCCTTCATTCATGTATTCCCTCTTGGAGCAATGCATTCTTGTGAAGCAGAGGGCAATAAAGCAGAGCTGAAAGCAGCTTTATTTAGCTGTGGATTTAGCCCTGCCAGGGTTTTGAAGTCTATTCAAAACCCTTCACAAGTGAACCTCTCAGAGCCCCAGTTTCCCCACAAGTTTGTTGTAAGGATTAGTTTAGGTAAAATTTGTACAGTATTTGGGACAGAACGAAGCATACATTAAGTTCAATAATTATTTTCAGTCTTGGATCCTTCCCTGTGCCTCCTTGACTCCAACATTTTCCTTAGTTTCTGAGCACACCCACCAGGTGACAATGCACATGCTGGAGTTCAGAGCCTGAATCTGCCAGAGTGAAGCAGGGCACTCACTTCATCTCTCTAACCTTCCATTTCCCATCTGTGAAATGGGAATAAAAACCTATCCACAGGAATGCTGTGATGCTCTCATAAACACTGTATAGGAAAATATGTTCAAAACCCCAAAGCACTATGTCATTACTGACTATGACTGCTATTATAGACCTCACTGTTTTCTTGGTTTCTCCCCATTTAAAAAAATGATGACTTCGGCATAAGTTCCGTGGATTGTAATCACTGGGTCGAAGGATCTGAACATCGTTATGGTTCCTGATTGGCACGGCCCAATCGCTCTTAGGACTCTGTGAACAGCTGCTGCCATCGTTAACTCACATACACCATTCAGTATGTTTAAGCGCCTAGATCATAGATTCTGCTGCCTCTGTGTCCAGTCTTTGTCCTTAATCTAACATTCAGGAACTTCTCTCGACTGCTTGTCTCCTCCTCTTCAAGGAGTGAATGAATACTGAATCCCTGAACAAAGAGGTGCCTTCCCAAATATTTCCAACACAGCCGAGGCTGAGAACTAAGACTCCAGGGTCAGGCCTTACAGATGCGCATCCACACAGTGGGTGCATTTAATGAACACAGAAGAGCACGAGGAAGGAGGCCTGCGAATCCCTGAGCAGCAGTCGAAGCCTGTTCAGCATGAGAGATGGCATCAGAGCTGCCCTTCGAAAAGAACCAAAGAACAAAGCCAACAGCTCAAACCCAATACATTCCGGTTACTTAGCAAAGCAGTCACCAGTCTCTCCGGGGCCATAAAGTTGTCCACATGACCGGACTCCCCCAGTTACAGGGTGTATCTGTGAGGCTCCTCACATTTCCAAGTGTAACACATTTCTCACAAGTAGGCAGCTCCAGTTCAAGTTTCACCAGCCCTCTGAGTGACCTGCAGGAAAGCAGCAGACCCTCACTGCCTTGCATCTGCTGGTCCTTGCCTGCACCTCCAATACGCTTTCCAGCATCTTCATGTGGCTGTCTCTCAGCCTCCAGGTTCAAGGGTCACTTCCTCAAAGTGGTCCCATCATCTTTCCTAAAGTCCACCATCCATCATCCATCATAAAGTCTTCCCTTCCATCATCCCCTCATACGTCACTGGCTTCTTCTTCCTTGATAGCACTTATCACAACCTATAATTATTGTTTTTATTTTTGAGCTTAAAAAACATTTTAAGTGGGCTTCCCTGGTGGCGCAGTGGTTGAGAGTCTGCCTGCCGATGCGGGGGACACGGGTTCGTGCCCCGGTCCGGGAGGATCCCACATGTCACGGAGCGGCTGGGCCCGTGAGCCATGGCCGCTGATCCTGCGCGTCCGGGGCCTGTGCTCCGCAACAGGAGAGGCCACAACAGTGAGAGGCCCGCGTACCGCAAAAAAAAAAAAAAAAAAAAAACACTTTAAGTAAGAAAAGACTCAACACAATGTCGGCTCAGTGAAGATAGAGGCCAGGGCTACCCTGCCCACTCTGACACCTGTCACTGTGCCCACCCAGCTCCTAAGAGACCCTCAATAAATACATAGAATGATTTTTTTGGGTAAAAGTTTGGGTAAAAAGAGAGGTTCCTGGCCCCCTCTACCTTTCTTTCACTCTGATTATATGAATAATACATGTTGATTGCAGAAAAAAATTGGAAAATACAGATGAGCAAAAGGAAGAAAATATAAACAGCCATGATCCAACCTCCCATACCATGTGGATACACTTCCAAATGTTTTTTTCTGTGTCTATACCCATATAAAGGTAATGCATATATTTTTATAAAAATGGTTCATATTCTGAATTATCATCTGCTGTGTTCATCTCAAGATTTATCTTAGTCACCTTTCCTTAACAAAGGTACTTCAGCACCTTGCTGTTAAAGGCTCTATAATACGTATGCACTGGACCAGGTAGCTACACCACAAGGTATTTAACAAGTCTCCTAGTGTTAAGCTAAAGGGGAGGTTTCTTCAATGTCAATAAAGGTAACATGTTGTAATACAGCACTTCCTTCTTGACAAGCTTCCCATTTTTTCCCTCTGTGTTTGTATTGCTTTAGAGCTGTATTTCTACAGAACTGTACTCCCCGCCGCCCATTCACCACCTGGAGTTATTAGAGTTCCCGTCAACTAGAGAAGCAAAATTGTCTGCAGCCGGAAAAGCTGAAGTACGACAAAGCCAGGATGATGCCTAGGAGTTCAATTCGGGAATCTGCCGCTGATACAGGCGACAGAAATAAAGAACATGTTTTCTTGCCAAGACGTTAACGTAAAAAGAGGAAAAGAAAGACTTTCTGTACGTCTTCACTTCTCCTTCCCAAGCCCTGTTTAGAGGCCAAGTTTTTCCCAGGAGGGATGGGCTGGTCCACGGAGTTTACTGCTGTTGTAAGCAGTCCACAGGCCAAAGCCCACTGCCCCGTTTAAAGCAGAGGTGGCCGCAGAAAAGTCTAAGAGGGCACGCAAGGATGTGCTGCCCTTTTCCACAAACAGCTCTCTCAGCCCCTTGTGTGGTTCGGGAGCCACTTGGCATTTTCAGCTCTGACAGTCACACCCTCCACGAGAAAAGGCCTCCCTCTGCCCACCTGGCACAGCAGACCCCACTCCAGCAGGACCCATCAGTGTGCCAGGGCGCCCGCTGCCTGGACCACCTGCCCACCCCCACTGCAGGTGGGCCACCTTGTCAAGATGCACAGGCACAGGAGGGGGTCACTGAAGGTGGGGCTGAGATGATATAAAATCAGAGATGGTGCCGGAGGGAGGGAAGGGAGAGGAAGGGCTGGGTGGGCCTTTCCATTCCTGGGCCTCACCACCCTGCGACCCAGAAACCCAAACAGAGGTTAATCTGCTATTCCACCACCTTACACGGCACCCCATCGGAGGCAGAGGGAAACTATCTGTAAAGAAATAGAATTCCTGATTGTGTCATCGGTCACTAATTTATCGATGCCATTTAAAAAAGATTTTGTGGGACTTCCCTGGTGGTCCAGTGGATAAGACTCCACACTCCCAATGCAGGGGGCCCAGGTTCGATCCCTGGTCGGGGAACTAGATCCCGCATGCATGCCTCAACTAAAAGTCCGCATGACACAACTAAGACTCCGCATGCCGCAACTAAAAAAAAAAAAAAAAAAACCTGCATGTCGCAACGAAGATCCTGCATGCCGCAATTAAGACCAGGATAGCCAAAATAAATAAATAAAAATAAATCTTAAAAAATAAATAAATAAAAATAACAAAGATTTTGTCTGAACTTACAGTTACAAAAAGGGAAGGGGGTGTAGGGGGATAAATTAGGAGCTTGGGATTAACAGATAAACACTACTATAGATAAAATGTATAAACAACAAGGACCTACTTATAGCACAAGGAAGTATATTCACTATCTTGTAATAACCTACAATGGAAAAGAATCTAAAAAACAATACACACATATAACTGAATCACTGTGCTGTACACCTGAAACTAACACATTGTAAATCAACTATACTTCAATTTAAAAAAAAAAGATTTTGTGTGTGTTTTCCAGAAATACCATGGTTAGAGAAAAGAGAAGGGAATTTGGTTTGAAATATAATGATGACAGAACGAACTATTACCGCCAACACCTCTGATCAATGGTTTCATTTTGGCTGGTTTTGAACAAAATGATTTCCACTCATTTTGTAATTCAATCCTTATAATGACATCATGAGAAAGATTTTATCGCTCCCAGTTTCCAGGTAACAAAATTCAGGTAAGGTACAAAAAGTTTTTAAGTATTTTGCTAGAGGTCACAAAGCTACTAAGAGATGGAGCCAGGATTAGACCCCAGGTCCTAGAGCCGTTTATATTCATGAGTCACTCAACCTTCCTTGCTTCCCACCCCTCCTTTCTTTCTACAAACATTAATTATACCACTTAATGTCAAAGCTCCTTCTAAAACACTAGACTAGTCATCTATAAAATAGGCACACACGGAGCAAATAAGCCCGTGCGCCACAACTACTGAAGCCCGCGCGCCTAGAGCCCGCGCTCCGCAACAGAAGCCACTGCAATGAGAAGCCCGCGCACTGCAACGAAGAGTAGCCACAGCTCGCCACAACTAGAGAAAGCCCGCGCGCAGCAACGAAGACCCAACGCAGCCAAAAATAAATAAATAAATAAAAATTTAAAAATATAGGCACAATAACCACCTAACTCACTGCTATTGTCAGGGTAAACTAAAATAATAGATGGAGCATGAAATCGCTAATATTCAACCACTTTTTACTCTAAAAACAGCAATTACATACAGCTAAATCTAATAGGTCCGTGGTCTTGGTAAACTCTTAAATGGTTTAAAAAACTGTACATTACGGGCTTCCCTGGTGGCGCAGTGGTTGAGAGTCCGCCTGCCAATGCAGGGGACACGGGTTCGTGCCCCGGTCTGGGAAGATCCCACATGCCGCGGAGCGGCTGGGCCCGTGAGCCATGGCCGCTGAGCCTGCGCGTCCGGAGCCTGTGCTCCGCAACGGGAGAGGCCACAACAGTGAGAGGCCCGCGTACCGCAAAAAAAAAAAAAAAAAAAAAAAAAAAAATGTACATTACAGACTATCTTGGGTTTTGAAATTTGCGGTTTTAGTATTCAGACCCGGAAGGCTGTATATCACAGTGGCTGAGAGCTCAGACCCTGGACTCAGAGTCTGAATCCCTTAATTCTCTCATCTGTAAAAAAAAAAAAAATAGGCAAGTAGGGACTTCCCTGGTGGCGCAGTGTTTAAGAATCCTCCTGCCAATGCAGGGGACACGGGTTCCATCCCTGGCCGGGGAAGATCCCACCTGCCGCGGAGCAGCTAAGCCCGTGCTCCACAACTACTGAGGCTGCGCTCTAGGGCCCACGAGCCACAACTACTGAGCCCACGTGCCACAACTACTGAAGCCCGCGCGCCTAGAGCCCGTGCTCCACAACAAGAGAAGCCACTGCAATGAGAAGCCCACACACTGCAACGAAGAGTTGCCACAGCTCGCCACTAGAGAAAGCCCGCGCGCAGAAACGAAGACCCAACGCAGCCAAAAATAAATAAATTAATTATTTTTTTTAAAATAGGAAAGTAATGGTATTCACTTTCAGAATTAAGTTATTTCATGTAAAGCACTTAGCGCACTGCCTGGCAAAGGTAAGTGCTCAATAAATAGTAGTCTCTTCTATTATTTGTTATTATTAATTAACTTGCTACTTTCATTAAGACAGTATTTGCATAAAGCCGCCCATATTAGCATTACGTATAATAAAAACCAGAAACAAATGAAATTTCCCACGATAGGGAAACAGTAAAGTTGGGTTTGAAAGAACTGTCTTTAGAATTAATGAAAACCAATTTAATTAAAATTTAAAAGCTCCTGCTTTGCCACTTAGGGACCATATAATTTTGAGCAAATCATTTCTTTTCTCTGGATCTGTTCCCTCACTTCGAAAATGAAGGGTCTGCTCTCAATGACTCATAAGCCCTCTCCAGATTTAAAGTTTATATTCCTAAGGTTCTAAATAAATTATAATCCATCAACATCAAGGATAATAAGCAACCCCTAGGTACATAGAAAGATGATAGCAACATGATAAAATATTTTATGAATTAATAATCCCAACCTCCTTTAACCCTGTTTTTTTTTTTTTTCTGTAACAGTGATCACCTCCTAACAGAATTTCTATTATGTTTATTGTGAATATGAAATAAGCAGAAGCACCAGGAGAACAGGGATGTAGGTCTGGTTGGTTCACCAATCTGTCTATCCCCAGCCACTAGAGTGATGCCTGGCACATAGTAGGAGCTCAATTAACATTTGCTGATTGAAAATTTGTGAATACTAAGTTAAAAGAGCAAAGTACAAAAGTATATACATAAAACAGAATGTCATTCATATAAAATATCTACCCTTATGGGGAAATGGCAAATGGGATCAGAGAAGTTAAAACTCAATGACAACACAATGAGAGCAGGGATGAAAGAATTTTACTTTCCTTCAATGTTTTGAACAATTTTATTTGTTCAAAAAGATAGCATTCGAACAGAGAAGCATGTAGAGAGGAGAAAGGTGAAAGAGAAATGGAAGTAGCCACGGGAAATGGGAGTGGACCTGAAGGAGGGCACGAGGAAGGGCCGGGGCCATAGAGGATAGAAGGCTCTGGGCGGTTAGTTACTCTGTGAATGGAAACAGAATCACAGGGGCAGAAGGAAAAGTAGGTAATCTGATGCAGAAAAGAAAAGCCAATTTATTTTGAACTTTTAATTACAAGCGAATATCTATTAAACTATTCCCAGGTTGACAGAAGTTCCCCATTAACTGCCTCAATCAACGGAAGCTTTGGTGAATTTGAGCACTGAGGGGCCCTTGGGGTGTTACCTGTTACTGTTCTCATCAGTCCTGAGCCTTCTCTTGAGCTGCTGTTGTGGATGCAAGAAGAATGAGGCCCACATACTATGGTTAACTGGTAAACCATAGGTCTTTCATGAACCAATTGACCGAAAATTCCATCCAGGGTCACACACTGGGGGGAACACACAGAGTACAGGAAACAGCCTTCCCTTCCAGGGGATGAAAGACACACTACCTTATTACAATACAAAGCAACACACAACTGCCAAATAAATTGATACAGACAAATGGCCTGGAAAATTAAAGGGAAAGAATCATTCCTTTTGGTTTGGGGGAGTCCAAGGGGAGGGGGCAGGGAGGAGATGTCCAGCCTTGACCTGAACTTTATCAAATCACTGGGCCCCTAGTGCTGTTTGTGGACTTAATCTTGAACCCTTCACCTGGTCCTGTCTTGCCTTTGGGATCACATGCTACTCTGAATGCCTCCAGCCTCCAACTGCTCGCTTGAGCTGTTCATCACGGCCATGCCTTTGAACTTTGAGCGAAGCAGGTCAGATCCCCAGCTGGGAGAGTTCTTGGGACCGACCCGTGTTTCTTGTTTCCAGCACATAACATAATTGTAATTGTATGGTGATTTGTGTACTTCCCTGAACACTGTGAGCTCTAGCAGGGCAGAAGCCATCCTGTTTTGTCATCGCTGTATCCCAGTGCTAGCACAGAGCCGGGCACCATGCCTGGTACAAGGCACGCACTCAAACCGTTGCAGCTTGTCAAAGAGATGGCATGCATCCAGGCTGAGTTAACCCAGGCCTAGGGCCTTTACCCTACTCTGAAGCCCTAATATGGCCACAGCCCTGGAACCAGGGAATTGGATAAGCAGCTTAAGAAGGTGAGATTTAAGCCCTCCCCAAAGTAGCCAAAATGATAAGGTCATTAGCTATGTGACCCAAGAGTTGAAATACAGAGCTTTAGACAGTACAATGGGGATAAGTCAAACAGGAGCTAAGAGCCTGGAAAGAGTTTAGATTCTCACAGTTTCGAATTTGGGGGCTACAGAAGAAAAGATATTGCATAAGGTTAAAAAAAAAGAAAAGAAAATGAAAAGAGGAAACCTTTCCCAGAGAGAACCAATATGGTCCAAGTTAAGAAGAAGCTTAACTGGTTTAGTTAGCTTCCTCGCTAAAATCCTGGTGCTGATTTCATGTTAGAAGACAGTTTTAAAGAGAGAGCATCCCTCCTCAGTTTCAATGCACAGAAGAAGAGAGCGGAATGCTGCCATGCCCCAGCTCTGGTCTTGTCTGAACCCACAGACTTGGAGAAATGTCTGTGGTATCCATTTCAGCATTTTATTTAACATTTTTATTTAATAGGTCACTTGTATTAATGAGTGCCTGCATCAGAGTTTTTGAATGAATCGCCTAATTTTAGACATGGAAAGAACCTTGGAATTGACCTTTATCTAACATTTTGCTCTTTAGAAAGTGGAGGGGCCCAAGACAGGTCCAGAGGGGGCCCACAGGAGCACAGCCCCCCAGGCCTGGACTCTGGGCCCAGAGTGAGGATCACATGGGTTCCCGTCTACACTGTCAGAGAACTGCTGAGTTCGTTTCCAAAGGTTAGCCTGGATCACTGAGGCGTCAACAGAGTCCTGCAAAAAAATCTCTACTAATAAGCAGTGTGTAACATTCAGTGTGGTATCTGGTGTGATCTTCCAGGGTAAACAAGGTCAATTAAAACATTACCCTTATTTGGCCCTTCATTACTCACAAATCTCTTCCAAGGTAGAAAAAAAAAAAGTTAGGAGACATGTACGGACGGATGAAGAAACAAGTGGGGCTTCCCTGGTGGTACAGTGGTTAAGAATCCGCCTGCCAAGGCAGGGGACACGGGTTCGAGCCCTGGGCCAGGAAGATCCCACATGCCGCGGAGCAACAAAGCCCGTGCACCACAACTACTGAGCCTGCGCTCTAGAGCCCGCGAGCCACGACTACTGAGCCCACGTGCCACAACTACAGAGGCCCGCGCACCTAGAGCCTGTGGTCCGCAACAAGAGAAGCCACCGCATGAGAAGCCTGTGCACCGCAACGAAGAGTAGCCCCCACTTGCCGCAACCAAAGGAAAGCCCACGTGCAGCAACAAAGACCCAACACAGCCAAAAATAAAATAAAGATTAAAAGAAAAAAGAAACAAGTGGAAATGCAGATTTCATGGGACTTCCCAATCACCTTTAAGTGAGGAATGGTATCGTTCCTGGTAGTAATACTGAACTACTCACAGAGTTCCTATAAATACTATTCCTGCTGTTGTGTCTTTGCCCATGCTGTTCCCTCTATTACAAACACCCTTCCCACCACTCCCATATTTCCCATCCAAACTACCCACTAAGACTCCGGTCAGGCATCTCTATGGACATTGGATAAGGATTTCAATGTGAATTACTTCCTGTTTTTACCTTTTTCAGTAACACACAGCCCTACTTAACCTGACAGTCCTCCTAGGATGTTTCAAAAAGACTAGCAATGGTATGAGGTTTGCATAGCACCATGTCCTCCATTGAGAAAAGAGCTACAGAAATACAAGGTAATGTTTTATTAATTTATTTCACCTGATTCCTTGAATTGATTTTGATGGACGAATCAACCAACCCAAGATTAATAGCCTGGTTTACTACACTCATTTCTCTTTCCAAGCCACAAGCCAAAATAAACTCCCCCTCAATTTATAATTTTGCAAAAAATGCTTTTGCATATCGACTCCTGAATCCACTGTGGTTATTAAAAGGATGGCTGCATCTGTCAGGATGGTCCAGGTTACTCTGTGGTAACAAACAAGCCCTAAATCTCAACCCCAATGATGACCACACTGGTCACTCTAGGATCAACACAAGGAACCCAACAACTCCATCTTTGTAGACTTTACCTGACACTCTGGATTAAGCAACTCTGTAGCTGACATCAGTTTCAAAGACATGACCCCCTCCTTTCTTTATGCAACCACCTATAAAGCTGTCTTGCAGGGCTGCCGTGCGGACTGGATGTGATCCTGTTTGTTAGACACCCAGGACACTGCCTAGCTTATAGGCAGCAGTTGGTAAATGATAATGGTGGCCAGTACCCCTGTCATAACCATTATCCCTACTCATCTTCAAATGATGATAATGATGTTATTATTATAATTCTCATACCCAGTGGTTCCTTTACTCCCCGGCACATTGGAATCACCTGGAGAGCTTAGAAACTACCAGTGCTTGTGTCCCAGCCCAGGAGTCAGTGAATTAATGCATCTAGCCTGTTGCCCTGGCTTTGGAATTTTGAAAGCTCCCCAGGTGATTCTAATGTGCAGACAAGTTCGAGAACCACCATCATAGAGGCAGCAAGATTCACATCTATACAGACACATATGTCCCTGTGTACACACACCAGCTGGTCTGCTCCCAGGTTCCATAAATCCAGCCACCTTTATAACAGTGGTGTTCATATCATTTGGGTCACTGAGGTTATGAGTGGCAACAAATAGCCCCTAAATATTAACCCTAACGACAACTACGGTGGGCACCGTCCACGGTCAACTAGATGAGCCCAGCAACCATGTTTTTCTGGTCTTTACCTGACACTGAGGCCTATGGAGTTTACCCCCAGACCTTGTTTCCTCTTTACTTTCACAAGTTTGCCAGGCCCATAGTAAATCAGAGCCAAAAAATTATACTAGTGGAGACAGACTGAGAGGACATCTGGTCAAAGGAGAGCCACCAAAACTATTAGTAACTGAGACTATGAGTTTGTTAATTCTCGATCCCCAAGACCCAAAACATAGTAGCCAACTGAAGAGAAATGTGGATAAATAGGTAAATTCATTATCATCACTAATTACCTAAAAAGAAGTAAAAAGCAGATGCAGAAACTTAAAAAGTACAGCATCTAAGTTGAAAACCTTATGGGTCAAGTGCTTACCAACCATCATTTTGATTTCCCTCTTTTGGTTCCTTTCTCTCAGGATGAAATTACATCTGCTGGGGTGGAAGTGAGATCAGGAGATCCATGAACAAAACAAGGGCCTTTCACCTGGCAGCAAAGCACAAGATATGCATGCTGGGTGCAGGCAACAGTATGAACACAGACATTTTGCCACTAGCACACGAGCAAAATCATCTCCTGCTCTGCTGGATGCTAAGGCTCTGCAGAGTCTGGAGAAAACTAAAAATCCAACTCGTTTGCCCTTGTTTGGGCCGTTTAATTTAGGAATCACTCTGGCTTTACATAAACTCTTTACCAAAAAATGTATTCTGTGTTGTGAACACTCGCGTTAACTTGGGGCCCAGGGGGAGGAAGCATTGTATACGATTACATAATAGTTACTCTATTATTTTTAAACCAAATGGAAGCCTCAGGCAGCAAAGTCAAAAGGAGAAATCATTTTTGTAAAATTATCTGAATGCAACCATCTCTCCTGATGCATTGTGAGCTAACAATGGTTCTGCTTTCCTCAGAAGCTCATTCAATTATCTGTTGCTTATCTGCACCAGGGAGAGGGGTTTTCCTCCCATTTAGACTTAGTTAAAGAAAAAAAGCAGGCAGGATTCCTCTAATAAAAGCCTGAAATGAAAAGCAATAACTACTCCCAAGGCCCTGCTTATTGTGGAGGAGTCATTGGACGAAGCTTTGCAGGGTCTTTGTTAATCTGTTTTCACTACATCACAAAAAGGAGAGGAAGAAATGTGGGATCCACAGGCTCAAAACACCTTGCTTTCCTCTCCTAGGTGTGCAATTACCAGCAAGCCACTTAACCTCTCTGAACGTGAGAAATACCTGCCTGACAAGAACGTTATAAGAACTGAGAAAACATGTAATGTGCCTAGCCTTCAACAATGTAAACACTCCTTCCCCTGACCACTGCCAAACTCTCAGGAAGCTCGCTAGAATGGGCTCTTTTTAAGGAAGGGACAATGCCTTACTCATCTTTCGATACCCAGATCCTAAACGCTGCCCCTTAGAGAGAGCAATTGCTTCTTTAACATCTGTTCCATTCCTCTCCCACCAAGCAGCACCCCCTCATTCATTCAGACCTCATCTCCAATTCCAGGGGTGGGTCCGGAATGGTCTAAGCCAATCAGTGTTATCCCATTTCCTCTGCCACCGTGATTGGTTGAGAGATAGAGCGCGTCCTGAGACGATCCAATCCGAGGGAAGCTCAGAAATTTTGTTCAATGGCTCTGGGGAGAGATGGTAGCTCTTTCTTCCCCGGATGTAAACAAGCAAGCATGCGTTCTGAGAGGTACCAGCAGCCCGGCCACCACACTGGACAGCTATCCCCTGTACTTCTTCGAGCACGTGTATTCTACGTGGCGTCTCGTGGTGCTGAGCAATACAGAAGCCCTGCTGGCAGCCCTCTCACTATTATGAAGGGAGTCACCAGAGAACAGAGCCAACAGACAGAAGTTCAGAGCCAAGAGAATCACTAAAAGAGGAAGCTGGAGCCCAGACCAAAATGTGCCTGAAACCTACATTACCTCTCCATTTCTTGGTTATGTGAACCATTCAACTGCTTCTATCAATTACCCAATTTGAACCGGGTTTTCTGTCCCTTGCAACTCAAAGCAGCCTAATAATACACCCTCTTGCAAGGTTGAATGAGTCACTGAACAAAGAACTGTGCAGAAGCTTCGTCGCTGTTCCAGTGCCTTAACTCAGACTTCAAGTTCCCTAGGAGCACGAGCCCTCACTGGTCTTGGTCATCCCACATCCCAGCGCCTGACAGAGTTCCTGGACCCTGGTCCTCAATAAATAGTTTTTTTTTTTTAAGATGTTGAGGGTAGGAGTTTATTCATTATTTTATTTATTTTGGCCGTGTTGGGTCTTCGTTTCTGTGCGAGGGCTTTCTCCAGCTGCAGCGAGCAGGGGCCACTCTTCATCGCGGTGCGCGGGCCTCTCAGTATCGTGGCCTCTCTTGTTGCGGAGCACAGGCTCCAGACGCGCAGGCTCAGTAGTTGTGGCGCACGGGCCCAGTTGCCCCGCGGCATGTGGGATCCTCCCAGACCAGGGCTCGAACCCGTGTCCGCTGCATCGGCAGGCAGATTCTCAACCACTGTGCCACCAGGGAAGCCCAATAAATACTTTTTAAAATAAGTGAATGGAATGAAACCAAAGCACCTGGGGCTTCAGAACCTTCCAGAGCCCCACTCCCCAGATGTGCCTCTATCAGAGGAGCCTGAAGAGGAAGCTCGTAGGATTTGGAGCCATCAGACAGGCCTGAGCTCAAGTCAAAACTCCAAATGAACTTCAGCTTCCTCCCCTGTAAAATGAGAATAATAATACGCATCTTCCTGCACAAGAAGGGCCATGTGAAAGCACTCAGGGTAGGCCATATTCAGGAAATGTGTATTTCCCTCCTTCCATTCAGCTAACCCTGCTTCATACTATGGGTTCTGATCCAGAGTTCAGAAGATAGAGTCATCATATGTACATGATGGTGGGCCACACCCCAGATCACTCAGCAGAGCCAGCCTTGGGACTGGTAACGCACACCCTGAGCCTCCCATCCTTCGACACAAACCCACTCCCTTTAGGAGAGGAGTCTTGGGCAGAAGGCACATATAAAATCAGGTTGTCCAGCTTTCTGGCTAATGGTGCTTCCTTTTGGCTTTGCTGGTTGCTTCCTCAAAGAGGTGTGAGACTTCTGCAGTTGGCAGTATCCCAGATCCACACATCCCTAGAGGCTGTTGATTCAACCATTTACAGCGATGCAGAACTCAGCTCAACTGTCAGCTCCAAGAGGGGCAGCAGCCTTGCTTCATTCACTGGGCTACCCCCAGCACCCACAAAACACCCAATGAAATATTCCCTGAGTACCTGAATAAAGATGAATGTGTGGATAAGCAAAGAGCGATGAAATCAAGGTTCCTGAATAGAACTGTAGTAAAACCCTGTAAGTTAGTACACAGACTGCTGGTTATGCAACAGGTAAATCAAAGACCAGGGAATGAGAGAGGGCTCTGGGGCTGACAGGTGTGGACCAAATTCTGGTCCTAGAATTCTAGTGCCTACTCCTGGGGCCTCAGGCAAGTTCCTAAACTCTCTAAGCCAGCTTCTCTCGGACAAACACAACTACCAAGATTAGATAAGAATTTTTAAATGCATCTGTAAAACAGGGAGAAAAGACTGAGAGAATATACACCAAAATATTAATAGCAATTAGCCCTAGGTAGTTAGATCACGGAAGGACTTCTATTTTTCTCTTTTTTTGTGCATTTTGGATTTTCTATAAGGAACATAAATTGGTGGTCTAGTAAAAATAAAATGAAAATAAAAGTAAGGTGATGGCGATTAAAGCATCTAGCCTAGAACCTATGACACAAAGTAGGAACCCAGCAAATGTTTCGTCCCCACGAACACCCTTCAGACATTCGGAAACAGCCATCGTATGTCTCCTATTTCTTGTTAAGTATCTCAGCTAATTTAATGTCATCCTTACATGACTTGATTTCAAGGCTCTCTTTTATCCTCCTCTCTGCAAAGGCTCCATCTGTTAAAACCCCACTCCGGGTATCGTATAAACAGCTCACAGAATCAGCAGCAGCTCTTGTCTGCTCATTCATTTGTTAATTCATTCACTGGGTAAACACTGATTAAAAACCTACTATATTGGACATCCTTGCTTTTGCCTAACCCCCGTTCACAAATGGTTCCCAGATTTTCTCAGGGAACATCTGCCTTCCCTCATTCTCAGTTCTTGGGCTCTGGGAGGTGCAGACCCGACCCCAGCTTCTTCAAGGGGCGGACATTTAATCCAAGGTGGCCAGTCAGAGCATCTCATTCACCTGGCCACAGGGATTGGTTAGGAACGGGCACCAATCAGGGAAGACCAATCAGAGATATTAAGACTTTTGCTGAACTGTTGGGTAAGTGGCCTTTTCTTCCCTGCTGCTAGAACTGCTGACAGGTATCTTGCCGCCACAATCCAAAAAGAAATAGTAGGCAGCGCTGAGAGATGGAGAAAACCTGTGTAAGCCTCAGCAACACTGTCTAAGCCTCCATGCCTTCAGTTACATCCCTGTACTTTGCAGCTACATAAACCAGCAAATCCCCTTTCTGTGGAAGCCAGTACAAGGTGGGGTTCTGTTACGAGGCCAAAAGAATCCTAACTCATGAAATTTGAAGTGCCGTGACATAAGCTGCATGCTGGTTATAAACAGATGAAGCGAGAGGATCCAGGCCACCTTTCTTGGCACCTGGTCTGAGGTGGAGAGAGCTACAAACAACTACAATTATTTGAAGCCAATAGAGTTTCCCTGGCGGTCCAGTGGTTAAGACTCCACGCTTCCACTGCAGGCGCCATGGGTTCAATCCCTGGTCGGGGAAGTTCCGCATGCTGCGCGGTGCGGCCAATACATAAATGAGTAAATAATAATAACAACAAAAGGGCATTAAAAAAATAAAGCCAATAAGATAATTGCTTGAACTAAATACTACAGAAAGCAATGCTCAGTGCAGTGGGAACACAGGGAGGAGTCAGGGCAGGCCTCATGCAAGAAATATCACTTCAACGTCCTCTGTATCTTCATTCAGGCAGTGAAGATAGAATTACTGTTAGGGGAAGTCAACACTGTTGATACACAGTCATCTCACAGTAAACCAAAACCATGACATCCCACACTGCAGGATGGCCAATGATACTTAAAGCACTAAAGGGTGCTCTCTGGATGAGCCCACAAAACAGCAATAGCCGAGAGCAGGGTCAAACAGCCCTCCCTTGCAAGAATTTCATCCCAATGTTACAGATGATGTTACACTCTTAAATAATATTCAGGTCAGGTTTTGTGATTTTGATTCCATGAACTTAAGTTTTCACTCCAGTTTTTCTGTCCGTTTGGATTACTGTTGATCAAATCACAAAAACATCACAACAGGGGCTTCCGTGGTGGCGCAGTGGTTGAGGACCTGTCTGCCCATGCAGGGGACACGGGTTCGAGCCCTGGTCTGGGAGGATCCCACATGCCGCGGAGCAACTAGTCCCGTGCACCACAACTACTGAGGCTGCGCTCTAGAGCCCGTGCTCCACAACGAAGAGTAGCCCCCGCTCGCCACAACTGGAGAAAAACCCATGCTCAGCAGCGAAGACTCAATGCAGCCAAAAATAAATAAAATTAATTAATTAATTAAAACAAAAACAGAAACATCACAACAGCCCTCTCAAGACGTATAACCTATTTACTGAATTTATTACCAAATGATGAGTGAGAGAGAGAGAGAGAAAGCAAGCCTCTGGTTCCATAAAACGTATCATCATGGGCTAGAAATGTGGCTGATTGCTGAAAACAACAAGGGCAACAATGAAAGCATCTCTGGGAACATCTGTTTTGCTAAGAAAGGCCCTGAAGGTCGCTCTTTTTAGGTGAACAGAGCCAGTGTCTCTTAGATCTTTGATGATGTGAACTCAACAGGCGAGTTGTGAAGATAAAATCAGTCAGAAAAGGAGGACAGCACAGGACAAATTCTCCTTGCCTTTGTGGTTTCTAAACACATCAGCGATTCATTTGGTCCAGAACACAGCTCCAACTTTCCAGAGCAAAGAATCTTAGAGCTGGAAAAATTAACACTGATAGAACACTTTCATGTGGTCTCAAGAGAGATTCCGGGGATTAATGGCAGGAGGGAGAGAGGCTTGAGATGCCTTGCAGATAACTGGGATTGCTAAGAAGCAGCTTGGTTCCCTCTGTTCACAAAGCACTTTTAAGATTGCTGTTGAATTCCACTTCTTCTCCTTGCGTGCCACATGACTTCCCACAAAGACTTTACCTCCCCTCTTCCTGAAAATGGGATTATTGTTTATCACACACTGACCAGGCCACTACTAGAGTCCAGGAAGAGTCAGACAATGGAGAGACCCACA
This sequence comes from Neophocaena asiaeorientalis asiaeorientalis, assembly GCF_003031525.2. Lineage (NCBI taxonomy): Eukaryota > Metazoa > Chordata > Mammalia > Artiodactyla > Phocoenidae > Neophocaena > Neophocaena asiaeorientalis. The sequence goes on from NW_020172779.1 coordinate 13,164,814, forward strand.
GCGTATGACAACACGGGCAAGTGCCTGGTACTCGGCATGTGCTCAATAAATGCTGGGGATCAGCAACCCCAGGGAGACCTGCCAATCTCCCCTAAAAATAAGAGGGGTTTGGGTTGAAAGCTCCCAAAGTGAAGTTTTTGTTAATTAGTTTGTTTTTAACAATAAAAATATCATATGCCTATGCCTAAAAAAAAAAAAAAATTTTTTTTTTTTTTGTTGCTCTGTGCGGCGTGTGGGATCTTAGTTCCCTGACCAGGGGTTGAACCTGTGCCCTTGGCAGTGAAAGCGCAGAGTCCTAACCACTGGACCGCCAGGGAATTCCGTCAAAAATTTTTTTAAAAAAGGATATACAGTAAGATATCCTCCATCCACCCCAGACCCACCATTGCCTCAGCTTTTCTTCAAAAGTTAAACAGGGGGGGCTTCCCTGGTGGCACAGGTGTTAAGAATCCGCCTGCCAGTGCAGGGGACACGGGTTCGAGCCCTGGGCCAGGAAGATCCCACATGCGGCGAGACAACTAAGCCCACGCGCCACAACTACTGAGCCTGAGCACCTAGAGCTATGCTCCACAACAAGAGAAGCCACCACAATGAGAAGCCCACGCACCACAAGGAAGAGTAGCCCCTGCTCGCTACAACTAGAGAAAGCCCACGCGCAGCAACGAAGACCTAATGCAGCCAAAATTAAAATAAATAAATTTACATATATTAAAAAAAAGAATGCATCCTGGAGATGATTCCTTCTTGGTATATACGACCTACTATTTTAAACAGTGGCCCAGTATTCTCCTGTAAGGATATACCATAATCCCTTCAATCAATCCTCTCCTGACATACATTTATTTCAGTTGCTTCCAGGGTCTTGCTATTTCAAACAATGCTGCAATGAACATACATCACACACATCTTCACACGTATGTGTAACTACAGGAAAGATGAGATTTGTAAGATAAAACCCTTGAAGTGGAACTGCGGGGTCAAAGAGTACTTGCACTTAAAATGTTGGCAGATGGTGCTGAATGGCCTTCAAAGAGCTTGGATTCACTTTCATTCTCACCAACAGTGTCATAAGGATGCCAGTCTCTCCACACACATTCACAAAATGTTTTCTTGTTTCTTAAATACAAGGGAAGAAAGTGGGGGCAGAGCTCCACTCTTGTCCCACTGTCTCTTCCTGCCGCTGTGATATTACACATGATACTACTACTTCCTGAAAATTCTGCCCCTTGGATGCACAACCCAGAGATCAGAGCTTAAAAGAGAATGAACGTCAGACCCCCTGGTTTGCTGAGCTGGCTCAGACTGGCTCAAAAGAGCCAAGTACGTACATCTCTTCCCAAGGCCATGTTCACTGACATTATGTCGGTAGCTTGAACTTGGTCGTGGTGGAAGTATTTATACCATAGACGTCGGTAAATGCTACAGTCAGGGCTTCTTTTCTTTCCCCCAGAGAGACCTTTGTCAAACATCAGCCCATCAATTCATTCTATAGTGGAAACGGAAGCTCTGCTACCCTTCTTTGAATATTTCTGCCCTCAATAGGGGCACAAGTTCTTGGAACCTAAGCACTGGAGGAGATCTGAAGGGACAGCTAATTATTCTGTCTTCTGATGATGCCTCTCCCCTAGTCCCTGTGCTGAGACCTAAGTAGTGCCCTCTGCTTCTCTCCTCCATGCCTCTCTACCATACGCCCATCTCCTTATCACTTAGTGCTGCTTCTTGATGATTTTCTACAGTGTGGAATTGCAAACACAGACTCTAGGCTACACTAGGCAACCGGGGGTCAAATCCCAGCTCCATCATTACCAGCTCTGTGACTTCGGGCAAGTGGCTTGAACTACTACACTTTAGTTTCTTCATCTATAAAATACAGATGATAATGATAATGCCTTCCTTATAATTTTGTTCTGAAGATTAAATGAGTTAATGCAAGGACACAGAACAGTGTCTGGCACATATTAAGGACTTAACAAATGTAAACTTTATTATTGTCTTCCAGTTCACTAATTATCTCTTTCACTATGTCTAGTCTGTCAGCTAACCCTTTTGTTAGATTTTAATTTCAATGACTACTTTTCATTTCCATGTGGCAGCTTTTCAAATCAACCTATTCTTTTTCCGTCTTTCATTACATTTTTGAATCACCTTTAGTCTTTAATCATTTGAAAATATACTGGCTTGGGACTTCCCTGGTGGCACAGTGGTTAAGAATCTGCCTGCCAATGCAGGGGACACAGGTTTGATCCCTGGTCTGGGAAGATCCCACATGCCACAGAGCAACTAAGCCCGTGTGCCGCAACTACTGAGCCTGCACTCTAGAGCCCGCGAGCCACAACTACTGAGCCTGCATGCCACAACTACTGAAGCCCGTGCACCTAGAGCCCATGCTCTGCAACGAGAAGCCACCAAAATGAGAAGCCCGTGCACCACAACGAAGGGTAGCGCCTCATCGCCACAATTAGAGAAAGGCTGCGCTCAGCAACGAAGACCGAACGTAGCCAAAAATAAATAAATTTTTAAAAATAATAGTTAAAATGAAAACATGATACTTTAAAAACTATATATATACTATCTTATAGTCTCTTTTGGATGGTTCTATTACTTTCAACTCAAAGTCATTCATTTCCTGAGTAGTCCATATGATTTAATTGTGAACTCATCCTAGGCTTCTTTCTGTAGGAGTCCTGTTAGGTCTGGGTTGTTGAAGCATCCTTGTGGAGTGATTGTGTGTTTGTGTTAGGGATTCCCACAGTAGGCAGCCAGTTTTTATGTTAATTTCTCAGCTTGAGGAGTTCTCATATCTCATGACAATAATAATATAGATTCCACAACCACATATGGTACAGCCCCAGGTTTTTCATTTCTTGCTGGTGACTTTTTTCCACTCCAAACAAGCTTCCTCTCTGTTTCTCCAGACAGTGGAGTTTTTCTAGCCCCTTTTCATGAAGACGTGTAATGTTTCAAGTCCACCTTGGACCCAGGTCTCATTTCTAGACCCACTGTGGTCTTAAAACCTTAACTCCCAGACTCTACAGCCTCCATCTGGGTGCAGAAGCCCCATAAGCTGTCATGCTTTCAGCTCACATAACCATTTGGCTTAGACTTCTCTCTTCATTTTTGACACTTGTGGACTTCCCTTTCTGATGAGCTCCCCTAGATATAGTTGTTGTATGTCAGTCAACTCTGTGTTCCTATCAGGAAGGAGTCACACAAGTCAGTCCACCATGTTGCCAGAAGTGTTTCAGGTCACCAAGTCTAATACATCCACTTACCCATGCTGGAGTTCTGTCCACATTACAACTGCCTCCTACTCAAGGGTTAGCCTCTAAGGTCTACTTGTAATATGAAAGTGGAAGGGCATCAGAATTCCCCTTGAAAATCCCATAATAAAGCCTCATCATGGAGACGGACAAACCATCTCTCATTAAGTGCAACACAGCCAGTTTTTTCTTCAGCACTGGATTGGGTTTCTTAGGTTGAGCACAAGAAGAAATAGCCGGCTTGGATTTGGGGCCACGTTGTAAGATAATTAAAATGTAGGAATATGAGAAACACCCCCGATAGCACAAGATGCTCACCCCCTAAAAAGCCATCGGAACAAAGACCAACAGAAGGAACAGCAGATCTGTGTCTCCCATTCAGCTCCCTCCAAGAGACATGCCTGCTTGGTGGAAAGACAGGGTCACCCACGCTATTTAAAGTGTGATTTTTACCTCTATTTTGTTTTTGTTTGTTATATTTATTTTATTTATTTTATTTTTGGCTGTGTTGGATCTTCATTGCTATGAGCAGGCTTTCTCTAGTTGCGGCGAGTGGGGGCTACTCTTCGTTGCGGTGCGCGGGCTTCTCATTGCTGGGGTTTCTCTTGTTGCAGAGCATGGGCTCTAGGCGCACGGGCTCAGTAGTTGTGGCTCGCGGGCTCTAGAGCATAAACTCAGTAGCTGTGCCGCAAGGGCTTAGTTGCTCCGCAGCATGTGGGATCTTCCAGGACCAGGGCTTGAACCTGTGTCCCCACATTGGCAGGCAGATTCTTAACTACTGCGTCACCAGGGAAGCCCTCTATTTTGTTTCTGTGGAGCAAGTATATATGGATCTGGATAGGATAGAAGCAGGAACCTATGCTATGACAGACATGATCTGACTTCTGTAAGTCAGAATAGTGGCTATTTCCAGGGGCAGTACTAAGAGCAAAGGGGCATGAGGGAACTTATGTGACGGGAATACCATGTATCCTGATCTGAGTGGCAGCTCGATGAGTGTAACATGTTAAAAATTCATCAAGATATATGATTAAGATGTGTGCATTCTATGGGTATGACTGAATCATTCTGCTGTACACCTGTAACTAACACATCATTGTTTTTTTTTTTTTCCATTTGAAGGTTTTAATGTTCTTTTTCTTTTTTCTTTTTTTTTTTAACATCTTTATTGGGGTATAATTGCTTTACAATTGTGTATTAGTTTCTGCTTTATAACAAAGTGAATCAGTTATACATATGTTCCCATATCTCTTCCCAACACATCATTGTTAATCAACTATACTCCAATATAAAATTAAATTGTTTAAAAAAGATGTGCATTATGCAGTCCGTAAGTCATACCTCAACTAAAATAAAAGTTAAAGGCATGCAGGAGAGACTGCTGGATAACATTCTGCCAGTTCTGTCTTCGTTCTATGGCTAAACCTCTCCAGAGACTGGACAGTCAAATGGAGGGGAGTGAGGGTACCAGGAAGCGTAAGGAAAGGGCAGAAAAGGGAAGTGCCCTTTCGGGGGTAGAGGGCACCCAGGCTCACAGAACTGGTTTTCCGTGAGGGGCTTTACAAGAGCAGCAAGTTTACAGTGGTTAAGAGCAGCAGTTCTCGAGCCAGACTGCTGCACGGGAATACTGAATCGACCCCTGCAATGGACTGTTTGTGTCCATGTCCCCCCGCCAATATTCATATGTTGGAACCAACCCCCCATATGATGGTATCTGGAGGTGGGGCCTTTGGGAAGTGATTAATTAGGTCATGAGGACGCAGCCCTCATGGATGGGATTAGCACCCTTATAAAAGAGACCTCAGAAAGCTCTCTTGCCCCTTTCACCATGTGAAGTTATAACACAAAGAACCAGGAAGTGGGCCTCACCAGACACCGAATGTGCCAGCACCTTGATCTTGGATTTCCCAGCCTCCAGAACTGTGAGAATTAAATTTCTGTTGTATATATGCCACCCAGTCTATGGTACTCTGTTACAGCAGCTTGAACGGACTAAGACGACCCGTTACCAGTGGAATGAACTTGGGCAAGGTTACTTCTCTTCTTTGAACCTCAACTTTCTAGGGCTGTTGCGAAGCTTAAGGTAATTCAAATGAAGCTCTTAGTTCTGAAGCCGGGTGGTCAAATCCAGCTCTGTTACTTACCAACTTGGTAACCTTGAACGAATTACTCAAACTCCAGGCCTCAGTTTCTTCTCCTGTAAAACAGAGTTATAGCAAGGATTAAGCAAGTCACAAGATTCCAGCACACAAAAAAGCCTCCAGTAAATCCTAACCACTGTTGTGTTTTTTCCTGTACCAGGAATAACAACCCAGTATAGCATTTCTATCCAATAGCATTTCAATCCAAATAACATTTCTCCCGACCATTATAGTTTACAGAGCATGTTTCACAAACGTTTTTCTCATTTAATGTTCAAAATAGTCTTGTGTACTACAAATAAAGAAATGAAGATTCAAAAATAAAAAAGGAAATGGAGATTCAGAGATGTTAAGTAACTTGCTGAAGGTTGCACAGCAAGTAAAGAGCAAACCCAAATCAAACTCCTCTGATGAAGGCACAGTTTGGCTGCACTGCATTGTCCCAGGGACATAGAAGGTGGGGCCTGGCTGTCCTTTCAGACTCAGAATTCTAAGATAAAGAATGCTGGAACTCTGGGGTACCTCAGCAAGTCTTAGTCTCAGCAAAACACTGGGCTCAACTTGAGTTTGAACTGGTCTTAGTCATTCTACCCCTGAATCGCTTCCTGCTTTAGATTTCTACACCACAGAGAAAGGAAAACAAACATGTACATTACACCATCCTTGTCACCCTCAAAATCTCTTACAGTGACAAATACTTATGAATCAAAGGGAGTCTCCATAAAACCATAGTTAAACAATATCCCATTCGAACCCATTCACCAGCATTTAGTGTGAAGATAGGAGCAAGGTCTGCAGTGTCTAGACGCTCTTATTATTGCCTGGAAGAATGCCCTCTTCTGGCCTTAATTTTGATTAAATCTTCAGCTGCCTTGGTGTTTTCTCTTTGCTTTTCATCGGGGGCTGAGACTACCAGAAGCCACTTAACCAGCCTCACTTTACTCACAAAAGGTTTGGGGGCCCTTCCTAAGTGTCGTGGGAGAACATTATCAGCCGATCACGTCAACCACTCCGGCTACTTTGCCAGCAATCCTCTTGTTCACCAGTACAGGTTTTCTTTCCGCTGTTGCCTGAGTGGGGTTTAAAATCCTCTTTTAAAGAAAAATCCCAGAACTGCCCAGTGGCCAAAGAAAAAGGGGATTTCATTTAAGAACCATTTAAACATACTCACGAGCTAAGACCTCAGATGTGTGCACACGCTCCACAGTCTGCGTGTACGTGCGTGCACACAAGACACACGCGCACAGATGCCCTGAGACATGATGACAGTTCTGACTCCACTCGCTATGTCTTGCAGCTACATAAAGGACTTTTTTTTCTTTCTGATTCTTTGACCAGATTTACAAAACAGAAAACAGGACAAGCTGTTTACTTGGGAAAAATTTTAGGGTCCTGGCTGAAAGTCCCAGAAATCGGAAAAACGCATACTAACTCACTCTCACAAAACTTTTTTTTTTTTTAAGGAACTATTATTATTTTATTGTTATTTTTATGGCTGCACTGGGTCTTTGTTGCTGCACACGGGCTTTTCTCTGGTTGCGGCGAGCGGGGGCTACTCTTCATTGCGGTGCGCGGGCTTCTCATTGCAGTGGCTTCTCTTGTTGCGAAGCATGGGCTCTAGATGTGCGGGGGTGGCACATGGGTTCAGTACTTGTGGCTCACAGGCTCTAGAGCACAGGCTCAGTAGTTGTGGCGCACGGGCTTAGTTGCTCCACGGCATGTGGGATCTTCTCGGACCAGGGCTGGAACCCGTGTCCCCTGCATTGGCAGGTGGATTCTTAACCACTGCGCTACCAGGGAAGCCCCCAAAACTCTTTGTTTGGTTTTATTTTAAGAACATGAAGAGTTCTTTTAAACATGAAGAGTAAGCTGGTCTTTGCATCACTTAGAGACAAACCCAGGAGATAGAGTATGTCTCCCCTAGAAGGAAAGTGTCCATCTCAAAACAGGGGTGACTTTGTTTCACTTCCTCCATATGGGCAGAGAGAACCAGGACCATGACTCCAGAAACTGGATCTGATCTTGTCTGCTTTTTAGACTCATAGCATGGGCTCTAGTCCTGTCTCGGTCTCCCAGAGCTGTGTGACTTTGGTCAAGTCACTGAACCTCTCTGAGCTCCTGCAGCCGCTGCTGTCAAGTGAGGACACTCATTCATTCAAGAACTATCTACTGAGCACCTACGATGTACCAAGCATGTGGCCATGGGAATAATTCCAGGAATTAAACCATCCCAGCCACAAAGGGCTCTCATCGATTAGTGGGGCAATTACAGGCTGACATGCAATTACAATGGAGTAACAAAAAGTATTACAACAGGGGTGAGTACAGGTGCTGGGCAATCACAGGAAAGGGTATTTAATTAATTCAGCAGGGGATGGAAAGTGATGGGTATAAGAAAGACTTCCCCAAGGAGGTGTTATCTAAGCTGAGAACTGAAAGACAAGTTCAAATTTGCCCAACCAAGGGGATCCAAGTAGAATTGGCAGCACTTGCAAAGGCCCACAGACCAAATTGCTGGTTTACAAGGTCAAGCACAAGAGGTAGGGAGAGAGACATAGGATATGTAGACCTGGATAGGCAGGTGGGCTTGCCAGAGTAACTTGCCTGGACTAGATGACCTCCCAGGGGCCCTCCCAGTCCTAAGGGCTAATTCTGTGGTCTTCTGAGAGCCCAGATCGTCCTCTTTTCCCAACAGCCCTTTCACCAGCACAGCCAAGTCCGTGAGTCCACTCCAGGGCACGAGGGAAGTCCCAAGCATCCCATGTGGGCCCTCCTCCTTCCTCTTTCTTTTCCCTTTGAGAGTGACTAGGCAGTGACTCAAGGAGGGAACTGTCCTCTACTTGTCATTTGTTTCTAAAAAACTACACCCAAGGCTCACATACACAGTTATTTGACCAACCTTCTCCCGCCCAGCTCCTGACCTAGCTGAAGAAACACTGGAATTACCTGTGTCCCTGTCTGTCTGCTCCAGGACACTTCAGGCTACCTGAGGGCTCCCACTCTGTTTTGGTCATATCCTGGTGTCCCCAGCACCTGGTATTATTCCTGACTTACAGTAGGTCATCAAAAACACATGCAGAACGAAAGGATTTCCTCTCTCTGCAAATGAGCACCCATCCAGAGCTGCCCCAGACAGCAGCTCTGTCTGAGGCCAGAGCGGGAAACCCAGAGACCCAGAGAGGTGCCAGCTCAAAACTTCTCTGCCAGGGCTCTCTAAGCCACTCCAGGTGCTCAGCAAAGCTCCATCGGAAAACCAACAGCCCCCCTTATTTACCAATGAAGAACCTCAGGTCTGAAAGAATGATATGACTTGCCCAAGGTCTCTTAGCAAATGCAATATAATGTTTTTAAAAGGGGGACAATGTTTTTTCTTTCGTTTTTTGTTTTTGTTTTTTTTTTTTGGACAACTTTCTTAAATGGAAGGCTATCTAGTCACACCTACCAGAAACGTTGCTTATTTTAGGGGAAAATGCTTAATGTTGGCAGGTCTAACGGAATCTTTCCTTTACCTGACCGCCAATTACACCACACTTTCACAACTCCTGGGATTTTCTAGGCAGGACTAAAAGTTCCCACTGAAACAAATATATTTATGAAGGTGACTAAAAAAGGTTTTAGGGATTGAATATGTTCTTGGATTATGGATCATTTTTTAGGTTAAATCTCTATTATGTGATCTCAGGCTATAAGAATTTTTAAAGAAAAGTTGAGCTCCCCAAACCACTTAGTTCCCTCTTGTTTTTTTAATGTTTTGACATTAGCTTTACTGTGACAGCAAACACGATTTTTAAGGAGGCCATTTCGACCTATATAACCCCTCCATCAAAAGAATTCCTCATAATTCCTGTGTCCTCCTAAAGTTTTTATTCCCAAATCTATACTGTGTACATACACATGTATTTCATTTAAAGGAATTACCTTCAGTGTAGAAGTTCCTTAGAGTACTTTTTCTTAAAAAAAAAAAAAAACTTAGTATGCAAGTCACTGGCATGATGTTTCTGAAACCAAACCCGAGCAAAATCCAGGTGACAAATTAAGTGCACCTGGAAATTCTGGGTCTGAGACACTGAGGGTGACATTTTCTAGCCTGCTTCATTTAATTATTCTGACACTTCCCATATCCCAGTTAATAGGAAACAGACAAAGCAAAGCAGGTGTTTTACTTATATCCACCTGGCACAGCACACTCCCAAAGTTTGCAATAGTTGCTTATTGCTGAAGAGTTTAAGGCAATATTTTTCTGCCAGTGAAATAACATCTCAAATAGCCTAGCATAGTCGTTCTCACCCCGGCTCAACCAGAGCCCACAGGGGAGGGAGGAAAACCTTTAAAAATACTGCCGCTGGATCCCAAGCCTGCACAATTAAACAGACTCTCTAAGGATGAAACCCCAGCACTACAGTTTTCCAAAGATCCCCAGGTGATTGTACGGTGCAAACAGGACAGTGAAGCACGGGCCTAGGATAACTCATTAGACAAAGGAAGCCCATGGGAAATCTTATCTGGAAGTGAAAAACGCATCGTAATTAAATAAAACAGCAGATGTAAAAGTACCTAACAGGGCCTGTTACCCAGAAGACACTTAACAAATGTTAATTAAACAAAAAAATAATAATTCAAATAATTACTCCTTCTCCTCAGTAAATTCATCTTGTAATTTTATTGGCTTGTTTATCACATGCTGTTTTTTCTTAGCCATGATTGGCTAGAATCTATCCTTGTTAATAAAATTAGAAACGTATACCCATAATCCTGTTCAATTACAGGAGCTCTGTAGTATTTCCAACAACTCTTAATCACTTATTTAATAAAACTTTCCCCCAGAACAGTGGCTAATACATACTAAATACTCAACAAATGTTACTTATTTATAAGAATTCATGATAATTCTTATAACTTCAGTTGAAACTTATTTTATACTATCTGGAGGACTTAGCAAGAATGTAAAAAAATTACCAGGGCAATCTTTAACAAACTTATAAAAATAGACTTTTAAGCACATCAATTCTTTCTATAAATTTGTGAAAAAAATATTAAATGTGATCATTGCACAGGTAGCTAGCTTATCTTGCACATTCAAGGGGGCCCTGCAAAAGTCACTTGTGAACACTCAGCAGTTCCCATAGCCACTTGAAAACGCTAACACTGCAATTAGCTCAAAGTGGCCTCTTAATCCGACTTTTCCCTACCACTGCCTCCCTGACCCTGAATTAGGAAGGCGATTTTTCTATATGTTCACATTACCCCTCAGTTCTAACTAAGAAACCAAAAATCTGTTTTAAAAAAAAAAGAATATAATTTCTTAATCAGGATGAGGAGGTCTTATTTAGAACATTTCCAAACCTCTCGTTGCCCTGCTCAGATGCATTACGCCAGTCCGCATCTGTCTCGGGTTGTGCTAAGCAGAAGAGGCATTCAGCAGCTAGGCTGGAAGATCTGCTGTGCTTGGTTCAGGATTCACACTGTTATCAGGAGACCCTTCCATAGCTCACACCTGAGCATGCTACCCTTTGCTTCTCTTTGCCTTCTGTCTCCAAACATCTGCCATTTCATGTTTTAAATCAACACACATGCAAAAATAATCATGACGTGCCCTTCTTTATATGCGTATTATACGTCAATAACAAGCACTATTGGTCTGAATGTTTACGTCCCCCCAAAATTCCAATGTTGGAATCCTAAGCCCTCAATGTGATGGTATTAGGAGGTGGGGCCTTTGGGAGGTCATGGGGGTGGAACCCTCACGAATGGGATTAGTGCCCTTATAAGGGAGACACCAGACAGCTCCCTCACTCCTCCTGTCATGGGTGGAGGGCCCTTACCCGACCATGCTGGCACCCGGATCTCAGATTTTCAGCCTCCAGAACAGTGAGAAATAAATGTCTGTTGTTTATAAGCTCCCAGTCTGTGGCATTTTGTTATAGCAGCCTTGACAACTAAAACAACAAAAGTCGCAAGTGACCACACATGGGCCTTTGGCTAGTAACAGCTTGGTTTGCTCAATAAGAATGTCATGACTGACTGCCACATGCCAGGCAGCTCCAAAGGTGCCAGAGAGATGGACATGAGTACAGAGTTCCCATCTTCAAGGATCTCAGGCTCCAAGGGGAGTGTGGATTGGCTACTGTGACACAGTGTGACTCTGACCCAAGGGCGACAAGGAAACGCAAAGGATAGGGTCACAGGGGCAGCCCTAAATATTTAGAATCAGAAATTAGGAAATAAAAATAAATAAGCACATAGGAGATAAATGGTTGTGGATAACAATGTTAAAATAACTACTGCAGCTTTCATCAATCACACCGCCCTCTCGACGCCCATCACCTAAACTTATGCCACACTAACTCCTATGCCACTTTGTATTACCTGACAACACAGGGTTGCCACAAATCTTTACTTGTAAAAAATGCAGTATCTTCTAAGCACAATAAAACAAGGTATGCATGTACTCGAGCTTCTTTTACTCACATACTCTCTTCCCTGAGGTGGCAACCCTCTAAGTGGAAGGACTCTGACCTGACTCCGGAGCTCACCTTTCTCCCAAATCCAGGGCCTGAGATTTGGGGAGACACTGCTATTGTACTGAGCTATTCTCTTTCAAAGATACTATTCAGCAATAATGTTTATTATCATTTCCCTCTACATCCCTTCTCTCCTGGAACGATGGACCATTTTCAGGGTCGAATTCTGAAGCAGGATAAAATCCAAAACATAGTTTCTGTATGTTGCTTAACCATTCTCCTTGCACAGGCTGATTTCAGCTGAAGATGTATACACATCTCACACTTTTTTCCAGAGTGTCATGATCTACAGCTTATATATTTTACAATATTTTTAATGAAGCTGTAGTACTTGCAACTCTATGTCCAGGTAATAAATTTGCCTTTAACCTTAAAAAAAAAGAAAAAATCCCTCATTTAGGGGGAGTGGAGACACTACATAGTAGAGTGCTTACATGTTGGTAAATGTTCAAAATATTTTAAAGCTTTAACCAATCATTTCTTTAAACTAAAACATTAATTATTACTGTGTACTTTAGTAAGTGGCCTGGGGGACTTCCCTGGTGGCACAGTGGATAAGACTCCATGCTCCCAATGCAGGGGGCCTGGGTTCGATCCCTGGTCAGGGAACTAGATCCCCACATGCATGCCGCAACTAAGAGTTCGCATGCCACAACTAAGGAGCCCTGGAGCCGCACTAAGGAGCCCACCCGCTGCAACTAAGACCCGGTGCAACGAAATAAATAAATAAATATTTTAAAAATAAATGGTCTTTCTTTTTCTTTTTATGCTGCAGCCCAGCACACCACTGAGTTAAGAAATCTAACAAGAAGGTGAAGAAGGGAGACACAGAAAACAGACTTGTGGTTGCCAAGAGGGAGGGAGTGATGGATTGGGAGTTTGGGGTTAGCAGATGCAAACTATAAAATAAAGAAAGAAAGAAAGAAGGTGAACAAGGAAGGAAAAGACCTCTTGGGAATTGAACAGCCAGACTCAATACCCTCTCAGGAAAACCTCAATCCTGTGGGCCAGCCCTAGCCCTACCCTCTTCAAACTGGAGAAAAGGAAAGAAGCTCATTAACAGAGAAGCAAGGTAAAGATGTTGTTTCTGAAACAGAAGGGAACCAATTATCAAACACTTTGTCGTGTGGGGCTGTGTTACCTTTAAAGACATATCACAATTTACCTGAAAAAGTGACACTGGTGGAGCTAGAGAATATTACTGCGGGTATCTGGTCTAACTGCCTGGTTTTACAGGTGAGAGAATCTGAAGCATGGAAGGAAAGGAACATGCCTGTGGTGAAGACAGCAGGATCACAGCAGAGTCAGAACCGTCTCCCAAGATTCCCAACTCCTAACTACCCAGGGCTGATCACTGAGTTTCCGCACACTTCCAAACTCCTTCACCTGGTTAACTGCACCCCAGATGTCCACTCTCAGCTCAGGTGTACCCCGCTTCAGAGAGGCTTCAGGGTACACCGTACCTGGTGCTCCCCTTTCTCAGAGCACTCTTCCCATTTTACCTGAATGGTGCCGCCACTCCATCAGCTAGCTTCCCCCCGAACTTTCTGCAACTTTTTGCTCAACTCTGTGTCCTGGACCTGAGCACAGGTGTGACATCTACAGGGACACTGTGCAGCGAACAGAGTAACTGACTCGTCTCAGGTTGCCTGGGAATTTTCCAGCTTTAGCAAAGCAAGTCCCAAGTCTCAGGAAACCCCTCAGTCTCAGGCAAACCAGGACAGCTGGTAACGCTAATAGCGGATGCCAACAGGGTGAGACGGCCTGCTCACCATGTCCCCTCCTCTAACCATCCTCGGCCATACGTGCCAGGCCCGGAGCCCTGTCTGTGCCATTCGATCACTCTAGCTTAGCACTATCTGATAGAACTTTCTGCAGTGCTGAAGATGTTCTATACCTACACTGTCCAATACCATAGCACCAGACCCATGTGGCTACAGAGCGGCTGAACTCTGGCTACTGTAACTGAGTTTTTTTTTTTTTTTGCGGTACTTGGGCCTCTCACTGTTGTGGGCTCTACTGTTGCGGAGCACAGGCTCTGGATGCGCAGGCTCAGCAGCCATGGCTCACGGGCCCAACCGCTCCGCGTTATGTGGGATCTTCCCGGACCGGGGCACGAACCCGTGTCCCCTGCATCGGCAGGCAGACTCTCAACCACTGCGCCACCAGGGAAGCCTTGTAACTGAGTTTTTAATTATGTTTAATTTCTATTAATTTAAATAGCCCCATATGGCTACCAGCCACCGTATGGAACAGCTCAGCTCTGATTTTACATGACTGGAACTACAGTACATCTCTGTGCACAGAAATGAGCTTTGAAGTCAGACCGACCTTGGTTCGAAACCTGACTCAGTCATTTGCAAATGTGTCACAACTCCTTGGGGAAGCTTGTTTCTCCCTCTGTAATCCTTGCAAATTTACTATGACACAATGTTCAGAAAGTAGCTGGCCCCTAGTAGAACTTCAAGAAATAGGATTTCTCTAGAAGGAGAGAAACTAAATCAATGTAAAAATGCTAGAAAACTCTGATTCTGAACCCAAGAGGGCAAGAGCATCGTATCGACCAGATCTCCAACACCCCTGTCAGGTTCAAATTCGGATTCTAAACTGCCATGGCCGTCCTACTTGATTTCTGTCCCAGGCCTGTGGCTGGCTGTCACTGAGTCCCACTGGGGCAGCAGGCACTGGGTACGGGGAGATACTGTGCTAGGTCACCTGAGCGTGGCCCTACACAGTCCCAGGGGTAGGGATCCAGGCTCTTCCCAGAACAGGGAGGAAGCAGCGCCCAGAGGAAGCCCAGGTGCCCCAGGGGGCTCACGTGCACCCCAGGCCGGCCGCTGGTGCCCAGGGGTTCGGGGCACACTGGGGACATCCCGCGTCCTGCACATCCACGGAGAATGCCACCCCTGCTGCCTCCCGAAAGGGTCAGGACACAGTAATGAGCTGGGAACCAGGCGCAGTTGCGAAGCCCCTGAGGCATCTGGTTGCTGGAACCTCTCCCCAGCCCTAATGAATCCATCCGCTCGGCAGGAACGGGCAGCAGGTCCCCGGAGAAGCAGGCTGTGGATACGAGTCACGTGGGGAGCTTTTTAGAAACAGTGTTCCCCAGACTGGGCATCGGTGTTTGCAGAAAGCTCCCAGGTGACTGTGCTGCGTGGCTGGGACTTGGTATTTTTCACCTGAGGGCTTGGGCAGGTGGTTCTGCTGAGGACTGTCTAGGGCAGCGCTAGGGCTGGGGAAGGAAGTCCCTTGTCAACGGGTCCCTCCCTCTGGCTGCAGGGACAACAGTCAGATGGCAGCAGGACCCCGCAACCAGAGCTGGGACACGAGCTGCTCCCCTCCTTCCAGCCCCAACTGGCAGAGATCCTTCCGGTTCACCAGGGCTGACCTGTCCCATGTCTCATGTGTAGCACCGGTGGGGAGAGGCCTCCTTCCCCACTAGCCCCTGAGCACCCGTGAGCAGAAGCCCTAATCCTTACGCCTCTCCGTCCTGGTGTCCCAGGGCTGGCCGCAGCACTGAGGAAGCCCACAGTAAAAGCTGTCATTGTGGTCGTTACTCTCATTTCAGTGAAAAGGAAACCAGAACCTAGAGACGGTATGACTCACCCAAGGCCCATGGTGCGGTGGCAGGGCTGGGACAGGAGCTCTGGGCGCCTGGGTTCATTCCCTTCCTGATACCCCAGGTTGAGGCCCACTGCTTCCTCTACCCTCACCCACGCTCTCTCCTCTCCCTCCTGCAGCCAATATGCAGGCTCTGACCACCAGGGTAAACTCTCATCTAGTATCCTCGGGCTCTGATTTATAGGACCCCTCACCTGTCCTCAAAACAGTCCATGAAGTCTAAGAGCACCCCTTGGGCACTATACAGGGGGTTGGTTTTCAGCCCAGCATTGGAGCCTGACGTACCCAAGTTGCCACTGAGTAGCTGCGTGGTCCTGGACACATGCCTTAACTTCTCTGGGCTCAGCTTCCTCAGCTGTAAATGGGGATGATGATGTTTACCACTCACGATTGTGGAGAGGATTATTCAGTGAGATCAGTCAAACAGACCACACGGGCACCACGACCAGCCGGCAGGAAGTACTAACAGCTGGTAGGTATTACTCAGGTAGCGGGCACCACCCTTCTCATCACCTGCTCCGTGCTCCAGATTCAGGCCCACAGGAGAAGCCTCCAAACTCCGCACCCTCTTTATTTATTTATTTTTGGCCGCGTTGGGTCTTTGTTGCTGTGCGCAGGCTTTCTCTAGTTGCGGCGAGCGGGTGCTACTCTTCCTTGCAGTGTGCGGGCTTCTCATTGCGGTCGATTCTCTTGTTGCGAAGCACTGGCTCTAGGTGCGCAGGCTTCAGTAGTTGTGGCACATGGGCTCAGTAGTTGTGGCGCACGGGCTTAGCTGCTTCGTGGCACGTGGGATCTTCCCGGACCAGGGCTCGAACCCGTGTCCCCTGTGTTGGCAGGTGGATTCTCAACCACTGCGCCACCAGGGAAGTCCCTAAACTCTGCACCCTCTTGCCTTTCTCTTCCCACAGGCCACCCTGGGCCAGCTGGCCCGCCGCACTGCGCCTGGCCTGGCCTCTTGGGTGCCTGCACCGCCCTGGAGGACCAGGTGGCTGGGGCATCAGAGGTCATGCCTACCCCCACCCCCGAGTCCCCCAGAAATAATAAACGAGAAGTAACTCTTTCTATTCCTCGTTTGGGACTTCCTTAATTGAAGTCAAATATTTGCACACTCTCCAAGGCCTGTAAACCTGAACTGCTCACAGGAAAGAGAAAAAAAAACTTGGGTGCAAAGAGAGCAAGTGCGGGCAGCAGCGGCCTCGTCGAAGCTCAGAGGAAAGGGCAGCCGATCTGAAGAAGCCCTCAGCCCAGCCGAGCAGGAGAAAGCTGCCACTTCCGGAGCAATCTCCCCTGCCTCTCTCCAGCGGCCTCCACAAATTCAGTGGCACACTCGCTCTGCCCGTGGCCCAGTGAGAATCCTCCAGGGTGTGAGTGTAAGGAGGGGTGGGGGAGGGGTGCGAGCCAGGAGGCGTTCCTCCAGCCCCGCCCCAAGAGCTTCCAAACTAGCCGGCAGCGTTAAGCCGGCGTTAAAAATACCGAAGGACTCCACACAGCTTGGGAAAGAGCTGCTGTCCGGAGCCCCTCTCCCCGGCGGCCCTTCCCCAGAGCTCCCAGACCTACCCCGGCACCCAGCAAGGGAAGGATGAACATCCGGCACTGTGGAAGCTTCCAGAAAGGACTCTGATGGGTGCCCAATGTTAAACATTCTGACCATCACCCCTGGGGCACAGTTAAGGCTCATGAAAAAGGCAAATAACATTCTGAGGGATTCAGAAAAGGGACAAGGCCCTCAATAAATGTTTGCTGGCAGTAGCACCTAGGACAGGCCACGGAACCACGGCGCCTCCCTCCCTCTGGGCCACTCACTCCACCCAAGGTCATGACACCACTGTCACAGAAGCCTCCCTGGCCAGGCAAAAGGAAAGTCTGTGCTGACCTCTCACCCTAACCCTAACTGTAACCAGGCAAAAGGAAGCTTCTGGGCTCCTGCCCTGCCCAGCCTCCAGCCCCTCTGGGATGGCACCAGTGTCCTCTGGGGCATCCCCTGACCCTTCCCTCCATGTGCTCCAGGGTCTAGCATATCACCAAGGGGAGGGCTGTCAAAGCACAGAATCTTCCAGAATCAGTGGCTGCTACAAGGACAAGCATGTGACCAAAGCTGGCCTGTAAGAGCCCTCTCGGGACTTCCCTGGCGGTCCAGTGGGTAAGACTCCACGCGCCCAGTACAGGGGGCCCGGGTTTGATCCCCGGTCAGGGAACTAGATCCCGCACGCATGCCGCAACTAAGACCCAGTACGGCCAGATAAATAAATAACTAGCTAAATAAAAGAGTCCTCTCGGGCTTCCCTGGTGGCGCAGTGGTTGAGAGGCCGCCTGCTGATGCAGGGGACACGGGTTCGTGCCCCGGTCCGGGAAGATCCCACATGCCGCGGAGCAGCTGGGCCCGTGAGCCAGGGCCGCTGAGCCTGTGCATCCGGAGCCTGTGCTCCGCAACGGGAGAGGCCACAGCAGTGAGAGGCCCGCGTACCGCAAAAAAAAAAAATAAAATTAAATTAAAAAAAAAGAGTCCTCTCGAGGTTCAAGAATGGTCATGTGACCCGAACTGGCCAATAAGAACCTACTCTAGCACTTTGGCTGAAGGCACCAGGAAAGGGTGCCCTCCTTGCCACACACAGGGTCATTAACCTGAAAGGCTGAAAGCCTGAACCCATCTCACAGGGAGATACTGCCTGAGAAACAAGGAGGGAGGAAAGCAGGGCCAAGAGACAGTGGGAGACAAAACCCGGCCAGCATATGGTTGGGCCCTGGTTCAGCCACCCCTGACCATTTAGCGACTCGACACAGTAAATGAACTTTTTCAAACCTAGCCCAGCTTGAGTTTGGTTTCTGTCACTTGCAACCCAGAGCACTGACTGACACGTTCCTCAGTGGGTGCGTGAGAAGATGCTCGTTGCTACCCGGCCCCGCTTCTTGCCCTGGCTGCCATTTCTTGTGACTTTGTGGCTTGCCGGTGGCATCTGGGAGGCTGTCTCCAGGCCCTACAGCCTCCGCTCCCTGCAAACAGAGCATCCGTCTCACTGGACCCCTAGACTCCAGTCTCTTGCCCTCCATCTCCCAAGCTACCACTAGTGACCTTTTCTTTCTCTTTTTCTTTGTTTAAAAAAACTTTAAGGCTTCTTTTTTTCTGTTGTTTTATTTATTTATTTATTGGCCACGCAGCGGGGCATGCGGGATCTCAGTTCCCGGACCAGGGGTCGAACCCGCGCCTTCTGCAGTGGAAGCACAGAGTCTTAACCACTGGACCGCCAGGGACATCCCTAGTTACCTTTTGTAATACACATATCCTGCAGTGGCCTCATACTGCCTGAGGATTATTATGCAAGCTCCTTGAACACAGCTCACGAGGCTGCCATCACAGGCCCCGATGACCTGTGTCCTCCACAAGAACCCTCCAGTCCAGCCACGTGGAACTACTCCGAGATCCCTCCCGGGTCCGGGCACTTGCACGCTCCACCAGGTAGGAACAGTGTTTCCAAACCATCCCAGCTGACTGCATAAGCTCTTCCAGAGCACCTCATGTTCTGTAAACCACATCCTGTCCACTGAGGTCAAAGACCCCACTCTTCACAGGAGTTAAGTCAGTGTTGAGAGAACTGCATAAACACAGCCTCTTCCCGCGCCCCACCCACAGGGAAGCCCTGGCTGTGTAAATTTCATTCAAAGCCATACGAAAAAGTCTATGGATAAAACTTCTCTTGACACAGAACATAAACAGACAGCATTTATAATTACAGAGAGTTCATTTCAAGAAAGATTTTAGAGAACTCCCAGTGCAACCTCCCCATTTTACAGAAGTGGAAACTGAGATTCCAAGAAGTGAAATGATACCTCAGGGTCACACAGTCAGGAGGCAGAGGAGCCAGGACAAAACACCAGGTTCTCTGCTTCTTGCCACCCTAATAATTTATAAATAATAACCTTACTTTCATTTACTTTATTTTATTACAACACTAATTCATACACACTCACTTAAAAATGTGAGCCACAGAGAAGTTCTGTATGTATTTTCTGCTCTTTGCACATCTCACTGGGTGTCTGAAAAACGGGGTCTCTGTTTCCTGGCAGCGCCGCTGGAGCCCTCCAGGCCTTAGACATCGTGTGGTTTCTCACCCTCCCTGCTGCCCATAAACAACGTCAACAGGGGCAACACAGACAATAACAGTTTCTGGTTATGCAATGAGAGGCAGCCTCTACTTCCTAAAGTGGGCCTAGGCGATGGAGGCGGCACTCTGTAAAAATGTCTACCCACCCCTGGACCCAGCAACTTGTCATGAGGACATTCATTCATTACTCAGTGTGGGTTGTTTTGTTCTGTGTATGTCCCATTCATCTCTAAAGAAAAAGCATCTTGCGGAGTGGCAGTGATTTCAGAAACAGCCTGGAGTTTGAATTTCTGGCGGCTCCTTTCACTCACTGTGTGACCTTAGACAAGTCACTTAATCTCTCTGAGGCTCAGTTCCTTCATCTTCATAAAATGGCAGAAACACCATCCACGGAAGAGTCTGAGTCCCTCGGGCTCTAGTTAAGGACTTGGCAGGCATTTCCTGACAGTCCAATGGTTAGCACTCTGTGCTCTCACTGCTGAGGGCCCGGGTTCAAGCCCTGGTCAAGGAAGTAAAATCCCACAAGCCACGCAGCACAGCCAAAAGGAAAAAAAAAAAAGAAAGAAAGAAAAGGGGGGGGGGCTTGGCCCCTCTACTGACCTGGGTCATCACATTGGATTCTCTAAGTCTTTCCGCCTCCCATTAACTGCTTAACTTACAGGCCACGATCCTCAGAGACCCGCTCAGACCAGGCCAGCCAACGTCATCCCATCCACACCTCCCTCTCATGCAGAGCCAGGCCCTAGGCGGCCGCCTTCCTGCCTGGGGACCAACCACCCCTTGGTCAGGTGCCCCCAAGGCCCTGTCAGCTCCAGGGCCCAGCGCTACCACCTGGTCATCCAGGTCTGGCCAAGAAGCCCCACGGTCAAGTTTCTCCTCAAAGGCCTGAAAACTTCTAACGGTCACCATAAAATTACTCGCTTTTTCCCTCGTGGAAATTTAAAGTAAGTCACTGAAGTCTATACAACACTTTCCCACATTGAAAATGCAATGCTTGCAAGATTCCTTTACCCATCTCTGTCCGGAACGAAGCTTGTGTTCTGTTTACTGCTGTCACTGAGGAAGTGAGAGGGGCCTGCCTACCCACCAAGCTCAGACTGAACGATCAGGCTTTCTGTCTGGATCTCATCTCTGTCAATCCCACCCCCCCTACGGCAGGGTCAGGGCCCCTCACCCCCATCTCCTTCTGGGTAGACATCTGTCTATAGACTGAACCCTCTATGTCTGCTCGCCAGCCCCCAACCCCACCCAGTGAGGAGTCTAGATGGGCTCAGACAAGGGGGGAGAAGCAGAACTCATAAGCAGAAGCTGGAACGGGGCAGCGGGGGGGATGCTAATATATAGCAGACCTGCTTGGAGTAAGAAAGGCAGGCATGGTGTTCGCAGCGGCATGGATGGACCTAGCGATAACCCTACTAAGTGAAGTACGCCAGACAGACAAGTACCCTATGATGCTGCTTATGTGTGGAATCGAAAAACAATGATACAGAAATAGACCCACAGACACAGAAAACAAACTTTTATGGTTACCAAAGGGGAAAGGGGGGGAGGGACAAATTAGGAGTTTGGGATTAACAGATACACACTGTTATATATAAAATAGATAACCAACAAGGACCTACTGTAGAGCACAGAAGTATACTCAGTGTTTTGTAATAACCTATGAGGGGAAAGAATCTGAAAAAGAATGTGTGTATATGTATAACTGAATCACTTTGCTGTACACCTGAAACCAACACAACATTGTAAATCAACTATACTTCAATTTTAAAAAATAATAATAATAAAAGAAGAAAGGCACGGTGAGTTAACCCTTCGATTCACCCAATGTCTCGACCTGAACTTTCTGCCTCATTATTTATATTACAAGTACCAACATCAGGTCTCATCCAATGCCAAAACCCCAAATTTTGACAACATCCAAAATAAACCTGGTGATAAGAGAATGTAGGATGGGTCAAGGGTCACAGATCTAGAACCCCAACAGACTGTTAATAATTTCTTGAGTTGTGGGGTTTACACTGGGGGTGGAGGGAGCCCTCAGGAATTGCTGGTGGGAATGAAAACCAGTGCAACCACTTTGGAAAGCAGTTTGGCAGCCTCTCAAAAGTTAAATATAGAAATCCACACAACCCAGGAAATTCCACTCCTAGGCATCTACCCAGGAGAAATGAAAACCCACGTTCACACAAAGGCTTGTACATGAATGCTCAGAGCAGCGTTAGTCCTAATAGCCCCAAACTGGAAACAACACAGCTGTCCATCAACTGGTGAGTGGAGAAACGACGTGCTACACCCATACGACAGAATATTTTTCCACAGTAAAAAGGACGAAGTACTGACAACGTGGATGAACCTCAGTAACACTAGGCTCAGTAAAAGAAGCCAGACACAGATCACATATTCCACGTATATGAAATGTCCCAAAGGCAATTTTACATACAAATTTATAGAGACAAAAAGTAGATCAGTGGTTACCTGGGGCTTGAGGACAGAGATTATCCGTAAATGGACATGAAGGATCTCAGTGGGGTGATGAAAATATTCAAAAAACTATATTACGGCCATGGCTGCACCACTTGGTAAAGTGACTAAAAATCACTGAATTGTACACCTGAAATGGGTAGATTTTAGATACATAAAATATACCGTGCATTGGTTTCCTATGGCTGCTGTAACAAATTACCACAAATTTAGTGGCTTAAAATAACACAGATGTATTGTCTTGTAATTCTGGAGATCAGAAATCCAGAATGGGCTTCACTGGGTTGAAGTCAAGGTGTCAGCAGGGCCAGGCTCCCTCCAGAGGTTCTACTAGGGGAGAACCTGTTCTCCTGTTCCTGGTGGCTGTGAGCATTCCTTGGTTTGTGGCCCCCTCCTCCAGCTTCAAAGAAAGCAGTGTTAGCAGCTTCAAATCTCTGATTCTGACCCTCTGTTTCCATCATCACACCTCCTTCTGTGACTCTGACCCTCCCACCTCTCTCTTCTAAGGCCCACCTGGATAATCCAGAATGATCTTCCCATCTCAAGATTCCTTAGGCACCTCAGTAAAGTCCCTTTTGCCACATAAGGTAATGTATTCACAGGTTCTGGAGATTAGGACCTGGGCATCTTTGGAAGGACATTATTCTGTCTAACATACACCTCAATAAAGCTGTCATGGGACTTCCCTGGTGATCCAGCGGGTAAGACTCCATGCTCCCAATGCAGGGGGCCTGGGTTCGATCCCTGGTCAAGGAACTAGATCCTGCATGCTGCAACTAAGAAGTCCACATGCCACAACTAAAGATCCTGCACGCCACAACTAAAGGTCCTGCACGCCGCAACTAAGACCCAGCGCAACCAAAATAAATAAATAAATATTTTTTAAAAAATTAAAGCTGTCACAAAAACAAAAAAATAGCCAGGGCAGGATGTGGCCAGCATGTGGGACCCATGCAGGTGACCGCCTAGAACCCCCACCGCTGCAGAAGCCCTCCGGAGCCCTGTCCTAGGGCAGCACGTGCAGCATAAATGAACTGAAAGGGTCCTCATTTTGGCCTCAAAACCTAGGAGGGAATGGGGCAAGAGAACAATTAAATCCAGGCAAGAAGACCCGGATAACTGGTCAAGTTCTAGATGAATGAGAGGATGAAAGCAGAGTGGGAGAAATGCCTTTCGCTTCCACTGACTTGACCCCCTGCCCTGGTCCTCCCCTCACTGTCAATTCTAAAGAAAAAGAGAACTTTCATGTCTGCACAGATCTGAGCCTCTTAGTGTTCTGAAATTTCCATCTCATTGATTATTTTAAAGGAACCTAAATTAAGTTAGTCCCCAGACGACCTCTGATTTTGGCAAGCACCTAAATCAATACATAAGGAGCCACTCAGAGTTGCCACCTCAGCAGATACCCGGACCAGACCGTCCTTGTCAAGGTAATGGAGGAGAGCAACCACTCCGTGGCAGCCTGATGCCCGCTCTCCCTTCACGCCTCACGGTAACCCTCCCAAGCTCACCTCTCTGCCTAATCCTTCAAAGTTATGGCCCTTCCCAGCGTATGAAAACAGCGTTTTCTTCTGTCTCTTCTGCTAGGCTGTGTTCTGCCACATGCCTAACACAGTGTAGGCACAAAGCAGGTATTCAGTAAACACTTGTAGATACATGTAGATGTATACAGCGTATGTGCATGTTATATATATGTATAAACATGTTTTTATCTGTAGCATACAGCTGGTATTCAAGGAAAGCTTGTTTTCATACATATGTGCATGTTTTATACAGCAACAAATATACGTATATAAGTATTTTTATACAGAGAACATAGGTGTTCAGTGAATGATATATATGTGTATGTATACGTGTGTATGCGTATGTGTGTGTGTATATATGTGTAAGTATGTATACATACACACACACACATATATATGAATGAAGGAACAGGCAAAGAATAAGACATGGTTTAAAGGAAGAACAGGCTGAAGAGATGAAATGCAAACTCCAGGACGGCAAACATTCCGTCTCTTTGGTTCCGCATCCCTAAGCCCTAGCACAGTGCCTGCTGGCACTTAGCAGGTGCTCAGTAAATACTGGTTGAAGGGATGAACGGCCAGAAAGCCCCAGATCGGCCAGGATTAGGGACTCTTGATCTCCGCATCCCTGTGCCTTTGAATGCGAACCTGACACAGAGTAGGTGGCCCGATGTTTACGGAGCTGAACTGCAGCAGACTGGGTCTTCAAGGAATGGGATCAGGCTGGATGGTGTCTACAGCACAAAAAGGGAGGCATCCAGAGCAAGCTCACCTGTCTCACCATGTTCCCAAGGTCCCTGCTGGGGACGGGGTGCCTCACGCTGGCCTCAGTGGTACCCGTCAGTCAGGGTTGCTGATTACAGACAGCAGAAAAGGAAAAATGGAATTTGATGAGACAATAAGGGGAAGCTCCCAGAATCACCAGGCAGGCTGGACAACCAGGCTGGGATAAAGGGCCAGGGGAGATGGGCAGAGGGGAAATGTGGCCACGGCTGTGCCCACAGGACCTCTGCTTAGAATACTCCTGACTCCGAGGAACCTCTAACTCACCTGCACTACTGGTGCGCTCAACCCGGAATCTAAGCCACGTGGCCACACGGAGGCCACACGCCGCGGCCTGACCAGCTGGACGTGGCAAGAAAGCACGTCTGGTCCACCTCAGCTCCCGTACCGGGGGGCAGAGCTCTGCTCCCCTCCCAGACCTACATCCTGGGAGATCCCCCAAAGAGGGAGGTGGGTAGGATGCTGAGCACCCCAAAATATAGAAAATGCCCACAAGACACACCAACTCACTGAACCGTGGAATTAGGTCACTGCAGATCCACGAGCCCTGTCTCACCATAACTGGCCCACAGGGTGGACCCAGGGGCTCCCAGGGCGGCAGAAGTGAGAGGCCTCTGCCTGTCTACACAGCCCCGGAGCCAAGTGTGAACAAAGGAAGTGTTTCTTCATCTCTCACCCCAGAGAGCAAGCGTCTAGCAGAATTTCAAGCATCTGCTATTGCAAAACACCTAGAGTAGTAGCAAAAGGCCATTTCCAGAGACATCCCTCTCCCTACCCCATGAAGACGCCAGGCGCCAGCTACACTCTGGATAACTTAATTGGCATTATCATTCGTTTGTTCATTCACTCTGCAAACTCTTCCAAGATCCAGATGTGCCAGGCTCCCTGCTGGGCTCTAGGGTTACAAAGATGAATCAGTTGCCATCCCTGGCTTCCAGAAGTTCAGCTGGATGAAGGAGAGGATTAAAAAAAGAGCAAGCTCTGCTATGGGGATGGCAACTGTAGTGCAGAGTTAGGGATTTGAATATGAGCTGCAGACCTTTTTTAGCAATTGCTGGGCATCACTCCATTCACACACACACACACACACACACACACACACACACACACAAATGAGCTACCTCCTGAGTCAGCCATCATAGTACCGAGAACAAGGTCTGTATGTCCAAATCCAGACCCCATTAAGAAGGGCTGCTGGCTACTGAGTTGTCTTCAAATGTCCAGCCACAGACAGTCTCCTTCCCCGAGTGGGGGGACAAAAGGCAGAGGCTGACAGCATCACCCAGCTGGCTGTACTCTAAGGGAGACCCTAGGTCTTGGCAACAGTTGGTCCTCACGAAGGCGGGAAATAAAGTTTGTCCTAGGTGCCCCTGCTCTACCCTACACAAATCATAACACCAACACCTGCCCCTTGTTCTATACTTTCTGGTTTATAAAACGCTGTTACACGTATCTGCTCGTCCATCATTCATTCCCCAAATACCTGTTATATGTGAGGCACTCTGCTTAGAGCTAGGAATCTAAAGAGTAAGAAAACCAGCCCCTACCCTTTGGGATGTCACTTCCTCTGGGAAGCCCCCCTTGACCTCTCAGGCTGGGTTGCATGTCCCCCATCCCAGCATGTCTCTCGCCCCAGCTCCCTGTATCGTCGCTATCTGTCTCTCCATCTAAACTCCCCAGCTTAGATGAAAAAGGGACTCATTTACCTCTGACACCACTGTCTTCCCAAGGCCTAGTACGGTGCCTGACACAGTGGGAGCTGAATGAATGCCTTGAGGAAGCACCAGTGGGAACACCTGGGAGGACAGAAGGGCCTTCAGGGAAACCGAGATCCAGGGGACAGGGCAAGTTAGGTAAGAATCTGGCATTATCATTCCACCCCCGGTTTCTAGATCAGGAAGTCTATCTCAGAGAGCTTGGGTGACCTGCCCAAGAGATTCTCGCTCATACAACTAGCTGAGCCTCTAATCCTCCTCTCTTCACACCAATTTCCATACTAACACGACACCCCAGCCAGCTTCTGGCTCACCCTCTTGCCAGGGGCCACAGAGTTCCATCTGCTTTCCTGCGATCAGCTCATTGTTGGCACTTAATATACTCTTTACCCTCGCCTGGGGCATTGTTTTAAGATACAAGGAGACTCCAATAAAGATGTTAAAAAAATAAAATAAAAGATACAAGGAGATAGGAGCCTATCATTAAAACAAAGAAATGAATTCCCAATGATGGAATGTCGAGTACTCATTTATTCATTAAACAAATATTTCCCGAACACCCTCGGTATGCTCAATTTTAGGGGCAGAGAAGCAGGAGTGAACACAGGCAAAAATCACTGCCCTCTAAGGTCTGATCACGAGATGGTGTTACAAAAAGGCGGTATCCCTTTGGTGAATGAATGAATGAATCAATCAATCAATCAAAGGTAACATCAAGTGATCTCTTGCAGGTAATGTCGATGTAACTGAAGCTGACTCAGGGCACCTGATCTGTTGCGGGGTGTGAGACCACACAATCCTTCACCCCCAGGTCACTCTACTAGCTACTGGGGATCCCCCTGCCTTAACTTGCACTTTCAACAGCTACAGTACGAAAGAGACAGAATGAACCTTTTCTGGCCATTGCTGGCTTCCTAATTAAAGTTTACTTAGGGTCTATAAACACAGACCCAAAAAAAGTGGGATGAAATGCGGGTAAGGACTAGCTAATAAAATCAGGGGAAAATGCTGGGAGTTTTCAACTATGACTGTGATTAAACAAAACTCGCGGAGAGGATGCTCTGAGGGCCAAGGCACGTGAGTGTGTGCAGGGCCTGAGTTTCCAGGGCAAAATGTAAACCATAACTTCCTGCGGAATTAATTGGTCCCCGGTGGGAGACCCATGCTAAGTTCCTCCGGACCCTGCAGCTTTCCCCGCCCCCTGCTGCCACTAGGTTGTCACACAGCTCGTCAAGACTGCATCTAAAAAGCCTGTGGACTTGCAGGTTCGTTGGGGACAGCCTCTGGTAGATTAAAAGAGGCACCTAATGAAGCTCGGAAGCTGAGGCCGCCCCCTTCCAGAACATTCACTGTTATCAGGAGTTATCTCTGCCCCTAAAACTGAGCATACCATGGGTGTTCGGTAAATATCTGTTTAATGAATAAATGAGTACTCGACATTCCATCATTAGGAATCCATTTCTTTGTTTTAATGATAGGCTCCTATCTCCTTGTATCTTTTTTTTTTTTTATTTTAACATCTTTATTGGAGTCTCCTTGTATCTTCCAACGACAGCTGCCCGCAAACTGCTCTTCCTCAGGCCAGGCAGGAACATGGGGTGTGGAAAAGGACCTCTCTCCTGAAATCTGGGTGCAGGTCTGGCCTGAATTTGAATGTGAATGGCAGAGATGGCCAGGAGCCCAAGGATCTCCCAAAAAGCCGACGACTTCCCAGAGATCAAAGTGGGCAAACGAGGGGTGACACCCTGGGCCAGCTGTAACGAAACCCTAATGAACAAGTTTCCACAATTAAAGTCAACAGTGGGAGAGGAACCAGTGAGGCTCAGAAAACAGTCGATGTCTTTGATTAAGCGCTGATGAAATACCCCGTCACTGCTTTGATCTGGCTCCCCCAGGAGTTTTGTTGGCTTTGCAATGTTTTCAAAGAAAATGATCTTGAAGATACATGATTCCCCAAAAGCCACTAAACAGACACTGGCCCTTCCGCCTCCTCCCCCGCTTCGGAGCACACAGCAGTTTCCCAGATGAGTCTTCAGTGTCAGACAACGGTAACCTTGGCCCTTTTTCTGTACAAGATGAGCCTTCTCGCCAGTGTTTGCTCTCTGCTGGTCCAACTCCTTTATCGGAGTCCCGGTTTACCAACGGCTTTCTGCATTTGTTTTTTTGTTTGTTTTTGTTTTTGCCATACGCGGGCCTCTCACTGTTGTGGCCTGTGCCGTTGCGGAGCACGGGCTGCAGACGCGCAGGCTCAGCGGCCATGGCTCACGGGCCCAGCCGCTCTGCGGCATGTGGGATCTTCCCGGACCGGGGCACGAACCCGTGTCCCCTGCGTCGGCAGGCGGACTCTCAACCACTGCGCCACCAGGGAAGCCCGGCTTTCTGCATTTGAAACCAAAGCCCATCTCCTTGGGCTGGGACCAATCTCTCACAAAGCCAAGGCCCCGGTAAACACCAAAGTGCTCTTGGGAATCTGACTTTGTGTTAATACCAGAGTGAAGCCCATCCCGAGTCAACTCAACTCTACACCACCCTGGATTCTGAGCCATTCTGAGTATAAATGATCAACAGCAGGGACTTCCTTCCCTTCTGGTCTAGTGGTTAAGACTCTGTGCTTCCAATGCAGAGGGTGCTGGTTCAATTCCTGGTCAGGGAACTAAGATCCCACGTGAAGCTCAGAAGCTGAGGCCGCCGCTTTCCAGAACATTCACTGTTATCAGGAGACTCGGTCTCCTCATCTGGTCACTGCACCAGACACTGGCTAAGGTCCCTTCCAATGACAGCTGCCCGCAAACTGCTCTTCCTCAGCCCAGGCAGGAGGAAGCCGTTGGTAAACCGGGACTCTGATAAAGGAGTTGGACCAGCAGAGAGCAAACACTGGCGAGAAAGCTCTTCTTGTACAGAAAAAGGGCCGAGGTTACGGTTGTCTGACACTGAAGACTCATCTGGGAAACTGCTGTGTGCTCCGAAGAGGCGGGGGGGAGGCGGAAGGGCCAGTGTCTGCTTTCCTCCTTGCGGCGCATCCCAAAAAGAAAAAGGCGGCAGGGGGGTGGGGGGCTTTGGGAGAGCAAATGGGCTCCACCCATTTGCATATAGCTCCTTGAACGCTGGCCTGCCTGCCAGCTTTTGCACACGCTCTTCCCTTTGTCTGAAATGCTGTTCCCAGCGCTAGCCCTCAAGATTCAGTTCAAACTGTCACTTATCTATAAAGCCTGCCCTAGCCCCTTCAGGCAAAGTTCAGTTCAACATGTCCTGAATGTGTGAGCCTGGGCTGTGCTTGGCTAGATGCACAGAGAAGAGAAACTTCCCCATATCTGGCTGTTGACCCTCCCAGGCTAGTGTCTCCAAATAACTTCTTGCTTGCAACTTTTTAAAAAAAAATTTACTGTGCAATATTTCAGATGTATAAAAAAATACATAAAGAATAATAAAACCGCCTCTTCTGCCCACCACCAAGCTTAAGGAACAAAATATAGTGAATACAAGCAAAGTCCCCTGGGTACCCCACCCCAAAACTGTCTGTCTCCCCAGTTCCCCAGAGGTAAGCACTGTCCTGAATTGGGTATTCTTACTGCCATGCATTTCTTTTTTTTCTTTTTTTTTCTTTTTTTTGCCATGCATTTCTTTACGCTTTTACTACATATGACTGTACCCCTTAAACCATGTATATCACTGGCAAGTTTTAAATTTTGCATAACACTTTGCATATTAGTACAATGACTTGTTTTTATGTCCATCTCCTCCCACAGTCCGGGACCCTCTGTGAGCAATGATTCCTGCTAAGCTCTCTATATGGGCACCCAACCCAAACCCTGGCACATAGCTCATGCTTGATGCTTGCTTGTTGAAAATGGTAAAAGGAGGGGGAGGGGAAGGAAGAGGGGGAGGGGGAGAGGGGGAGGAGGAAAAGGAGAAGAAGAAAAGACTGAGGACAGGGTTTTTCCCCACTGGACCCAAAAAGGGAATGGGGGGAGGGGTGCAGAAGGCCCACCCAGTGGAGCCATCCGATCGCCTCCCAATCCCTGGAGTCTGAAGGCGTACAGAACTGAAGTAAGACACAGCCCAGAGCTGGCTGAAGGGGCAGAGCAGCATTTAATATGAGGACAGAACCCACAGTACTGTACTTGGCACACAGCAGGGGCTCTGGGCCTACTATTTAATGATGGTGAACGAACCATCATTTCTGCAGATAAGAACATGGAGAGGCTGGAACAGAAAGTGTGATGGCCCAGAGAGGACCCAACCTGGGGACCCTCTGACAGACAGCAAGGGTCCTCTCTCACTGAGGACCAATGTACTCTTTTGTCCAACTCCAGCTCCCACAGCCGAAGCCATGGGCTGCATTCTGATTTTCAACAACGGTACTAAATAACACAGCCCCAGGGGGCTTCCAGGAGCTCTGGAGGAGACAAATGAGAAAATGCTTAAACGTGCGAGGGTGGGAGAGATGGGAGGACAGTTCAGGTGGCCAGAGAGCAGGCTGATTTCCAGAGTACAAGGAATACCAGCCTTCAGAATAAAGGAGGGATGAGGCCTCAGTAAATGCCCCTTTCATTCATTAGGTGTGTCTCCTGACTTCTGAATTCTCTGCCAGCCTGAAGTGCACCTGTAAGGAGGCCACCAAGTGGAGCTGAAGAAGAGCCAGGACTAAGACTGAGTCCCAACTCTGGCCCTCAGCAGCTGTGCAGCCTTAGGCAAATCACTCAACCTCTCTGGGCTTCAATTTTCTGAAAAAATGACACACTCATTCTTCAAACACTCTTGGATCGAGGCCTGACCTGTAGACCTCAAAGAGTAAAAGGCCCAGTCCCAGGGCTCGGTGATGCTTAGTGGAAGAAGGCCACGGCATAAACACAAAGCACACTACGGATATAAGGTACTGTATTAGACTTTATTTTCTGTCATAGAAGCCCCTTGCTTTTTTCTCTTCCTTCCTTGTTTCTTCTTTTAAGGGTCAAGACGTGGTGTGTGGTCAACGCGAAGTAGACCAGAGAGCCAGGAGGCTCACCTTTAATTTAGCGCCAACAATATTCAGCTGGGCTTACACTTGGCTAAAGGCTTTTTTCTGGCACATGTATTCACAGAGGACTGTTCCTCGAGTTAGCTCTCAGTGGTTCTCCAACGGAGCGCTTGTCCCAGGCTCTGACAGAGGCAAGGGGGACAGACAGGGAAGGAAGATGGGAGGGGAGAGCAGGGCAGACCTAGAACACACGCCCCCACACAACACTGCCCAGACAGCAGCTACACCCCTCTGGGAGGACACGGGTGACTGAGCCCTCAGAGCATGGTCCTTAGGAGAGGGAGGCAGGGAGGTGACAGGCCTATCACACACCCAGCTTCCTCCTCCTGTAAGGATGCTTCATGATGGCCCCTCCACAGAGAAGCAAAGGGACGTGAAGCAACTGGCAGGGCTGGGCACCCACAGCAGAGGCAAGGCCTCGTGCCCAGCAGCGGCTCTCCCGAGCCTCCGCCCTCTCGGGAGCAGATGAAACCCACACCCTCAGGTAACAAAAACCTTGGAGTTTTCACGGGCTTCAGCCTCGCCCAAGGATGAAAGCTTTTACTAAACCCGCCTAACGCCTGATGGGTCGCCCGCTAGGACTTGCTGAGCTGACCTGCATGTCCCGGCAGAAGGCAGGTGAGGATTAAACGAGATGATGGGCCCAGGCAGAAACTTAGCCCACCGTGTGTTCTGGTCCTGACCCTGGAAACTGCGAAGATGAGGGAGGGGAGTGACTCAGCTCTGTGGCCCAGGGCTCAGCTCAGCAAGTAGCTTCAGTCATTCGGCCAGAGCAGCACAACTGCCTGATTTACCTGTCACTTGCTCTGGAAGGTGCTTGGGAGCAGAGGGCCCAGGTGCCGGGCCCAACAGAGAACAGAGGAGGAAGAGAATGGAAAAAACACGGGCTTTTCTGGGCACGCAATAAATGGCTATTTGGAAATGATGCTGAAAGGTGTCCCCGTTTCCTATGTGATCACAGAAACACATACACAAAAAAATATGAATCTTGGGGTTTGAAGTGAATATTTTTTTATACCTTTTTTAAAATTTATTTTTGGCTGCATTGGGTCTTCGTTGCTACACACAGGCTTTCTCTAGTTGCAGAGAGTGGGGGCTAATCTTTGTTGCAGTGCGTGGGCTTCTCATTGCGGTGGCTTCTCTTGTTGCGGAGCGCGGGCTCTAGGCGCGTAGTCTTCAGTAGTTGTGGCACGCAGGCTCAGTAGTTGTGGCTCGCAGGCTGTAGCGCACAGGCTCAGTAGTTGTAGCGCACGGGCTTAGTTGCTCCACAGCATGTGGGATCTTCCTGGACCAAGGCTCAAACCCGTGTCCCCTGCACTGGCAGGCGTATTCTTAACCACTGCGCCACCGGGGAAATCCTTGAAGTGAACATTTTAAAACACTCCCATTTCAATTTTCCACCCAAAGCAGAAAATTAATTCATACGCTTCTTCCTCAAACCCACCTTTGGCACCTAGTTCCCAGGCACCTTTTTTGTGCCTCCCTTAAAAAAATGGCTGAGGAGTTATTTGAATCAGAACTGCTCCAAAATGAAGGCAAAGATGACAGGTGAGCTACAGAACTTGAAAGAAAATGGCATTTTAAACACAACAAGACTGTCTGGAAATTTGCTATCCCCGTAACTGGCTGTAGCTCACCTCGGCGCCTTCACCTGCTTGTGGACATAAGGTTACATCTCTTCCACTCAGAACACACCAGGGCAGCTTCTCCTCCGTTGGAACCAGAGTTCACTCTGCTTGCCACTTAAAAAGACAATGCCACCCAAACAGAAAACAACCTTGCTATTGTTCACTGGTAGCTGACCCTCACCTTATCCTTCCCAGAAAATGATTTCCATATGACCTGAGAAGAGTTCCTGGGATTGTGGTGTCTCTAGACACGGTGAGTCTAGAAAAGTCACATGACCTCCTCTGACCCCCACCCCCACCCCTGGGTTACCTCATTGATTATTTTACTACTATTAAATGGCAACAATAATGTCTTCTGCCTGGGTCTAGGGTGTCTGATCCAGGGTGGCTGGTATATTCAAGAACTACCAGCTGTTCTTTTTCCAGTTGTCTTATATCCCTGTTAACAGGCCTGTTAGTACTGGAACCTCAGGAATGCCCGGGACTAAGCTTCAGGAGCTGGTCTGTTTTGTTATGCGCCGTGTGGGAAGGGATCTCCACTTTGGTTTTCTTGCTTTCCCTGCAAACAGCAGAGTTCTCAGTTTCTTAGAAGAGACAGAAAAGAGGTTTTCTTCCCATAAAAGTAACATAGCCACCACATTACAGAAAATGCGTCAAAGAGAGAAAGGAAAAGAAATTCGTCCAGATTCTTATCCGCCTTCCACAACCTCTGACACCATTTTGGAGTGTATTTCCTTCCAGTCTTTTTTCCTATATACGACTGCTTTGCTCAGTTTCGCCCAGCCTCCCTGGGCCTTCACCTTGAGTGGCTACAGCAGAACTGATTCAGGTCTTTGGTTATGGTCAGACGCTTAGGTTATTGCCAACTTATTTTGTTATTGTCAAAAAAGCTGAGTTGAAGATCTCTGTGCAACATTTTGTCCAGATTTTTTATTGTTTCCTTATGACAGCTTCCCAGAAGTGGGGTCACTGGGTCAAAGGTTACAAAGATCTTCATGGCTCTTGATACAAATTGCCATGATTGCCCAGAAGGGTTGATCAAGGACCCAGCTGGCCACCAGCAAGAAGATACAGGCGCCTTCCCAGGATGACACGGTTCACAGCAATCCTGGGGGAGGACGGGGCACCGGATGGATTTTCTCTTGAGTGAGCTCTTAGAGAACATTCCAGTCTCTGCACATTAGCAGGTGCATCTCAGGTGCTCTTCAATCCCTGCTGTTGAGTGGCAGCTCCATAATGCGTAGGAGAATAAGCTCCAAGGTGGAATCAAATACTCCCTCCTGCCCCACTTAACACGATCGGGAACAAAAGATCAGGTTCCTTTTCTTTGGGTTTTAAATGTCCAAGGTCTTGAGACAAAGATCGGGTTAGCTGGAGAGAAGCATTTTCCAATCACATTCTCAGCCATGATCATGGGGGAGGGGGTCCCTGGGGGAATGGGTGGGGGACATTCAAAAGGTCACAGCTCACCTATTCCTCATCTACTGCCGAGAGAGAGAGAGGGCCAGGGTGAAGTCAGAAGTATGCAAATTCATTTTTCTACACTTCCTCTGCATTTCACCACTGAGACTTTGAGAAACACCGCTTGGGGAAACAGTTCCACTGCGGGTGTCGGGGTCAGGGGGAGGAGGGCCTCAGGGAGCTGGGGTCATCTCTAAAGGCTGGAGTCCCCCATGGGCCCAGGAGGCCCTTTCAGATCAACTCCAGAATGCGGCATTCAACCACTGGCGTGAGGTTGTGATCAGAGACTGCTTTCATTCAAAAAACGGAGTCGGGCCTCACTAGGCCAGGAGAGGCTGTGTCCTTCCAGTCTACTAGGTCTCCCACACTGGAGCTGGACCCCCCAAAAGTCTCCAAAGTTAATCACACTCAAGCAGAAGAGACCCCTGAAATAACTGTACATACACGTGTAATGTATGGCACGCCACCGGGTCAGGAAAACTACACGTTCTCAAGATGTCCTCAATGTATCACAACATACAATGGAACTGTATCTCACGCTCATTTAACTTAGCTATATTCAGCTATACTCAAAGGGCCAAACGCTTTTTTTTTTTAATTTAAATAATAAAAGTGTACTTTGTCTCTTGTATGTAATTGAATTTCTTTTTTGGATATTGTACATTGTACTTTATTGTATACTGTACACTACTGTTTGTGCTATACATTTACGCACACGTGTTACTGCACGGTATCACATACACAAAATCACGTGTGCACAAACGATCCTTCAGGGGCAAATTAGGAGACTGTCTGAATCGTTTTCACCATATGCAGTTCTGCCTGCTGAGCTGACTTCCGGACTTCACGATTGAGATGTGTCCCCTGTGTAAGGTTTCTTCTCCTTTGGTGCTTTTAGGTCTTGAGGGATGTGTCTCTCTGTCAGGAACTAGCAGAAAATCAGTTTCGGATTAGAACAGGAAACCAGACCTCCAAGGCTGGTGAGTGCTGGGGAGGCCACCATGGCGCGGCAACCCGCCTGCCATGGCCAGGCTGTCTGGTCACGAGAACTCCTCACTGGGCCACGAGCTGGCTGTGTGGCCCTTAGTAGGGCTTTCACCTCCCTGGTCTGACCATTCTTTCACTGAGTGACCTAGATGACTTTCAAGTTCCTGCGTGACTCTGGGCAACTCATATCACCTCTCTGGGCTTCCATGGGCTGTGTGAACAGGTTCCAACCTTGGATGAGAATCAGAACTTCCCAAGCGGGATTCCTAGACGAGATTACAGTGTTGAGATACTGACCTCCTCAGCACTTTGGGGGGTGGCCCCAGGGTCCGTCATCTCCAGCCGAGAGATGCTTCCTCTTTTACTGCCCATTCCCCAGCCCACACCTTATAAAGTCTGTTTCCTGAGTGGGCTGTGGCCTGAAAAAGGCTGAGAAGGATGGGACTAGGTGATCTTCAATGTCCTTTCCATCTTATACCAACTGCCCCACCCTCAGCAGTTAGAAGCAGGTGGTACACAGGTAAAAGATTACGCTACGCGGGGTTCCTCTAACTGGGTGACGGGGACCAATGCGTCAGAATCATTTGAACTCTTGTTAAAAATGTGGATTCTTGACCCTCCCACCCAGGAAGCTTAAACATACGCAAGTTATGGTCAGATAAAAGAAATACTGGGCAAGAGGAAACCCACACATAGAATATTCTGGTAAATTCACACACTGAAAATGGATGGGGGAAACACTACAAGCCCAGCGATTCATCCTGTATCCACCTTATTTTCTCAAGTCTACAGTGACCCATGCCCAAACACTGGGATTTTCCCGCCCAATTCAACCATCCACCCCAAAGCATGAACCCAGAGCACACTTCCTTCCCCCAAAACTTTGCCTTGTTGGGGGAGCATGCAGACAGAGTAATGCAGACGATGTATGTGCTACACGTCCCAACACCAAACACATCAAGAGGTGTATTAATAGCACCAGTCAGTTTCACACTGAATTTACCAAAAACCTCACCACTCAAATTAGCCCAAGTAATCTACTTACAAGAGTCATTTATAAATTTGGAACTTCCTGGGCTGACAAGTTCACAGTAGGTGGCTCTCGGCAGTGATGGTTGCCAAGGCACCTATCATAATGAGATGCCCACTTAGAAAACCACCACCGTCTTCTAGCAACATCTAGCATCGTCCAGCAGCAGCCGTGCCTGCTCCTTGGTAGACAACTCTCTTCAGAGATTTTTCGAGTTATGTCTGAAGTACACTCAGAAGAGGTAGTAAAAACAATAGGTAGGTGTTGAAGCTGGTGTAGCACTTTGCATTCCAGCTCTGCTTTCTATTAGCCTCTAAGTGTTCTCCGTTTCCTCATCTGTAAGGTGGGGATAATATAACTTGCCTCACCGAGTTACTGTGAGGTAAGAAATACCATCTGCAAAGTACACATTGTCCATGCCCGATAAGGGAAAGTTATTACTATAATAAGGTAGATGAAAGAACCCAAAAAAACCCAAAATCACAAAAACCCGCAATGTGACATTTACAGGAGGCTTGTTATTAGGGAGGCCTTTGGCTGGGTCATAAATGCGACACAAAGTGTCAGATATGCTGTCTCGCTCCCCATCACCCTGCCGCCCTGTCCTCTGGTGCCCGGTGACTCTCCCTACTGCCCTATCTCCAAACGTAGCTAGAGCACTTTTCCAATTCCTGAGGGACAGGATAGGCTTGGAGGGACTGGGCTTGGGTGAGCCCAAGGAAACAAATCCAAATTCTTCCTTCTTAAGCTGCTCAGGCCCTTAGGGACTTGTGTGGGGTGTCAGGGGTCACACAGTATTTATTCCCCCCAAGGACCCATCACCGGGCCCAAAGCGTAGTAGGTACTCACTCAGCGTCTGTGGCTGAAGAGCAGGATGGACCTGCTCTCTCCACAATGAACTCAACACTTGATGGCTACGAAAGCACGTTTGGAAAGGACTGTGAAATACCCCTCAGCTTTCGCTTGCAGCCTGCGGGATCTGAACGCCCGCACTGGCCGGTCTCCAATGCCTCCAGAGCTTGGGGCGCTACACAAAACCAGAGTTCAGGGGAGCAGAGCAGACATTTTAGGATTTCACTGGCTGAGTCTCACTTCCTGGCTGCTTTCTGTATTGTACTTCACCTCTGGTTTTGAGCAAAGCTGGGGCCAGGCCAGCACACAAACTGGCGGTAAAGGCCTCCCAGAGTCCCAGACCCTGAGGCTGAGGAGACAGGGGCCTCGAAGTACTGAGCACCTGTGAGAAGCCAGGCCCTACGCCAGGCCGACTGCGCTGGTTTCCAACTTCAGAGCCACAACGAGCTGCAAAGCAGGCACTGGGATGTCGGGGGAGGTTAGGCAAGCCGCAGAAGACTCCACCGTTAGGGAGTCATGTGTGAACCAGGAGGTCCAAGGTCCTAAGTTCCACGGTTCTTCTCCCTTTCAAAGGAGAACCCCAGGGGGGCCAACCCCAGCGTTCAGTTTTGCATAAAAGCACTGCAGCAGTTTGCAATGACCTTACAGACATACCTACCCTCCCTTCAAATCCATATCCCGCATCGCTGCCAGGAGGATACAGCCCTGGCCTGAACTCAGCACTGGACAAATCCGTCCCCACCCAGTGGTGACTATGTCTTCGCGGGGAGGGGGTGTCTTTTGTTTTTGTTTTTGTTTTTTTGTGGTACACGGGCCTCTCACTGTTGTGGCCTCTCCCGTTGTGGAGCACAGGCTCCGGACGCGCAGGCTCGGCGGCCATGACTCACGGGCCCAGCGGCTCCGCGGCATGTGGGATCTTCCCGGACCGGGGCACGAACCCGTGTCCCCTGCATCGGCAGGCGGACTCTCAACCACTGCGCCACCAGGGAAGCCCGGGGGGTGTCTTTTTGGAGTGTTTCTACGAAGGGGCTAGGTTAGTAACTAGAGCACACATTACCTCATTCAGTCCTCCGGGCAATCCAGAGAGGCAGGTGTTATTAGCCCAGCTCTGGCCGAGATGGTTCTGGCTCAGCAAGGCCCTGCGATTCGCCCAAGGTTACACAGCTACTGACTGGCAGTGCCAGGACACCTCCGGCTCCGCAGTCCGACAGTATCTGCTGAGTGGGCACTGGGGTAACACTCTACAGAGCCCCCAGCCGCCGGACACAGCCGGTCCCAGGAGACTCCACGAAGCGAATGAGTCAACGACGGAGCTCTTCTTCCTCCTGCTGCCCAGGCCTCTTCCCATCCTCAGCCCCTCCGCACGGCTGCACCGCTGCCCTCCCCCGCTCACGTGAGGGTGCTGACTGGGGTAAGGGAGTGGAGGCCAGGAGCCTGGCGGGGTGCACGGCTTCAAAGCCATCACTTTTCCTGCGTCGGGCCTTCTTGTTCACTGTGGGTTTAAGGGCTCGGTCCCCTGCCAAAGGAAGGTCAGGGGCAGAGGTACCTTCTGCGCTGGGGACGTCCAGCCCCCAGCATCTCCTTGGCCTCAGAGCCTTGCACTAAGGCGGCCCCGAGGCGATCGCAGAAAGACACTCTGGAGCCGTGTGATAAGCTCGGTTTGGGAGCCAGAAGACCTGGGTTCCGGTCCTGACTTTGCCTCTTGGGCAAAATGCTTCCCCCTCTGGATCCCAGTTCCCTCATCTGTTCAATTAAGAGTACGGGATGGGGCTTCCCTGGTGGCGCAGTGGTTGAGAGTCCGCCTGCCGATGCAGGGGCCACGGGTTTGTGCCCCGGTCCGGGAAGATCCCACATGCCGCAGAGCGGCTGGGCCCGTGAGCCATGGCCGCTGGGCCTGCGCGTCCGGAGCCTGCGCTCCGCAACGGGAGAGGCCACAACAGTGAGAGGCCCGGGTACCGCAAAAAAAAAAAAAAAAAAAAAAAAATAGAGTACAGGACGCCTGAAGGCTAAAACTCTGAGCAAGAGGCCCCTGCTCAGTCCTTCCAGCCCTGATCATGGGTGAAGGCCTGGCACACTCCCCCTGCTTCCCTCCCTTCCCTCCCTCTCCCACCCCACCTGGACTGCCCAGAGCACCCGGGCCCTGCTGGGCTATGGAGCACCTCTGGGTGGGTGCAGGCAGCTCTTCTCCACTCTCCCTTCAGTCCCCACCATCTTCGTATCGTGTGATTTGGGGCATGTCTGTCTCCTCTGCTAACTAAGCCATCAGCTGCCAGGAGCCTCCGGGACTATATTCTGATCCGTGTCCTCAGTGCCAGCTGGGGTCCCAAATGAATGAGGCAGGTGGGGACCTCCAGGCTCTCCCTACTCAAAGTGTGGTCCACAACCCAGAGCATCACACGGGGAGGTGTTAGAAATGCAGGCCTTCCGCCTACCCCAGCCTGTGCCTCAGAATCTGCAAGGGAATCCCCAAGGGATCCAGGGGCACACGCCAGTTTGGGAAGTGTTGCGAGGT
Source organism: Neophocaena asiaeorientalis asiaeorientalis (assembly GCF_003031525.2). NCBI lineage: Eukaryota > Metazoa > Chordata > Mammalia > Artiodactyla > Phocoenidae > Neophocaena > Neophocaena asiaeorientalis. The sequence goes on from NW_020172779.1 coordinate 13,204,449, forward strand.
GTCCCCTGGTTCTGACATGCCCTATCCCACATCCCTCGATTTGACCACCCAGCTGCCTCCCGACTTGTGGGCCTCAGCAGGGCTCACTAAAATGTAGCCTGTCATTAAGCAAAAAACATTCACCTTAGGAACCTTCTAGAAGCCTGCCACTGACTCTCAGATTCTAGAAGCAGCATCTGAAATGTACAGCCCCCCCAGGGGGACTCCTGGCATGTGTGACCCACTGGCTCTCTGAGTCTCAAGGAAGCCCAGGCAGCTTCAAAATGTTCAGGGCTCTCCCCCTCAGTCCTGTGGCTCTGACTACCCTCGTGTTCCCCATCCATCAGCCCCCATAAATGGATGACTGCCAACAGCCAACAGCAGAGACAAACAGACCGGCAGGCCACCTGCCCCTTGCGGGCCCTGCGTCCACTACTCTTGACATTTATTCAACTTGGAAGGAAAAGGAACCCTTCCAAAACATGCTTTCGGTTTTTTTTTTTTTTTAATAAACCCTGCGATTCCTCTAATGGCTTCAGATTATCTTAAATATTTATAAAAATCATTCTCAGCATCACTTCTTTAAACAAATCTCCTCGTCAACTTCGATTATTTATGAACATGATGTCTCCTTCCCTCGGAGCAGATGGCAGCTAGTAAGTCTCTGGAAAGGAGAGGGAAAAAAAATCAACGGGACAAAACGTAAACTCAGTGACTCCCCAGTTTACTCTCCTTGACAAGCTCTGGTACAAGGATCTCTCCATTCACAGTGGAAGCACCATACTGTGGCCAGTCAACAAGTGGTTTGGAAAAGCATGGAGACCTGAACTTGAATCTAGGATGAAGCTGTCACCCAAGGGCTTGATCCTCAGTGGGAATTGGAGCCCCGTTAACGGAGGGACAGGACAATGGGACTGGGGCCAGGACAGAAAGAGCCCAGGGGTGGCAGGAAAGTAACTGACATTTGCTGGGCACCGTCTATGTGCCATACACTGTGCTGGGAGGCTCCCCAGACCACCTCTGTGTTGACCTTCACAACAACCTTTCCAGGCAGCAAACATTATTCTTCATTTGAAAGATGAAGAAGGCCCAGAGAGAGGAAGCCACGGAGCTCGTAGTTAGCACAACCAGGATGGAAACCCAGACAGTGTGGCCCCCAGACCCACAGCCATGCTGCCTCTGAAGCCAAAAAGGATGAGAGGAAAATACAGATGCTGTTAACCTCATGCATCCTTGGCTACAAAGCTGTTATCTTCCCTTCAACCTGGTGAGGTCAATCACCCCTTTTAAGACCATCAAAGACTTAACTCCCAAAGTTCTACCCACGCAACAGACCTCTGTCTATTTGACAATCTGGGAGAATCAAGTCTTGAGTGATATCTGGAAGGAGTGGATACAAAGTTTATGAGAAGATATGAAATGAGTGCCATAGGCACATAAAGAGCTCACTTTATGAGAGAGAGGAAAAAAGACCTTTTACTCTCAGGGATGGATGCAAAACAGGATCATCGTGAGTCTTTCTTCATCAGGCCTTTATCAAGTGTCCCAGACACGGAAGGAGAAAGAGAATAAAATCAACCCTTCCCCCCACGCTTCCTCAATTGACTTCTCTCCAGAAGCTCCAATTCAAGTTAAAAAAGGGACATGGGGCTTCCCTGGTGGCGCAGTGGTTGAGAGTCCGCCTGCCGATGCAGGGGACGCGGG
>NW_020172779.1:13206200-13209036 GCF_003031525.2 Neophocaena asiaeorientalis asiaeorientalis
AAAAAAAAAAAAAAAAAAAAAAAAGGGACATGGCTCTGGCCTTTGAGACGCTTATGCTCTCTCTAGTTGAGGACAGAGGGATCACTACTGCTGCTGCTGTTGATAATAATAAACATTGACAATTATGGCCATTTAACGGGGGCCTGTGCTGAGAGCACCACTCACATGACCGCAATGAGCAAAACCATCCCCCCGACAGATCGTCCCATTTTACAAATGAGAACACTGAGGCTGAGAGGTGAAGGAACTTTGCGACATGCACACAGGCAGTAAGTGGGGGCAGTGAGGTATGAATGTGGATCCTGCCCTCATGTTCAGGAGTCCTGTGAACTGGATGGAATGGGGCAGGGATGATTTTGCCCATTTCTACATGAGGAAAAGAAAGTTCTAAGAAGACCATGACCTCTCTAAGGCTTCAGGCCAGGGCATAGCTAAAGTGGACTGATTTTAAATCTGATGTTTCACTGACACAACACTATGGCCACAATGCTTGCTGGAAGATGGTTTCTCTGGAGAGAGAGAAACCGCTTTGGTGGCCAAGTTCCAGACCTCCAAAGCCACAGGACCGTGGTCTCTTCCATCAAGGAGATGATGGGCCTAAGGCCACAACCTCCTGGCACTGGTGCCCCTCAGGAGTCCCTCCCGTCATGGGCTCTGGGTGCTGAAGCAGGAACTGACAGACACTGGGATTCCACAATGGGGAACCAAGACACACTTGGGAGGAATGGCCAGAGAACAAGTGCAAAAGGTCACCTACAGGCCAGTGCGGAATGGCCAGAGAACAAGTGCAAAAGGTCACCTACAGGCCAGTGCGCTGACCTTGAGGTAGAGACAGACTGTGTACCTCCACAAAGAGCAAACCATCCCTCTTTTGTTCATTCTGTCAAAAAAAAAAAAAAAGCATGTACTGAGTATCCAGCATATGCCATACAGCCTGCCAGGTGCCAGGGGAAACACAAAGGCCCTTCAGAAGGGAGCACAGTGCACCGGGAAGCGGGAGAGCTCTGCAGTAGGAAGTCTAGAGGAAGGACCTTGAATCTGCTGCTTAATTGGCTGAGGGTCTTCGGCCAAGTCCTGCACTTTCTCTAAGTCGCAAGATGAGAATAAAACCTCTACTTCATGGGTAACTATGGCCACTCTATGCCTTAAAATGAATCCGCGCATATGCGTAAACCGCAGCCGGCCACACAGAGGTGCCTGCTTCTGCCTCTTAAAATGATAGCAGCACTCAGGCTCATCTCCTGCCCTCCAGCTGTGAGAGCAAAAAACCAAAAGAAAAGCACAGCTAAGGATCCTAAGAGAAGTGCACACAGGCCTTTGAGAGCTGAGAAAGGAGAAAAGGAATGGCTGTCAGAGAAAGCAAAATCACCTGAAAATCTCCCCAAGTGACCTGCGGAAATGCAGTGAGCCTTTATACGAAGGCCATTTCCAAGTACCCCTGAAGGTGAATCCACCCTGGGCTCCTTCAGCACCCACGCTCTGCCCCTCCCCATGCCTAAAGTTTAGCAAGGATCCAGATAACGCAAATTACAACGTGCCTCCCCAGGAAGAAAACTCAAGCCAGCTGACCACTTCTGCACGCCCCACCTAGGAGAAAACCCACCTCTCCCTAGCTTCCTCCTGTTTACAGGAACCCCAATGCCTGGGAAATCAGCCCAGCTGTCAGCCCTGGCAGCCCGCCCCGGCGGCCAGTCATCTGGCGGTGGCAATCAAAATGAGGCTTCCTTTTCATTTCCACTAAATGCAATCTTCCAAGAATAGGAGAGGCTCAAAGTCAGAGTTTAAGCTCCTTTTCATAAGAAGTCAATATTTTCACAAGCTAATCCTCCTTGGGAAGGGGGTGGATTACATATATCCCAGGTGGCAAAATGTGGCTCTCTGGGGATGGTGGAATGGATGTTACAGGGCAAGGAGGCCAAAATGTGGGACCACACCCTGCCACTCACTTCTCAAAATTCACCACCCACCTATTCATTTCACAGGTATCTATGGAGCACCTCCCATGTGCCCCAGGCCCCCCTTCTAGGCGGTGGGGATGCAGAAATTAAAGGTGACTGACAATGACACGTCCAATCACTGCGCCCTCTCCAGGCCAGGGAATACACGCTCCTCTTCTCGAGGCCCAACTCAAAGCAGCCCATTTTAGAGACAGGCGCCTAAGACTCAGAGAGGGCAAGCGATTTGCCCAAGGTCACACAGCTATTAAGTGGCAGAGCAAGGAATTAAACCTAGGTGCAAAGTCCTCATGACACTCCCCGGCGGGGCCTCCTTCCCACTCAACCCCTCCCCCTCTGGCTCCATTTCTGCGGCAGGGGGAGGATCAAAGACCGCCGCCGGGGGCTCCAGTAAGGGAAGTCCTCGGTTCCTCTTTCCTTCCACCCCCGACACAGGACACACAAGGTTCCATACCCACAGGGTGTGTACACAACTCCAGGGAAGCCGTGCAGGCTGCAGGGGCATCCACTCGTTAACACTGAACTTACATTTTTTAAAAAATGGAAAAAAAATACGACGAAAAGATAAAGGGCAAAGAGGAAGTGCTCTTTAAACAGAGGCGGGTGCTTACCCCACGAGGAAGTCTTGAAGCCAAGGGAGATTCTGTTCACCCCCTCCAGTTCCTCAATTCTAAGAGACTGGCCTTCCAAGCCCCCAGTCGAAGTTAGCTGGGGGGTTGGGGGGTGCACGGCGCCCGGGGTCAGACCCTGCGCCCGCACCTGGCTAGCAGGAGGGGTCTGCGGGGGAGCGGCCACGCCGGGCACCCTCCCTCCGGGCGCAGCCGCGCGCTCCCCACAGCTGGGCGGACCCGGGCGGCGGCCCCTCGGCGTGCGCCCCTCGC
>NW_020172779.1:13209218-13231267 GCF_003031525.2 Neophocaena asiaeorientalis asiaeorientalis
CGGGGCGCGGGTGACCTTGGGCAAGTCGCGGCAGGCGGGCGAGCGGCCGCCCGGGGGCGCGCTGGGGGGCTCGGCGCCCTCCCGGTGGCGTAGACGAGGGAACTCCAGCTCTGCGAGGCGCGGGGATGGCCCGAGGGCACAGCCCGTCGGGCCCTCAGCGCCCCCGACCTTCAGGCCGGCCGGGTTCCCGGCCCTGGGTCCGCTTCCCCCTCACCTGTGCGTGGGGAAGGATAACGATCCCTGCCCCGCCCCCCTGACGGTGGAGGCGTGGAACAGCTTGTGCGTTCAAAACATCCATTCGGCCCTCGACAGATATTCGCTGAGGGCCTACCAAGTGCCAGGGCCGTCCTAGGTCCCCGAGAGGCAGCTGGGAATGCAAACAACATCCCTGCCGCGGGTGGGGAGCGGGGGTGACAGGCAATAAACAAGCATCCGATGTGTCTGGTGGTGCTAATGCTACAGAAGGAAAGATACCGCGGGGGCGGGGAGGGGGGGTTGGGAGTATCTGTGCTACCCTACGAGGCTCTGCAAGGACTTCCAGCACTGAAATTCCCAGACAAAATGCCCTTCAGTAGAACTCTCGTTTCCGGTATTGTAAGAGACCTCATCCTTCCCCTCGTCTGTAATGGCAAAGAGTGCATTTCTCTCCATGTAGCAAGACATGCCTAGGAAATTGAAATGCTTCTTTCCTCCCTCTGCCTTGCTCCCCCGGCCCTCAAAGCCATCCAGCACTGTCTTGAAATTCAGCCAAATTTCTTAGGAATATAGACAATGTTATTTAAAGTATTTCCTCTGACCTCCAGCAGGACATCAAGAATCACCTCAGAAGCTTCCATTGTCTTTCCACCCTCCACCTCTCCTGGATGTGTTGCCGGGAAAGGGGATGTGGTGACCAGTCACCAAATAATATTGAGTGCTGACTTACCTGATTATGACCTGTTTGTTTCTTTAGCGAGCCCCTTCTAAAGCCCTGTGCTAGGAGCTGGGGGAACTGAGATGGTAGAATTCCAACAGGACTTCCAAGAGGCTCCTAGCCCTGGAGGGAGATGGGGGCCCACACGAATCCGTACCTGCAGGAAAGTAGGACAGATGACAGTGTATAGAGGAGACAGGGGGAAGGGGTGTTTACCCAGCTTGGAAGGGAGGGAGCCAAAGAGAGAACAACAGGAGGAAATCAGAAAGCCCTTCCTAGAAGTTCTGGGAGGCATTAGAAGCACCTGGAAGCTTGCTTGAGCACTGGCGCTCTCACCCCTACAAAAGGGGAACAGATGCCTCCCTGGCAGTGATGGAGGGTGGCATGGGGAGGGGTGGAACAGCTGGGTCTTGAACTATGAATGTGACTAGAAGCAGAGAAAGGGTTTGGAATCAGACACAGCTGAGCTTAGTTTCTTTCTTGGCCACCTACACAGTGGGATGAAAAATTCTGAACATTTCGGAAATACTCACCAGGTGCCAAACGCTGTCCCCATCTAATTTAATCCTCACAACAGCCCCAGGGGGCAGGTTCATCAGGCTCAGTGTTTTGCAAGATACTGGAGCTGTCCGGAGGAATTTGCGCAAGGTCAGACTAATTCGATAGTGGTGGAGCTGGGCGTGCACCCAGATTGTCTGGCTCAAAGCCCGGCACTTAGCCACGCTGAGCCTCAGCTCGCTCATCTGTGAAATGGGATTGACCATAACCACTTCATTAGGTGGTGGTGTGGGGGGCAGTTAAATGAAATAGCACATGTGTAGAACCTAGCACATTAACAGGACCCAGGAGAGAGCTATCACCATTGTAGTTATCATCACAGTAATTGTTAAAGGCATGGGGGCAGGAACTTTCTGGCCCGCGTGGGAACTGCAAACAGCTTGGCGTGATTGTAACCTAGAGTGTAAATGTGGGGAGTCAGGAAGCAGGGAAGGGTAGGTGAGGGCATGGGCAGGGGCTGCATCACTCTTCCCCTGCACTCCGCTGAATTCAGAGATGCCAGAGAGGAGAGGTCCAACTCATATGCGTGTGTCTCCACTCACTGCATACAGGGAGGCTAAGGGGATGATTCTGGCCTTTGACCTTGCCTCATTCAATCAGGTCCTGATAGATCTGACAGACTCAAGCAAATGGAAACCTGGGGATAATGCCTGGAAAAGCTCCGGCAATTCACCACTGCAGTGACCTGCTCTGTTTCCCTGAGGTATCAGCCCTGACAACAGCAGGTAGAAATCTATGTCTCAGCCTGTTTGGGCTCTTGTAACCAAATATCACAGACTGGGTGGCTTAAACAACAAACGTTTCCTTCTTATGGTTTTAGAGGCTGGGAAGTTCAAGATGAAGGCGCTAGCAGATTTGCCGTCTAGTGAGGGCCCGCTTCCTGGTTCACAGACGGCCCTCGTCACTGTGTCCTCACATGACAGAAGAGGGGAAGGAGCTCTCTGGGGGTCTCTTTTATAAGGACACTAATCCCATTTATGAAGGCTCTGCTCTCATGACCTAATTACTTCCCAAAGGTCCCACCTCCCAATACCATCACATGAGGGATTAGGTTTCAACACAGGAATCTTGGCGGGACACAAACATGCAGTTTGTACCATCCAGCATCCTGAAAACAGAGCTGATTTTGGAGTCGGGAAGGCCGGCCTACCATTTCCAGTTGTGCAACCTGGGCACGTCATTTAACTTCTGACTCCTTTAATTTGCTTGTCTGTAAAATGGGAATAATAACATTCATTCTGTCGTTGAGAAGGCGCCATGAGATAATGAATTTTGAATGCTCTATACACTGTAACATAGCATATGCACATTTTAGTTTCAGTCTTAGAATCCTGTCCTCCCACGGCACGGGCAGTCCACCCATCTTTCAAGCAAAGTAGCTAGCTCTTTCCATCACATATGCAAAAGCCCCTCAAAACTATGTGTTTCCCTGCTGAGCATTGGCATTTTCCCCAAGAGTGAATGCTATTACGTGTACACGGTAACAGAAGGTAGAAGTCAGGAGACACAGGGACTCCGTTTTTGTCCTGCTGGTTAGTATTTTGCAATTAAGCAGATTCCATTTTCCATTGGGGTAAAAGCAAACTCAGTGACGCTCTATGTACCTGGTCACCTGGGTCCCTTCACCTCCAGCCATTCAGAACCAACAGACTTAAGGGAGGAGACAAAGCCTGAAACTTCTAGGGGCTGCCTTCCTGGAAGGGGGCTTGCAGGTGGCTCAGGCAGCCCCTTCCGGCTGGAGAATCCCACTCAGAGAGGTGGAGAGAGAGCTCACCTTTAGGCTGGGACAGGGATCCTAACCTGCCATGCAGAACCAGGGTTAGCGAGTGATGGTTTCCAGGGGCTGGGAGGAGAAGAGAATGGGGGTAACTGCTTAGGGGTTTCCTTTAAGGGTGATGAACATATTCTGAAACTAAATCAAGGTGGTAGTTGAGCAACACAGTGAATGTACTAAATACCACTGAACTGTTCACTTTAAAATGGTTTATATATTGTACATCAACTGTATCTCAATTAAAACATACAATAAAAATTTAAACAGTTAACTATAGGTTATGAGAATTTTACCTGGATTAAAAAAAAAAACAAAAAAAAAAGGATGGAAGGAAAATTTGGCCAGGGGTGGGGGAAGCTAGTGAGCAGGACCTTTAGGATATTTTTGGAATTTCAACATAGCCACAATAGAGCTGCACAAATGAACCAAAATGTCAGAATCTGGGCAACCAGGCGCTGGAACTCCTTGCGAGCAGCCAGTTTATATAAGGGATCCTTTAACAACTGAAAGTAAAAGCAATTAGCATGAAATAATGCAGCTTGGGTATTAACATTTTTATTATTATTGTACCTTAATTTGTGTTTCTGAGAAAAGAGAGTGGCATAGTGGGAAAGTCAGGGTCAAGACAGACCCGAATCCAAATCCTGACTTTAGTTCTCATCAGCCTCAGGACCTTGGGGAAAGCATTCAGCCTCTTGTGTTTCCCTGTCACGTAAAATGGGGTGACGATGACACCGACGCCATGGGGTCATTGCGGGGGCCGAGTGTGGAGCACAGGTAGAATTTCACCTGGAAGATACTTAGTATATGGCCGTTGCTGTGGCTCTTACTATATGATATACAGTGTCTTCCGGAGCACGGGGCCACGGAGAAAAGGAACCAGAGTTCTTGGGGGAACTTTAGAAAGCACTGCCTAGACTTTAGAGCCTTGGAACTGCACAAACCAAAGCACACCTGCAAGAGGGATTTCACACGTGCCCAAGCACAGCACATGGCAGGCGGCGGTGATGTGACTGACGCAGGCGCAGCCGGCTCCGCTCGCTCTCCGCCCCTCCCGGGAATCGATGGACACGCACGGCTTGTCACTGGTCCCTTGCAAAGTGACAATCATCACTAAACGCAAGAGAGCAAAGTGAAAACACTGCCAACTCCCTGGGATCATGTAGTGATGGTGGTGGGAGGGGAAACTAGCCCTTCACACTCTCCGAAGAGCCTAAATCCTGGAGAAAAGCTGGGAGTGATTTTAGAGCCAGTGCTGTTACTTACGGGGGAATTGCTGTGTAAATGGGTCAACTTTCACTGTGAAGAAAAACTCAATTACGTGGAGGTGTGATCTTGTATCAGTGACATGTTCCATGGGAAATCAAATGGCCCTACGTGAGAAGGCACAGAAATGTCTCCCCTACGATCACACTGATATAAAACCTCTTTCTAAATGAGTCATTTCTCGGAGCATAAAACGTCTCTCTACCCTGGTCCACAAGTATAGGGGTGAGCGTGCACACACACGTGCATCCACACCCGGGGCAAGAGGGTGTTTATATGAGTTATTTTTTAAATTATGAAAGTAATACATGGGACTTCCCTGGTGGCACGGTGGTTAAGAATCCGCCTGCTAATGCAGGGGACACGGGTTCGATCCCTCGTCCTGGAAGATCCCACATGCCGCAGAGCAACTAAGCCCGCGAGCCACAACTACTGAAGCCCGCACACCTAGAGCCCGTGCTCCGCAACAAGAGAAGCCACTGCCATGAGAAGCCCGCGCACCGCAACAAAGCGTAGCCCCCGCTCGCCGCAACTCGAGAAAGCCTGTGCACGGCAACGAAGACCCAACGCGGCCAAAAATAAATAAAATTTTAAAAAAAGAATACATGTTCACTATAGAAAAATCGAGAGAGGGCTTCCCTGGTGGCGCTAGTGGTTGCGAATCCGCCTGCCGATGCAGGGGACACGGGTTCGTGCCCCGGTCCGGGAAGATCCCACATGCCGCGGAGCGGCTGGGCCCGTGAGCCATGGCCGCTGAGCCTGCGCATCCGGAGCCTCTGCTCCATAGCGGGAGAGGCCACAACAGTCAGAGGCCCGCGTACCGCAAAAAAAAAAAGAAAAGAAAAATCAAGAGAGAAAAGTATAAGAAAGCAAGCAAAACTCATCCATAATATCCTGTCCAGGGTCAGCCATTCTTTCTTAACATTTTGATGTATTGTCTCTCAGTCTTGTTAAAATTCATTTTAAAAGTTGCAATCACACTGCAAGCGCATGTTTAATTCGCTTCTTTATTCACTTCTGCTGAGGTAGCTCATCCCACACAGGTTTAAACAAGAAACTGGGAGGCTACTGCTGGCCTGAAACCCACACAGAAGGGAAGGAGCGTGTGAGAGAGCAAAGCACTCCTTCAGTGCCATTTCCTCCAGGACAGACGCCATGTCTTGTTCAGCACTGAGGTCCCAGCCCTTAGAATGGTACCCGAAACATTATGACTGCTAAATAAAGGTGCGCTGAATAAAGAATGGATGGGCGAATGGGGGAGAGATACTGATACCTTACCTGACAGGCCCAGCCACTGACACCTGCCCATCTGAGCAATAGGGAATGGTGGAGACTGTAGTGAAGGAGAGCACATCCTCCATCCTTAGACATTCACGTTCCAATCTTTACAACACCTTGTGCTCATCAAAAACCAGGCATCTGTTTGCAGTGGGCAACCTCTCAGAGCAGTGTTCGCAAAGCAGGGTCCTTGGAGAACAGTACCAGCATCATCTGGGAACCGATAAGGAAAAGAGTCTCCACCCCATCCCAGCTACCCACTCAGAGACCTGGGGGTGGGGCCCAGCATCCTGGGGTTTGACAAGCCCTCCAGGTGATGCCAGAGCGCTCATATTTGAGAGCCACGGATCTCGGCCCTGGTGCATATTAGAATCACCTGGGGAAGCTGTTTACCCTCCAATACCTGAGCCCAGCCCAAGATTCCAATTTAATTGATCTTGGGTGTGCTCAGACTTCAGCATGTTCTCAGAGCTCTTCAGGTGCTTTTAATGTGCAGCCAGGGCTGAGGAGCCTGACCCGGATGGCAGACAGGCTACAGGTGGCCCTTTTATTCCTCTTGGATTCCTGTGCCTTCCCAGCCACTGTGTTTTCATCATTACTGTGAACACGGTACTGTTATCAAACACACTGATTTTATTTTATTAAGAAATATTTCATGCATACAAAGCGGTGTAGAGATTAACATAGCAAACAACCATGTACCCACCATTAGCTCTGTCGTATCTTATCATCTGGCCATTGTTATGGGCTGACTGTGTTGCCCCCCAAATTCCTGTGTTGAAGTCCTAAGCCCCAGGACCTCAGAATGTGACTGTATGAGGCAATAGGGCCTTTAAAGAGGTCCTACAGTTAAAATGAGGCCATTAGGGTGGGCCCTAATGCACAATGACTGGCGTCCTTATAAGAAGTGAAGATTAGGACATAGACATGTACAGAGGGAAGGCAGCCATCTACAAGCCAAGGAGAGAGACCTCAGACGGAATCAACCCTGCCAACACCTTGACCTTGGACTTCCAGCCTCTAGAACTGTGAGAAAATAAATTTCTGTTGTTTAAGCCACCCAGTCTATGGTACTTTGTTATGTCAGCCGTGGGAAACAAATACATTCATATTTGCTCAGATTCTCTGAAAAAAACCCGAAAAACATAACAGATAGAACTGGAGCTCCCTCTATTCCGTCCCCTGTTCCTCTCCTTCCTGCTCCAGGGGTAACTTATGTCCTAACTTTAGTCTTTACCTTTCTTACCAGGAGCCAGAACCATATTGTGAATGAGGATTCTGGAGCCAGAACAACTGGGTGGGGAATATTGGTTCTGCCACCTTCTAGCTGTGTGACTTTGACCCATTCATCACCCTCTCTGGGGCCAAATGGTCCTCATCTGTAAACTGAAGATATGAATAGTATCACCTTTGCATGTTGTCTGGAGGGTTAAACGAACTATTGTTTACAAAACACCTAGGATAGAGTTTGGCACGTTAAGAGTGACATACACATGCTTGTTAAATATATTTACACTTTTACTACGTAAACATATGTATGCATCTATAAAATATGCATGAAATATTGTTTACACGTTTTCAAACTTACATAAAAGGTCTCCTAGTACATATCCCTCTGTAACTTGGGTTTTCTGTTCGAGTTCCAGTGACACTTTTTGCGATGGCTCCATGTGGATAAAGGCTTTCTTTTCATCCCATTAAGGGCCGTAGTCTCAGTGTGTCTATACTGGTCTGCCTACTCTCACTGCCTCACCTGGAGAGCTGCCTCCCTCATGCTGGCCTCTTTTCACCCACGCACAGGACATTCCCCGCCTCCGCAGGGATGTCCCCTGGGTCCCCCCTTCAGCTCTCCCTGAGGCCCCGGCTGCCTCTGGGCCAGCCCTCATGCTTTCCTGCTCTGGTTTCATTTTCCATGGGCCTGGGTTTTAGAAGCTCAGCACTTCTTACATTTCAAAGAATCTCCATAGCCATGGTCTCCTGGGATGTCCCTTAACAGCCCCGTGATGAAGATAAGGCAGTACTCTTCCCTTCCCTCTGCACACAAGGAAACTGAGTCACAGAAAAGTTGAGTGACTTGCAGAAGGTCACACAACAAGTTAGAGACATAGTTAGGTCTCAGCCCAGCTCTCCAGACTCCCGATCCCGTGTTCTTTAACAATTTTTGGTTGTGAAAATAATTGTACTTTATGCTTGTAATTTGCAGTTTTATTAGTGTTCCCATTTTGCAGATGAGAAAACTAAGTTTTCCAGAAGCATGGTCCCAGAGCCACCTGCATCAGGATCCCTTGGGGGTACTTGTTAAAAATACAGATTCCCAGGCTTTGCCCCCCTCCCACATTGTCTTGCTCAGTAGGTCGGGGTGGGCCCAGGAACCTGCATTTTCATGGCCGCTGCCAAGTGGTTCTCAGGCACACTCAAGTTTGAGGAACACGGGGGTCTAGAATAAGCCTTGCCCTTTCTTTCACCCAACGCTCACTGTGGCAGGCAGCTTCCGAGGACCTGGGCAGGGTCACCGGCAGCTGCCAGCTCTGAAGTGGGCACATCAACTGTGAAGGCCAGAGTAGTGGAGGCCAAAGGCTGGGGAAGCTGAGCAAGATGCCCAGACCCAGCGTGGGGGCAGAGGGGGCGCCTGCAACACGCCCACCGATGTGGGCACCCAGCCCGGAGCCGGCCACAGAGACAGGCCCTGGGGGCAGGAGAGCTGGGCACCTGGAGCTGCTCCAGACAGAAACCCCCATCACGATCGTTAGCGGTGTGCTGCTGGGAGCCCAGTGGCTCCAGTCCATTGGCTGTGCCCCGGCTGGGTGTCCACAGGAAATACTCACAGAGTGTTTACTACATGCCATGCACCCAACTAAGTGCTTGACATACGTGATCTCACTTAGCGGTGGGCACTACTGTCATCTCCATTTTTCAGATGAAGAACCTGAGGCCCAGGAATCGAAATGACTGGCCCAAGGCCACACAGTATGCAAACGGCTGCCTGCATCCATTCTCTTAACCACAATTCAATACGCCTTCAAGTCATTATTTTTTATGTTCCTGTGTACGTGGCAGAGTGCCTGGAACTGTCAGGGCTAAATAAGTGAGCTGAATGAACGAATACGAATGAATGAAAGAAAATGAATGAATGAATGAATGAAACGCATGTTACAGTCCCCTGGTGTCAACTGACTCTGGCATAACCGCTCAAGCTGTACTTAAAGAAAAAGGCAAGAATTCTCAAAATAATCTTGTATAGTCATTTCTCTCTTTCTTCTTGAAGTTGACTGGGCTGGAAAGAATGCACACGCGTGTACACGCACACAGTTAATTGAGGGTTCTAGTCGGATGTGTTCTGGCTTTTGAGAATCTGACTTGATTTGCTTGAATAGTGAAGGGTGTTAGAGACAGGATCCGGCACTCACTCCTGAAATTCTCTAAGCCTCAGGTTACCCGTCAGGAAAATGGGGATGATCACGGTCCAGCCCATAGGGCCGCGGTGAGGGTTCAATGAGATTAACACAGCTCAGGTGCTTACTGCTGCACAGGGCACACGAGGAGCTGACCGAGAATGTTAGTGGTTGTTGCTTTTTCATTATCGCTATGTGGAGGGAGAAGAGTGCTGGTAAAAATCACATTCATGAAAAGGAAAAGCCCCTGAAGCGTTCTAAGAAAGATGATCTGTAGCGATAGTTGTGGTTACATATACAAATGAAGATGGGGAGGTGGCAAACGGCACAGATAATCCTCGAAAGGTGAATGCCACACGCATTCGTTCCATTTACATTTGTCTTTGACACACATTTTTTCAATATATTGTCATTGCTTTTCGTGCCCGTTTATAAGTTGATTAAGCCACCATCAGACGGTTCCTTGAGCACCAGCTTTGTTGGATGATAGAAGGGTGGCTGTAAAATTGGCTGATGAACAGACCTTGCAATACATGGGGCTTTTGAGTTTACAGAGGGATTTTACACCCACTCTCTTAATCCTCAAATCCTGTCCCTCAAGGTGAGCAGGTACTGCTACTGTCATCCGACAGAAAAGGAAATGGCAGCCTGAGAGTCAAAGTGATGTGCCCAATGCCATCTATTTATACCAGACGCTGGACTTGAACCTGGTCTCCGGACCCCATGGCCGTGCTCAGCTCCGTTACAAGAACCCACTCTAGAATTCAAATGAACCCTTGGATACCTAGGAACCCAGTCACTGGGTAACCCCATTAATATGAATCGTAGGGATCACCCATAGGAAGAGGTTTTACCCATAAAAACAGGTTGGGAGGACTTCTAGCTGAGGTAGGGTAACAGGACTGGAATTATTCTCCATCCTTAACTGAAAAAAAAAGGAAAAAGTACTGTTTCAGACACAGGACAATAGGCAGTAAGGACAGTGATTCCTGAGAAAAGATTAAGAGGGTTGTGCCTCCAGCCTCTGTGCCTCACTTGGGAATCCTTTTTATCCTTCAAAGCCCAGCCCCACTGTCACCAGCTCCACGAGTATGCCCTGAACATCCCTGTTGGAAGTATACTCTGTTCTACCCTGAAATCCTATGGCGATGCGTTTCTGCCTCGCGCTAGGGCTGCCCAAGGACCTGACAGTCAGGAGGCTCCGACCTTCCATCATCTGCACCCCAACTCCAAACACACTGGTCCTCACAGGATGGTGTTCATGAAACTTTTCTGGAAAGAACAAATGATTTTTCCTGTGCCATTTATCCTTAAAAGGAAAAAAAAAAGCGTTTAAAAGAGTGAATTTATAATAGCCAAGACATGGAAGCAACCTAAATGTCCATCAACGGATGAATGGATAAAGAAGATGTGGTATGTATATACAATGGAATATTACTCAGCCATAAAAAAGAATGAAATAATGCCATTTGCAGCAACATGGATGGATCTAGAGATGATCATACTGAGTGAAGTCACACAGAGAAAGACAAATACCATATGATATCACATATGTGGAATCTAAAACATGGTACAAATGAACTTATTTACAAAACAGAGAGTCTCACAGACTTAGAAAACAAACTTATGGCTACTGAAGGGGAAAAAGGGGAGAGGGATAAATTAGGAGTTTGGGATTAACAGATATACACTAATATATATAAAACAGATAAACAATAAGGTCCTACTATATAGCACAGGGAATTATATTCAATATCTTGTAATATCCTATAGTGAAAAAGAACCTGAAAAAGAACATATATGTGTGTGTGTGTGTGTGTGTATAACTGACTGAACCACTTTGCTGCACACCTGAAACTAGCACAACATTGTAAATCAACTATATGTCAATTTAGAAAATTAATTAAAAAATAAAAGAGTACAGATATAATCATCATAGTCTCCCTTGATATTTTTGTTTTACAGTTTAAAAAAGTGAATCTTTGGATATGCCACCTGATGGGTACCAGGAGGAACTGTTTTTTTTTTTTTTTTTCCTGCAATAGTTGTTGCTGTTTGTGGCAAGAACAGGGATAGAACAGATACTATCATCAGAGGACTACAGCTCCGAAAAGTCACGTTCTTGGCACACTGTAGATATTTCGGGAGGACAAGAAAGAGTAAAATGATTCTTTCCAAAATTAACAGTTGGGGAAATGACACTGTTTTAACCTGAATTCCCTCTTCTTTCAGTGAAATAGAATCGTAAACCTAAAACCTTTTTGTTTTTTGGATTGACAAAAGTTCATTATAAACCTTGTTGCGGGAAAAAGAGAAGGTTCTAAATTACCCTGGGATTACCAAGCGACACTCGTCACTATCAGATTATCTTGTTTCATATTCTCCAGGACACTTATTATCAGGTATTAGTTATTCCACTTATTTATTTTCTGTTTCCTCCCACTGAATGGAAGCTTCAGGAAAATGGGGATCTTGTCTATCCTTTTCCCTGTGGTATACTGAGCACAGAGCAGGGACCAGCACCCAGCGGGTGCTCTGTAAGTATTTCCTGGAAGAACTCAGAACACAGAAGACATTCCCCAGCCCCAGGGCTGCTGGTATTTGCACGCGAGGTCGGACAGCTGTGCTTTATGGGAGAATCCTGTGTACTTTCTCACCAACTGCTGGCTGAAAAGGCCAGAGCGGGAGGGACCACAAGAGGCAAAAATGAATAAACAGACTCAAGATGAGGTTGAGCATGGTGTGGACAAGGGCAGGGAGGATGCCATCCTGACTACAGCTCAGGCCCAGGAAAGAAAAGCAACTTGGTTTTTCATTTCTTTAAAGTTATGAAAGAGTTCCAGCTCCATGATAGAAAGAGCACCTGTCTGTTCTCAAGGCTCTTCTCTTCGGAAAGCCCTTTCCTCACCCCCAGGTCCCAACCGTGAACATCACAACCTTCCTTCCAGGTCCACCTTCTCCACGTACTCGGTCGTGTCTTCACATTTTGCCATGTTTGCATCAGATCTTCCCCTTCCTTCTTTGCTTCTTTCCTGTTCTTTGGGAGGGGGCGATGGGGGAGCGGAAGCCCTATGCCAGCATCCATGCCTGTGGCTCCCCCGCTGCCCCCTCCCTGAGACAACCACTACCCTGTTTGGGGTTAATCATCCCCATATATCCATAAGCAACACGTCGAATTTTGTAGATTTTTTTTAACTTCATATAAATGGTTTCATTTCGTATGAACACTTCCGGCAACTTTCTTTTCTACTCCACACTGTTTATTCATGTTGCTACATGTAGCCCATGTCTACTCATTCCGTGATTCACAGCACTCGTTACTACCACGTGAAAAACTGTGGAGTCTTTGTGTCTCTCCCACTTTCTCTTCCCTACCTTTCCCCAGTTGAGTGGGAGCCCCATGAGAGCCGGGATCATTTTTTAGGTATAAGAACTGTACCTAGTACATACCTGAAAATTTTGGCTGATTCATTCCAAGAATTAATCAACATCGGGGAGTATTCTGCTGGATAAACTTAACACGGTTGCTTTGTTCATTTTTCTGGGGACGACATCTGCATTATTCCAATATTTTGCTCTTTTAAACAGTGCTTTTGCACGGATCTTCTTTTCCATGTCCCCTTGTGCACAGGAAAGGAAAGGAAAGAATCTCTTTGTACCTGGGGTGGAGTAGCTGAGTAGTAGGTAGATATGCGTAACTTCGAATTTATTAAATATTACTACCCACTTTCCAAAGAGATTATGCTACAATTTGTCACCCCAGCTTACTATATATAATAGATTAAAAAAATATATATCACAATAGAAGAAAGTGCCAAGTATAGTTCTGACCTCAGAACTATGGTATTCAAATCCTTCCAGACTTTTTCCACGTATAAACCATGCATGTAATGGAGATCTTTCTCTTTTGACATGTGGAGAATTTCCAATTTCTTCTTTTTGACAGCCATTAGCATTCCATTGTCAGGAAGCACTTTACCTTTGTAAATCAGTCCCCTGTTGGTGGTTGTTAGATTGTACCCTGAAACACCATATATTAAGTATGTTTGCATGTTTTTTGTGGCTACATATTATTTTATTGGGTGGATGTACCATAATTAATCAGCCATGTGAATTTCTAAAATAACAGCATAGTATATAAATCTTTTATTTTTCTTAGGAAAAATTCTCAAGAGTTGGAATTTTGGCCAGTGTATTACTATTTTGGGGGACCTCTTATGTATTGCCAAAAGGATTGTTATAATTTAGACTGCCCCCATCTTGGAAGCTGCTTTATTGAAGTACCGAGGACATATGTTTTGC
Source organism: Neophocaena asiaeorientalis asiaeorientalis (assembly GCF_003031525.2). NCBI lineage: Eukaryota > Metazoa > Chordata > Mammalia > Artiodactyla > Phocoenidae > Neophocaena > Neophocaena asiaeorientalis. The sequence continues at coordinate 13,222,702 of NW_020172779.1, forward strand.
TGACTTGACTCTGAGTGTCCACACAGGCGTGTGTGGGGTTGATTATCCTGTGTCCCTGGGGTCTGGCACATAGTAGGTGCACGGGAGATGCTTACTGAAAGACAGGGGGCTCTCGGAGGAGGATGGAGTATGAGTCTAGGAAGATGGGCCCTGCTGCTGCTTCTGCCACTCCGTTGAGAACAGGGTGGAGCTCACGGATCATCAGCATGGAGTCACAGAGGTTTAAAGGAAGCAAAAGCCACCTGGGTGTCACCTAACCCAGACTCTCTACTCTCCAGCGCTGTGACTCTGGGAGACTTGTTTGAGCTCTTTGTGATAGACAGAATAAAGCAGCCCGCCCCCGCTGCCCCGGCCATGTCCTTACCCCTGGGACTTGTGAATATATTACCTTCCATGGCAAAAGGGACTTTGTGGGTGTGATTAAGGATTTTGAGATGGGGAGACTCTCCTGGATTGTCTGAGTTGGTCCGATATCACAATTCATTCTAAAGGGTGGTGAGAGAGTCAAAATCAGAAAAAGGAGATGTGATGGCATAACCATAGGCCAACCTATGCAATCCCTAACTTCCGGGCGATGAAACTAAAGCGTAGAGGGGAAAAGGCTCGCCCGAGCTTTTTCTGTTGGCTGGAGCCAGGCAAGGACAGGCTCCCCCTCCTCAATTCAGCAGCTCTGGGGGTGGTGACCCCAGTGGGCGGGTTCCAGTTCTTCTCCTGCCCCTGCTGCCCTGCAGAGCTGCCCCTCTGCACTCCTTCTTCCCTCCTAATTGGATGCAGGCACAAGCAGGGTGTTGTTTTTGGCTGCGTTGGCTCTTTGTTGCTGCACGCAGGCTTCCTCTAGTTGCAGCGAGTGGGGGCCACTCTTCGTTGCGGTGCGCGGGCTTCTCATTGCAGTGGCTTCTCTTGTTGCGGAGCATGGGCTCTAGGCGTGTGGGCTTCAGTAGTTGTGGCTCGTGGGCTCTAGAGCGCAGGCTCAGTAGTTGTGGCGCACGGGCTTAGTTACTCCGGCATGTGGAATCTTCCCGGACCAGGGCTCGAACCCATGTCTCCTGCATTGGCAGGTGGATTGTCAACCACTGTGCCACCAGGGAAGCCCCACAAGCAGGGTTTTATTTGTCATAGTCCAACTGGACTCCATTTCGACAGCAGACAGACGAGCTGTGTTTGAATACCCTCTACCAGGCCAGAGGAAAGACACCACTTCCTGTAATTCTGACGTCTTTCTTCTCTCAGGATAACGTTGGTGGATTGGGGTCGGGGTTTTAGTGGCCCCCTTACTTAAAGTTGTTGTTTGAGGACCCCCTATGGGCTCTTGGCTGCAGGGAGCGTGAAAGGCAGGCAGAGACGGTACCTATTAGCAGCTTTATGTCTGGTCGGTGGCCTGAGCCCTAGAATAGGCTGGAGGAGACCACGGGTGCTTGTGATGGAGCAGGGCCCCGGCCAGGGTTGGAAGGGGCTGAGGACGGTGAGACAGGATGAAGCTGGAGGGGCCAGGCCAGCACCCAACAAAGCGCTTCTTTTGGCTTCAAGATCCACACATTGCTTTGGTTTAAAAAAAAAAAATGTTGAACCATGTGAATGTTATTTTTCAAAGGACAGTCCGTGACGACCCACATCAGAGCGCTCAGGCGTATCTGCTACACGCACAAAACCCCGGGTCCCACCTGCTCTGCCTGACCCGCTGACTCAGAATCAGGGAGGTCAGGGTGCGGGGTTTGCATTTTTAACACTCAAGTCTGAGACCCACAGCTTAAGTAGAGAGAAAGACAGATGGACACAGAGATAGATGGAGCTTAATGGGTGGGTTTGCCTCAGAAAGGGGAGCAGCGGGTTCCTGCTCTGGGCTTGGCTCCCCAAGGACGTCCTGACCCCACGGGCACCCTGGGCACAGGGCGTGGGGAGCTGGGTGTGTCGGAGCCGCAAGAATCCTGCCTGGCAGGGAGGGTTCTCTAAGCAGAGGTGATGTGTTACCGTGAAATCAGCACTTCCCAGCCTGACTCATGGAAGGGAGTGACTTTACTGTTAAGAGCCAGAGGGGCAGAGATGAGGCACTTCTAGAGTTCATTTCTGTTTTGAAATTCACAGCTCAACCTTGGGTGGTGTGTCCGTGATCCCTGAGTATACCTGTCTGTTAAAGGAAGTCTGGCTTTGGAACCACCAGATCTGCTCCCCCGGGGATCTGAGACCCTGCCCCTTGCCCTCAGCCCCTCTGCAGGCCGACCTCACGGGCTGCGGGCTTCGTCAGAGCAGCCAGGCCCCGGGCTCCAGGGGCACAAATGCCCAGCTGGGCTCTGCTGCAGGGGCTGGGGTGGTGGCTACCGCGGGGAAGACTGAGAAACCCCTGATGGGGTCAAAAGGCTACTTCCTCTTGAAAGGAGAGCGAAACCACACTTTCTTTTGGTTTCAATTATTGGTAACGTTCTTACTGGCCCCAGAAGCTGAGAAACATTTGTTGGTCTCCGATTTAATAACAATAAAAGCAAAAGTAGTAATATTTAGCCCTTTCGCCCTCCCCACTGCCCTAAGAGGTAGCAGGTTCAGGCATCTAAAGGCAGCTTTGAGCAATCAGGAAGGCTCAGGGGATGGAGGGTGGAGGCAGCCCGGCGGGGCTCTTTGGCATAAAGAGCAGGGTGGGAGAGGGGATTACCCCCGACACAGCCCTAACAGACGCCAGACCAGATGTAGGCCTTACATTATAGTAAAAAAATTTATCAAAGTAAAGTGTGCACAGTTAACCATTATACAGGAGGGCCTGCTCCAAAATGTTCCAAGTTGTTCTCTGTCCATCTCCATTTGTGAGGGCAGCGGTAGTACCCACATTTCATGGACAAGAAAATTTAGGGGACTTCCCTGGCGGCACAGTGGTTAAGAATCCGCCTGCCAATGCAGGGGACACGGGTTCGAGTCCTGGTCCCGGAAGATCCCACATGCCGCAGAGCAACTAAGCCCGTACGCCACAACTACTGAGCCTGCGCTCTACAGCCTGCGAGTCACAACTACTGAGCCCACGTGCCACAACTACTGAAGCCCGCGCGCCTAGAGCCCTGCTTCGCAACAAGAGAAGCCCGCGCACCACAGGAAGAGTAGCCCCCACGTGCCGCAGCTAGAGAAAGCCTGCACGCAGCAACGAAGACCCAACACAGCCAAAAATAAATAAATTTATTTTTTTAAAAAAGAAAATTTAGGGTTCAGAGGGGCCAGCTAACTTGCCCACATTCACTCAGCTATGGGGCGGGGGGCATGCAGCATCAAACCCAGGGCCAGAGAATCCACTGCCCACATCTATGCTCGCAGAGGCCCCAGTGACGCTTAACTTAGCCTGAACTGTGGTATTACTGGAGAAGAACCCAAGTTCATCTCAAATATTTTGGTGATTTGCCTGGCTTTTGAAGGCTTTGGAGTTTGTGATTCCTGAACGTTCCATCTTCTTGAGGACAAGGTCCATGTTCAAAAGGGTAGAAGGGAAAGATAACACACAGAATGAGAGAAAATTTTTGCAAATCTCACATCTGATAAGAGACTTTATCTAGAATATATCAAGAATTCCTACAACTCAGTAACAAAAGGACACATAGGCAAAGGTTCTAAATGGCCATTTCCCCAGAGAAGATGTACACACGGCCAGTCAGCACATGAAAATATACTCAACATCACGTCATCAAGGAAACGCAAATGAAAACCACAGTGAGATACCACTCCACACCCACCTGGCTGGCCGTAATAAAAAAGAGAGATCATAACAAGTGTTGTCAAGGATGTGGAGCAACTGGAGCCCTCGTCCACTGCTGGTGGGAATGCAAAATGGTCCAGCTACTTCGGAAAATAGTCTGGCAGTTCCTCAGGCGGTTACACAGAGTCACCCTCTGACCCAGCAATTCAACTTCTAGGTATACGCACAAGAGAAACGAAAACATCCGTCCCCGCAAAAACGTACACACGAACGTTCATAGCAGCATTATTCATAGTAGTCAAAATAGTGGGAACAACCCATCTGCTCAGCAGTGGAAAAACAAAATGAAGGATATCCATACAGTGGAACATTACTTGGCAATAAAAAGAAATACTGATACATGCTGCAACACGGATAAACCTTGAAAACGTTATGCTGAGTAGAAGCCGCCAGTCACAGAGGACCATCTAGGATTCCATTTATATGAAATTTCCAAAGGAGACAAATCTCTGTAGAGACAGGAAATAAATTAGTGGTTGTCAGGGGTTGGAGGAAAATGGGAGTGATTGCTAAAGGGTATAAGGTTTCATTCGGGGGTGAGGAAAATGTTCTAAAATTGTGATGATGGTTGTACAATTCTAAAAACAAACCACTGAAATGTAAACTTGATGAGTGAATTGTATGGTATATGCGTTATATTGCAATAAGGCTGTTATAACATTTTTTTAAAGAGTATAGGGAGGTGGGGGGGTAGGTGATGGGTGTTCCTCACATGGGGCCAAGCAGGTAGCTAGGTCAGAAGGGGCTTATCCTCATTAGCCCTAATTTCACCTCTGCGTTTTAGCAGACTTTACTTTTTAAAACACTTTTGTTAAAGTATAACCAGTGGTCTGCTGGAGCTGGCTCAGTCCCACTTGCAAGAACGGATTGTAACGGATCGTATACCTCTTTTCCCAATTTGGCATTCAGCGACATCATATTGGTAGCTTGGAATCAGCCGTGGTAGAAATATTTACACCATGGGAATTGGCAAATGCTACAAATAAGGGCCTTAAAATATATATATATATTTTTTGAGAGCTGGTTACACATTTATCAGCATTGTACTGAGGATAACATACACACAGAAAAGTGCACATATCAGAAGCAAACAGCTCGAGGAATTTTCACAAACTGAACCAAACCTGTGTAACTAGCACCCAGAAGAAGAAAGAATAGCATCTGTATCCCAAAGTCCCTCCCCCAGCCTCCCTTCCAAGTTCCCCTTCGGGTAACCGTGATTGTGACTTGTAACCACATATATGACCTATTTTTGTACATTATGTAGAATCAAAGGTGAATTCTCCTGAGTGTGGCTTCTTGCCTCAATCAACATCATTTGTGACATTCACCCCTATTGTGTGTGGTTGGTTCATTCTCACTGCTGTACACATCGCGTGAAGATGCCCCTATTTATATAACCATTCTATTGTGTGTGGTTGGTTCGTTCTCACTGCTGTACACATCGCGTGAAGATGCCCCTATTTATATAACCATTCTATTGTGTGTGGTTGGTTCGTTCTCACTGCTGTACACATCGCGTGAAGATGCCCCTATTTATATAACCATTCTACTGGGACGGACATTCAGGTAGTTTACAGGTTTTTACTGTTATCAACAGTCCTGCTATGGACACTCCAGCATGTTTTTCTGCCCAGCACATGCACGATTTCTGCCCGGGAGCCTTGGGTCACGGGGCATGTGCATACGTCTAGCTGTTGTAGACATTCAGCCGATTTCACTTTGACTCTGCTCCTATTCTCGGCCTACCCAGACTCCCTTCCCTTCCCCTCGCCGTGTGAGCTGCTCATCACCCGCACCCCCTACTTGGGCACAGACCAGACTCAGCTTCGGCTTTAGGCTGGAGAGTGGACCCCAGCCACCGGCACTGGTCTGGAAGGGAAAGCGGGGCAGCCTGGGTGCACTCGCGGCTCATCAGCTCTAGAGCTTTCTTACGGTGGCAGAGCCGTAAAAGGGGACCCAGATAGGGAAGCAGTCGACTGCTCTCCGGAGGTGGAGCAGGCCAGGGGAGTCCTGGTGTCTGGGTTTTCTAAAGTGGTTCCAGCTGAGCAGGAACTAAGCTTGCGCATTCAGACAACGTATTCTTGTGCGTCTTTGTTCTGCGGCTTAATGCACCATAGAAAGAGGCCCATTGTCAGGCCTCCTGTTTACTGGGTGAGAGTCAGCAGTATGCAGTGGGCAGAGCAAACCTGGACCAGAGGCTCCCTCTGACTCTTGGTTGGGGAGGACGTTCCCGCCACCGAACATGACCCCCGTTTTCAACAGCGGGCGTTCTTTTACTTATTTTGCCAGGAGGTTTCATGTGCTCACTCGCGCAAGGAATACTTGGAGGTTACCAACTGCACGTCAAGCACTGAGGAGATCTGTGTGATTCCTCACTGGTATCTGGGGACGGTGAGGTTTACAGTTCTTGTTGGGAGACTGAGAGGGACCCGTGCCCGCTGGCGGTACCTGGGGACCACCTGCGGATACCGGTAAAATGCAGATCCCTGGGCCCCTCCTGAGACTCCAGGTTCAGGGCCGAGGAATCTGATTTTAATGCCGAGGACCCCAGGTCACGCTGGCCCAAATCTCAAAACCTGGCCCTGCTGGATTCTCAGGCCAGCATGCAGGTGACACGTGTGCCATCTCTCGTCCTCAGATCTGCTTGGACCTATAAAGTGAAGGTTTAACTCCTGTCCGAAGATGTGTGAAGCCGAACAGGGCTTCTCCCCTGGTGGTTTTGAAGAAGGTCAACGTTTTGGCCTTCTGAGCCTCTGACTAGGGTTTGCTGTGTGGTAAGATTTTTGCAAAACAGCTGTGTTTACCTGAGCTCTGATCCCTGTTTTCAGGAGCTTAAGGGTTTCAATGCCCGCACATGGGGCTGCGGTGCTGACGGACAGACGCACTCACTCAGCCACCGCTTTCTTCTCAGTCACAGGCTGCACGTACCGGGACACCGGATGCCAGCCCGACCTCTGCAGAGCAGCTGTCCAAGAACTACTCACCCGGGGCCCCTTCTGCAAAGGCCGTCACTTCTCCGGACTGCAAACTTCGTTGCACTTCCTGGTTTACACTTCCCCGGGGCTGACCTGCCCTGCAAGGCTGGAGTGGGCCGGCTCGGACCCAGTCAGTAGCAGCAGAGGCAACACAAGGTCATGGTTGGGAGCTACACGGGCCCTGACCTCTGGGTTCGAGTCCGGCCCCTGCCCCTCACAATCGATTTGACTTTTGGCAAGTTACATCTTCACCTAAGCATCAGTCTCCTAAACTGTAAAACGGGTTAAGACAATCGTTCCGCTTCAGAGTGTGGCTGGGACGAGCGCGGTCGTGCTGATATGGCACCGGGCCCGGGGTCGTGGCCGCGATGCAGGTTAGCAGTTCCCGTGCGGGAGAGGCCCCCCGGGAAGGAGGAGTGCACGACTGCTGGGGAAGGGTTCCTGCCTGTGCCTTCACTACTGGTCCCTGCTCCGGCTGCTGCAGGTACGTCACACACTGTCCCACTGGCCTTTGCGCAAGCTCTCTGCCTTCACCTGCTCAGTCGTGCAGGCCCCCAGGATGGGCACAGACCCCCTTCCTCCAGGAAGCCCACCGGCTTCAAATTACCCACATACTGCAGATTCAGGGAAATGAAAGATTTCCATTTGGGATGGATGAGAACACGTGGGGGGCAAAGTAGAGTAGGTTGAATTGCCCCATAATTGTCAACACTCCTACCCCACCCCTGCCGCACATACACCCACATTCTGGGAGGAGGAAGACTTAAAAAATACGGCGGGGGGCACAGGGTCAGGGGAGAGGAGGGAAACGCAGGGCTGGGGAGGGAGAGGTTGGGGAGGCTGGTGCCGAGGCCACAAAACCTTGGGCCTCCACCTGCTGCCGTGACTCACTGTGACCTTGGGCAAGCCACTTCAGCCCTACGAGCACATCTCCTCATCTGAAGATGGGCCGAAGGAGGAGGATTTCTGCCTCCTACAGGACCAACTCCACGTACAGGGAACAGCAGCCCATCTACTGTCCAGGGCTTGAAGGACCCCAGGGAGAGAGATCAGGGTGCCCTCCTGTTCCTAGCATCCCTGGGAGATGGGCCACGGGGGGCTCACAGCATACTGGAGGGGCTGCTTTCAATGGGGGGCCAGTGTGTTGACCTCAAAGAGAGGCTGCTCCAGGTTTAAAACAATACATAACCAATGCAACCACTGAAGCATTCTGTAATTAGATGGAAAGCTGGCTGCCATCCAGGTAATTACGGCTTGAAACACCCAGCTAATTATGGTCACCTCTCCCAGATACATCCCGATGCAAAGTCACAGGCTTCTGTGCCAAACCCCATTTTCCCCACAGGTTGGTCTGTAGGGTTTATCTTGCCACGGTGTGTGAACAGGCGTCAAGATCTACCCACTTTCACGAAAGGAGACAAAAGAAATGCTGAGACCAACACTTCGGAATCTTCAACGCCGTGGTGTTGGTCAGCTTTCCACGGCTGTTATTTCCCTGGCTAGAATTTCATGATGCTGACCACCTCCCACGTGGTGGAAATTCTGAGGATGGCCTTGGAGCCAGAACTACTCACCCGGACCCCCATGGCTGCTGCGCGGTAACGGATCTTCCTAAGCCTCCTGTCAAGCTCTGTGAAGCCGGGAGGGCTTGCTGAGGGCGAGATGAGATAACGCTGCCCAGTGCCTGGACCTGGGTCTGCTCATGGTGCAGTGGCACCAGTGGTGACAGCAACGTGACACAAGTGCATGCACAGAGCTTGGTCTGTGCTGGGTGCCATCCAAGAGCTTTTAATGCATCAACACGTAATCTTCATGACTGCAGGCTGGGTGCCTGGAGGTGGGAGTGGGAATTGGGCGGGGG
>NW_020172779.1:13231436-13248988 GCF_003031525.2 Neophocaena asiaeorientalis asiaeorientalis
AGGAGAGGGAAGCACATTATTTAACCAAAGTGAGCGTTAATGTAGAAGTTGAATGACTTGTGTTACCTACCCTCCCCCGCCCCCGCAAAAGCACAGCCAAGTGAAGTTTTGATTTCCTCCAATCAGAAGAGTAGTGGACAACTCACAAAATGGCCTGATGTCAGATGTTTGGGATCAACTGAGAATATGTTTATTTAAAAGCAATTTTAAATATTAAAAAAAGTAGAAATGAACACATACAGTACTTGAAGACTGTCACATTAAATACATGTGAAATGATGAGCGTACTGATGCTTGAGCAGAACATCCAGGTGGGAATTCGGAATTTAACTCGTGGCGCCATGGGAACCCTATACAACATGTTGAAAGTTCTAGGCAATAAAAAAATAACTAGCAATTGCTGTTCAACAGTAAAATAAGACACACACACTATTTGCAGAGCATAACTTTCCCCTCTGGGCGGGGAGAGAGAACTAATTAGCTATTCTTTCCATAGGTTCCATACCTTCAAAATACTCTATGTCATGTACAAAATTACAGATAGTGGATCACTGAGTTTAAGAACAATACCACATTCAAACTCAACCAAGGTCGCCAAACGTACTTATACCTAGTTTTCCTACGTCCCACAGTAAGCTGGGTTAGAGAGAACTCAAATTCCTGATGGAAAACAAAAACAAAACCAGAAGAAAAAAAACAAAACCCAAAGGTTTTTTTTTTTTTTTTTAAAAAGAGGCATTTGTGTAAAAGTCACTCCAAAAGGGGAAAAAAATAGACATTGACTCCATGTAATTTTAGATATCTACCTCTTGTGTTTTTTTAAAAAGCCAGTTTATTTTGAGATCAGTTGAAAATACTGTAGGCCACAAAAATGAACGGTGCTTCAATACAACTTAAGAAGTATAGATGAATGAACTGGGACACTAAATAACTTCAGACAGTGACTTCCTGGCCTGACACCCATGTGGCTTAAACACTGAGGCTGTGAACACTGTCAGCCACATACACCAGCACGTCGGCTGGCTCCCGGTGTCTTGTTCTGTGTGGGGTTCACGTGTGCCATGACGCTGAGGAAGCAGTTGCTTAAAATCACTTTCCAATAACAGCTGATACGTTGCAGGTTTGTCATGCAAGGTTTATTGATTAGGTGGCTATTCAAAGTTTTCATAGTAATCACTTAAGCAGAACTAAATTAATATTCACTGAGCACTGACTCTAGACTCTATTAAAGAAGGCTTCCCCTAAGGGTTTGGTTGGGAGTTGTGCTTCTGTGAAATGAACATTTCTTACTCATCGCCAAGATTATCTGCTTAAAAATATTAGTTTTCTGTGCTGTTGCCAACACAGCAGTTTAAGCAAACTTAACGCCAGAACGACACACGAGCCTCGGAATCAGAGAGCAGCCCCACTGACTGTGGAGTGAAATGGCTGTATCCTTCCCCAAAATTCAGACTGACGTAAAAGACTGAAAAACTCACGATATTCTTAATGGTCTGATGAACACAGCTGGGATGAGAAGAAAACCGAGAGGGGCAGAGACTCCCGGCAGGGAGAGCGTGTTTCACAGTGCAATTCATAGCAGCGTTCCAAAACTTGGTTATGAATTGACTTGACGGTAACGTGTCTGTTGAACAGAGCTGGAGATTGGAAAACTTATCTATGACTGGGGCTTAGTAAAGAAAACGGAAAAAAGAGAAGGATGGTTTCAGCACCTGGATTCTGCAGGGGGGATAAATGATGTGCAGAACTGACTTTTGAATTCGTCATCTTCTTGAATAATCTTTTGAAAGTTTAAATTTATCAAGAACAAAACTCAGAAAAGACTTTAAAATGGACACATTGGGGGCGTTAGCACATTTCAGGGATGCTAATTCATAATGTGATATGTAAATGCATACTCTCGAAAAAGCCAAATGACTGACTGGAAGCAAATATTGTTGCAACCTTATAATTTCTCCTTTAATGGCAATCAAGTTTAAAAAAATGTACAGTTCAACTTATCCATACTATTCCTTTATAAAAGGCAGATTTCAGGTAAGCTTCTAAATGCATGCATAATGTAGAGGCTAATATTTTCTGGCAGTCCTTGGTTCCTGAAAGTTGAACTTCATCAGATGTCTTAAACTTCTGTGAAAATAGTCGTGAAGGATATGTTATTTTTGCATAATGAGGTAATATCTCAGGGGCGGGTACTCATCCTCTTAAGACAGTGCAAACCCACTTGTCTAAACCTGCATGAGGCTTTGGGCACTGCAAAATGCCACCCAAGGTTTTGGGTCAGTGAATATTTTGCTCAAGGAATAACACTTATATTTAACTGAGCACTTTTCTGTAATAAATACCAAGGTCGGTTTTTGTAGCTGTAAACTGTGTACACAGATAACTACAGGCTGGTCTGTCATGGAGCCGAAAGTTTCACCTGGAAAACAGAACCCACCTCTTTGCTAATGGTGCATTTTCAGTAACACAATGGAGAATACTGTATTGTCAGGAACAGAGAGGCAACTCTATGCCCTTCAACGGTTGCTGGAGACCACTTCTATTTGCAAGCCAGCAGTTCCTATATTCCTGTTTTTGTTTGTTGGCTTGGGAAACAGCATAGAGAGAGATGTAAGTGCTAGATGTCAAGGACGGCTTTGGCAAACCAGTAAGGCGCACCGGGTCCCAAGGCTACCCTAATACTGGCGAAGGCAGAGACCACAGGGTATTTACAACACACGCTACGTTCCCCTCCCGCGGCGGCCCCTCCGGGAGCCTCCCGTTCAGTGACAGCAGCTATATACACGGTGAGCACAGGGCCACGTGGACGCAGCAGTCTTGCATGACAGGTGCAGACAGTCTGAAGGTTCTGCTTTTTCCTAGTCAGACAGGATGTGGACAAAGGACACCGGAAAGACCCCCTTCCTCTCGGGCTGCCCTTCGATGTGCCCGATCTGCAGGGAGAAAGGAGAGGTGTCAGGCTGGAGGTGGCCGGTGGGTCAGAGCCCCCGGAGTTGGCCCTGACCCGGGCGGGACGCAGGCCCTGGTGAGACACAACACGTAAGCACCACACGGGGGTGATGGATCGCTGCACCCACAGACAGCCCCGGGAGGTGCAGTCCCGTGACCCCTCACTTTATACACAAAGGGACAGCGACCCAGAGAGGGGGCCGACCTGCCACGGTCTCGCCCAGGCTGCAGCTTCAACAATGCGCTCAACCAGGCTGTCTGGCCAACTTTCCTGCTGGGCGACCTCAGGCAAACCGTGCTAAGCCTCCTGTCTGTAAAGCGGGGCTAAAAAACCCCTATTTCTCAGCTTGTTGAGAGATGACACCAACGATTATGTACATGGAAGGGCCTCTGTGTACCAAGAACCTGCTTTCTGGCTGCTGTGCGGGGGAAGGACATTGTGACAGTTTGAGATGGACGAGGGCGAGTTTTACAGCCGTTTTGTCGTCTGCTGCCTAAACCTGTAAGCCATGGTTACCTGACAGAAGTTCCTAATAACTTCAGTTACACCAGCATTAACTGCATTAAAGAGAAGCCTACGAGGAGAAAGAATAATGACACGCACGCTGGCTTCACACGACAGTTACGGAGAGAGATCCAGGCCCGCTCTCATTTCCCTGCATGAAGCACCTGCCACACAGAGGGTGGCCGGCGCAGGAGCTGCACGTCAGCCCAGGGCTGCTTCCTTCGTTTACCGGGACTGTGGCCTCGGGCGGTCACCCAGGCCACTGTCCACCAGCTTCCCTTCTGGAGAGTGGAGTGAGGCCCGGCCGACCCACCTCACGGGGTCTTAACTGGTGTCGTGCACGTGAGTTCTTAGACTCATGCCCCACTTTTCAGAGGAGGAAACAGGCTTGCTGAAAGGACATGCTTTATCCAGGGCCTCAGAGCGAGTCACCTTGGGCCTTTAGGGTCCATCTCCTTATCAAGAGTCTAAGCTACCAGACTCCCATGGCAGAGAGAGTCCAGGGTCCCTCAACCTCGGCACTCCCTGTTCCAAACACTGCTGGATGCTTAGCAGAAGCCTTGGCTTCTGCCCCCAGAAGCAGGAAGAACCCACCCTGCCCAGGTCCTGATAGTCAAAATGTTTCCAGATGTTGTCACATGTGCCTGGAGGGCAAAACTACTCCTGGCTGAACCAGTGCTGCAGTCCAAGCAGAATCCCCACGGCTGCGGCCAAGAATCTGAAGTCGCTGTCTGGGCCCAGAGGAGGGGAAGCCAAAAGTACACGTGTGCGTACGCGCGCGTGTGTATGTGTGTGTGTGGACGTGCACACGTCCTGGGCATCAGCAGGCTCTGCTAGCTCAGCCGTGAACCACAGGTCCCTTTCTCGGCAGACAGAGCCGGGCCCCTCTGGGCAGGAGGGGCTCAGGCTGCCAAGGAAGAATTCCCACGCTGGGGTCAGGAAACGATCGACTAGGAAAGCACAGGAGGCTTTTGCCCGCTGCACCTCTGCCTGGCAGGGCCCACGGGAGGCTCCCTCTGGCCGCAACCTAGACAGCTGTGCACATGTCAGCCACCCCTGCAGCCACCGAGAACCGGGGCATCTTCAAGCGCCACGGCGGGAGGACAGGGATGCCTTTCCTTCCTGACGCCTGGGCAGCAGGCTTTCACGTAAAAGGAGTTTCACATATTCTCATTCAATCTGCTAGAGTCACGTGAAGCAGGGATCATGCCCCACTTGACGGAAAGAGAACTGCAGGCGGGATGAAGGATGGAACTCGGGAAGAAGGACGCACGGTGGTGGAGGGCAGGGCCTGAGCAGAGCTTGGCTGGAAAACCAGAGAATATCTAGAGCTTACAGGTTGTGGTGGGATAAGGCTAAAGCATGTGTGAAGGTGAATTCTCCTGACCCGGTTTCAAAGCTCTGGCCGCTGGTGAAGAGGCGGGGCTGGCAGGCCTGGGGCGCCCCGGTCCTCACGACTGGTACATACCCACCACTCCTGGTCTTCCTCTCCGGTGACCACGATCACCTCGCCCTCCATGAAGGTCAGCTCGTCGTCATTGTCTGCCTGGCAGTCATAGATGGTCTTCACTCGCCTCACCTTACTTTTCCCCTTCAAAAAGAAACGGGGTTTTAGCTCACAGGACAGACCGAAGGGAAAGAGACACACTGACCTTGGGCGATTGAGTTAACCTCCCTGAGCCTCAGTTTCTCCTCGGTGAAAGGGGGGAGGCTTGTGGGCAGGCGCCCCGAGCCTCGGGTGCCCTCCAGACACGACAGCCCCTCTGCCCCGAGCAGCAGGGCAGAGCCCGGTGTGAGCGAGCAGGCAGCCCTGATGACTTCCATCGGACGGCAAACATCACGGGCAGGGACCAAAATCCAGCTTCATCCAGAACTGCAAAGCGCTCTCCCCTTCCCCAACCCACGGCAGCTTGCAGAGATGACTGCAGAGTCTAAAAATGGTTTGGGGAAACATGCTGCAAAGCAGGACGCGCAGCTTCTGCACACGGAACACGTGGCAAAAACACATTTCTCAGCCCCTCGTGCAAAGCGCTGAGTCAGCACACGCTGGTTAAACAGGGCAGGGCAGCCCGGGGCGGGGAGGACGCCAGGCAGCTCCCCAACACGTTTTAGCTTTTGACCCATTTTGACTTGGGCTTTTATTTGTTGGATTTCTAGTTCTTTGCAAACAGGAAGATGGAAATAGGGAAACGACCTTCTAGAGGATGTTTCTGGTGCCCAGCTTATTAAACAATTAGGAAGAAAAAAAGCAAGCTGTGTCTCTAAAAGTTTCGGGTCAAGCGCTTTTCCTCTGTCTGCTGGTTTCTCCCTCGGTCAGTCACCCTGACGACCCGCTGGCTTCTGCAGCCCTCTCCCTGGGCTGTGCTGGAGCTGGTGGGGTCTGAGAAGCCGGCGGAGCTGTGGCCAGTAGAGATCTTAAGTCTCCTCAGCTCTGACTCTGCGAGCAAGCTGTGTGTGGCCACTTATGACGGGGAGGGTTACACGAGATGAACAGTAAAGCATGCAGCAGCACGAACTGGAATTATGTTATGCGCACGTCAGGGCCATGCGTGGTGCTCGGGTGTCTCGGGAGCCTGCCCTGGAGAACAGCAAGCACCCACTGCTGAACGTGTGTATGGTCTCCCACCCAGGGGAGGACGGATTTTACTCGTCTCACTTTTCCTTTAGTACCGAAGTGACACACTTTTATCGCAACGTTGTTTTTTTATAGTAAGATGTGAGTAGAGGCTTTTAGTCCCCCACTAACTGTGCTCCTTAACCGGGGTGCTCGTGACCCTGTGAGGGTGTGGCCATGGGCAGGACAGACAGCACACGTGCATCTTCCCAGAGCTCCGTTTTTCCAAAAAAACATTTTGGGGTGGGCAGCGGGGGTGGAAAGCATGTTTACATTAAAGTAAAATGGCTATATCACAGAATAGAAAGCATTTCAGGACAATGGTGGAATGGGAGACTTCAAACCAAATTCTGTGTTGGTGCAAGTCTTTTGGGGCTCTGCGTCCAATTCCTCCAGGAAGATGCCGTGAGAAGCAGAGGAGCGAGGTGCTCAGAACCCTGAGAGGGAGACCGCTTTCCTGTGACCTTGGGAAAGGAAAGGTCTCCTCCTCAAGGATCTGAGGCAAGAGCGACCACTTGCTGAGTGTTACTGGGCACTGCTCATCTGTCACTGCATTTCATCACCCATGAACTCAGGCACTGTCCTAGCTCTAATCATGCACATATAAGGAAACCTAGGCTCAGGGCACGTAATTAAGTGGCCAAGCCCCCGTGGTCACAGGGAACGCAGGTCCTGAGGTCTGTCTGCGGGGTCCACAGCCCAGTCCCGACCCCCAGGCTCCACGCCCCCTTGATGCCCGAGTTGGGCCAGCCGGGTGCCCACCCACCGTGTTGATCTTCCTGGGCAGCGGCACGGGCGTCTCCGGCAGGGTGGGCGTGAGGTCGTTGGAGTCCTCGGACGCCTGCTTCGGGACATTCGGGGAGAGATCGGCCGGGTGTGACTTGGGGGCGAGCTCTGGGGGCGGCTGGGCCTTGGGAGAGGCGTCTGCCGCCTGGGGTTTCGCCAGCAAGTCTCCCAGCTGCGGCTTGGGCGGCAAGTCCTTCACCTGTGGCTTGGGAGGCAAGTCTGCGAGCTGCGGCTTGGGGGGCAGGTCTCCCGGCTTAGGTGGCAAGTCTCCGATTGGGGGTTTGGGAGCCAATTCCGTGGGCTTCGGGGGCAGGTCTCCAGGTGGCGGCTTCTGCGGTAACTCTGCTAACTGTGATGACTTTTGGAAGAGTTCGGGCGGGACGTTGGCTTTGTCGAGGGAGAGATGATGGCTGGTCTCTGTTTTCCTTAGTGCCACTGTGGGAAACAACACAGAGAGGGGGGTCACTGGACGGGGACGTGAGGGGATCAGCATTGCCTTCCTCTGTCACGGTCACAGGGAGGAGAACCAACCCCGAGGGAGTGCTCTGCATGCAGAGGCACGGATGGCCTGCTTTGAAGAAGGTGAAAGTCCGGAAGCCTGGGAGGCATCCACCTTACAATGGGTGATTTTATGCTTTCGTTTATGAACAGGACATCCAAAGTAATCCAGAATAATAATAAAAAAAACCCCACAACTATAAACATAATAGAGATCAGAAAACTGAGAAGTGTAGAGCTAAAGGAAAAGTTTTCCATAAGCCTCCTGCCTAAATGTAGCCATTTAAAATACTTTGATGTAATTTCCTCCTGGACGTTTCTATGTATTCTTCATAGATAAAACATTTATCTGCTTTTAACTATATACTGTTTTAGCAAGAGTATTGTCTGTGTTAATAAAAATTCTTTATTAGTAGCATATATATAGCTAAAATATTTATTTATGTATTTGGCTGTGCAGGGTCTTAGTTGCAGCATGCAGGATCTTTAGTCGTGGCATGTGGACTCCTCTTGGTTGCGGCATGTGGGATCTAGTGCCCTGATCAGGGATGGAACCCGGGTCCCCTGCACTGGAAGTGCAGAGTCGTATCCACTGGACCACGAGGGAAGTCCAGTGAGTATTCTTAATGTTGCAGTCTATTCCGTTCTACAGCAGTATCATAATGTACAATATTAATTCCCCACGTTTTATATGATTCATGCACTATGTAAGAGGGAAAAGGTTCCTCCCTCACCACGCCCATGCACCCCACCCCGAGGTAACCTTTGTTCATTTGAGTGGTGCACATACATGGGTGTATGAATTATCTTTTAAAACCCACAAATGGCATTACAATACACACACTGTTTGCAACTTTGTTTTTTTCCCATTTCATATGTTTGAGAGAATTTCTAAGTCAGTTCCTCTTTCTTCTCTTTAATGGCTGCGCGGTACTCCATGGCTTGGAAATTCTGTCGTCTGTTGAAACCTTTGCACAGCTCTATCCAGTGGAACTTAGGACACTAAGGACACATCTTCAAATCAGGCTTCACCACTTACTTACGAGCTGTGTGACCGTGAGCAAATTACACGACCTCTCTGTGCCTCACCTTACTCATCATGAGTTGACATACGTACAGAATTTGCCAACAGCACCTGGGAGGTTCTAGGTATATCAGAATATCATCATTACTGCTAGACAAGGTTCCTTGAGGCCTGGATTCACCGAGCACATAGTATGTGCTCAATGAGGACACAGCTGACTAAGGCACACTGAGTGAGTCAAACTAGCTAAATTTTATTCTAGAAAAATACAAAATTCAGAAAGATATTCTCAAAATTTTATGTTTTAAAAAAGAAAGACAAACCCCAGTATTGTAAACTGTCACAAGCTGTACTGCAGCCTGCCCAGCCATGTCCCTTCCTAAGGAAATCAAATTCAAGGACACCCTGCTCCCAGGCTGGCCCAAGAGATTCAGCCGATGTGGCTCCGCTCAGAAACTGACAGCAGGCCCGTCAGATTCCTCTCTTGGAAGTCAGATACTGTGGTAAACAAAAGTCTGAGGCACTGATGGGGGAGAAGCTGGGAGATTTCCTGAGGCAGTGGGGCTGGAAAGCCTAGCTCTGAGCCACACTTCTGGGGAAACAGAAACTGTGAGTAAGTGCCGGGCCATCTGAACATGCAACTCTGATTCTAGAAATCTGTCCTAAAAAGTGATCAAAGCCAGGCACTGACATGCCTGTGTTGAGCTGTTCAGCACGACACTGTTTATAGTGAAAACACTGTGAACAGGGTGAATGTGGAATAGGACAGACTGCTTAATATGTCCTGGTATCAGACAACAGAGTACTATGCAGCCAGTAAGAGTGTAATTTATGTCACGGAAAGGGTTCTTGATTTATTATGTGACAAAAATCAGCTTACACAGTGACGTAAAAAAAAAACATAGGAAAAAGACTGAAAGGATAGACCAGACTGTTTATCCTGGGTGGTGAGACTTCAAGTGGTTTGTATTTTCTTCTTTATGCTTATCTGTATTTTTAAAATCTTCTAGGATGAATATATATTACTTTTATAATACAAATAAATAAGAGAATATATATTACTTTTATAATACAAATAAATAAGAAGGAGACAGTTTCTCCTGCAGGAAAGCCTGCCCAATCTCTGGCTATTTTATTTCCAAGCTGAGTTGGGTTTTCCCCTCTCTAATTAAAAGTCCTTTCTGAACTGCATTCTTAACTCTGATGGACAGACAAGCAAATATGGTTCGTTCCTGAGAACGGACTCAAAGGACGTAACAGGAGGAGGAGAAGGAGGCGGAGGAAAGAGCCTGCACACTCCCAAGCCCACATTCCCAACAGAGGGAGTGCCGGGCAGAGGATGGCACCCACCCAGTGGAAGAGCGCAACCCTAACGACATTCACGAAGAGCTCACGGACACCTGAAAAAATACGTACGTCGAAATGCTAAGTGGAAAAACCCAGGATGCAAAACTGTAGTTTCATTATGATGACAACTGTGGAAGAATGTAAGGGACCAGGTAGCTGTATCACAGTGCAGAACTATGGTGACTCTGTTCAGGTTGAAAGATCCCCTAAGGTTCTATACTATTGCCTTTTTTTTTTTTAATTTTATTTATTTATTTATTTTTGGCTGTGTTGGGTCTTCGTTTCTGTGCGAGGGCTTTCTCCAGTCGCGGCAAGCGGGGGCCACTCTTCATCGCGGTGCGCAGGCCTCTCACTATCGCGGCCTCTCTTGTTGCGGAGCACAGGCTCCAGACGTGCAGGCTCAGTAGTCATGGCTCACGGGCCTAGTTGCTCCGCGGCATGTGGGATCTTCCCAGACCAGGGCTTGAACCCATGTCCCCTGCATTAGCAGACGGATTCTCAACCACCGCACCACCAGGGAAGCCCTTATACTGTTGCCTTTGAAAACTCCTTAAACAAATGGCTCTGTGCAGCAGTCTGTCCCCAGTTGAGAAGGCTTTAATTAAGCCTTTTAAAAGGTGCCCGAAGGAGTTTAAAAATGGGTGATGTTTGGGAGGGAAAATAGAGTGAGATGTGGCCAGGACGGTCCATACGGAAGTGCCAGCTGGTGGCAGGTGCTTGGGGGGAGCGGGGCAGGCAGTAGAAGGAGCTGCAGCCCCGCGCCTCTCGACGTCACAGGCGCCCTCTGTCTCCAGCTGAGGAGGCTCAGAAACACATCCGGGGACTCTACCTTTTTTTGGGGTGAGAGAGGGAACCACTGGACGGATGGGACAGAGTGACTGATTTAACATGGATCACCCTGGCTCTTCTGTTGAGGAAAGACTGCAGGACCAGGGCAGAGGCAGGTAGACCAGGTAGGAGGCTGCAAGAGTCCAGACAAGAGATGATGGTCCCGTGGACCAAGGT
This sequence comes from Neophocaena asiaeorientalis asiaeorientalis, assembly GCF_003031525.2. Classification (NCBI taxonomy): domain Eukaryota; kingdom Metazoa; phylum Chordata; class Mammalia; order Artiodactyla; family Phocoenidae; genus Neophocaena; species Neophocaena asiaeorientalis. Next base: position 13,242,165 of record NW_020172779.1, read on the forward strand.
GAGAGTGGGGGACATGGGAAGAAGTGCCTGGATGTTAAGACACATCGAAGGGAGAACCAACAGTACGTGTGGAAACACTGGATGTGGGGCGTGGCAGGATGGAAGGAGTTGAGCTTCCTTCTTAGGTTTTAAGGCCCAAACACCTGGACCTGGACAATATTGCCTGTAACAGATAGGGACACTGTGGGAAAAACAAGTCTAGGGGGGTGGGGTCAGAAGCGTATTCAAAATCTTAAGCTGAGCAGCCTATAAGACATGTGATAGAGCAGAGATATTACAGAGCCTGGTGTGTGTGAGTTTAGATTATAGAGGGATTCTTGGGCTGGGTGGATAATGTGGAGTTGCCAGGGTGGGTTCCCCAGGGAATGAGGGCATATTCACAAGAGAAGTGACCATGGCCGAGCCAACCTCTGGAGGCTGAGGACACGAGGAGGGCCCAGCCCTAAGAACAGGACGGTGTCCATAGGCCAAGTGCAGAGAGAGTAACCAGCCGGGCCAAAGGCTGCAGGTGGGCTGAGCTTGACCACCCGCCGACGGCCCTGTGGAGTGGTCTTAACAGAGGATACATGAATGGATCTTGGCTTTGAGTATCAGCATCTGGAACTTCACTCAAAGAGAGACAATTAGATGGCACGCCCCTCTCAACTGAAGAACGCACCACAACCCAGGAAGGAGCTGTGCAAAGCCTGAACTTGTATCTGATCGGGTCTCTTGATCCAACTTTCAATTGCTAGGAAATAGAGGAACATGTTAAATAACCACATGGGGATGCCAGTCAGCAAAATCCAGCCTTTCTGAAGCATCATCTCATTTCGTCCTTACAAAACCTGGTGAAGCAGGTGACCTGGCCCTACTGACAGGTGAGGAATCTGAGGCTTAGTGAAGCTTTGGAGTCCCCTGCCCAGGGCACACAGCTAGTAAGTGGCAGAGCTAGTACTGGTTCCTAGGTCTCTCTGATCATGTTTGCAAGAAAAGAAATGGCACCTGGGGATACTAATGATGTGTCTTCTGAAAAAGCATGGTGTTTTTAAGGAAGAGTTTGGTGTTCTACTAATCACAAAATTTGAACCTATAAATATTTTTCTTCATTAAACAAATATTAAATACACATCTACTACATACCAGCTACTGCTCTAGGCATCTGAGATAGAGCAGGGAACAAAAGAGACAGACGCCCCTGTCCCCTTGGAGGGTATAATGACACTCTAATTACATGCAAATATGAAAAAGATAAATCTTACCTTTCTGAGGTAGTTTAGGAAGAACTCTTGGGCCAAGGGCAGACTTTGCAGAACCGGTGCTAATTAATAAATAAGAATCAGTTAGGATCTCAAGGTGCTATAAAATCAACAGCAATATGTATTACTCAAGGAAGTCATAGGAGTTTACAGAATTATCTAAAAAGTCTTTCATAATTTCTCTAACAAAAGATTATCGTCTACTTTCCCTAATTCAAAGTTTGCCTGGATTTCCCTGAGGATTATCTTCTTATTCCCAAGTCTGCAAAGTGGAGTCAACAGGGAAATTCATGAAACAACTAACCTCTGAACGACACAGCCTAATTCCTCCTTTTCTCGAAAGCTTTCCCCAGGTAACAGCGTTTATGAAAGCGCCTGGCACACTGCAGGTGGTGCCCCCAGTGCACTGCACAGAAGTAACTCAACTCATGGGACCCCAAAACGTAACTCTTGTCACCTCCGTTTTCACAAGAGGAAACCGGAGCCTGTGCAGCTTCAGTGACCGGCAGAAGGTCCTGAGGCCGGTCAGTGGTGGAGCTGGATATTCAGACCCAGCTGTTTGACTCCAGAGCCCTTATGTTGTCTCTCTCTGCACCAGAGCAAACAGCTTGGGTCTCAGGCCTCCAGACTTTCCCTGAGCTTTTCCTCCTTTTGGGCGACTTGTAAACGAACAGAGGAAGAAAGCCCGGGGAAGCAGCCCCTGGCACAGAAGCCGCCCTGTGTTGTCTGACATCATGTGACTCCTCACACCCCTGCCACCACCGAAATGCCAGCGCTGCAGGTGGCATCTCTCAGTTGGAACGCACTCTGTTCCTTTTACAAGAGGCTCTATCTATTCCCAGAGGACACCGGGAGCACTGCAGACCCAAACAGCAATAGCATCCAAGTGCCGGACTCGTATCTGCCAAGATCCCCTTTTATTACCTCGTTTATCCTTTTCTGTCCTCTGGTGGCCTAAGAACTGGCTTTCCCCCCTTCTTTCTAGCCTAACTGCATTTAAAAGGACAGGAAATGGCAAACCAACCAAAAAGAAAACAAAAGTCTGATAAGAAAGATGAAACGCAAGCGTCTTCCATCCTGGCCGACAAATCACCCTTGATCTTAACTGCTCTTTCCTCGGCTCCTTTGAAATCCTAAGGTCTCTGGGTTACTGGAGGATCAGGCTGTTGAGATGAAACGACACCGGAAAGAGTAAACACGCGAGGGCTTTGCTCTGAACATTGCTGGAGTGTGTGTTCCGGCCTCAGCATCTTCGCAGGGATGCACACCTACCCATCATGGATGTAAGTTCAATGGTTTCCTGACCAGCGGACTGAGGCCAAGCCAGAGGCTCGGAAATGCCTCACATGGGAAACCTGGGGTCAACACTGCATGTGCATGGACTCAGGCTTCTTCCTATGCTGCTGGTGGGGCCATGTGCATGTGTGTGTGTACACGTGTATATGTGTGTACACGTATATGTGTGCGTGTACATGTGGGGGTCTTGATTCCATGTAAAAAACATTTTGTGGGCACTTTCTCTGCATCAGACTCTCCTTCCTCTGGAAGGAGACCACCTGTCCTGCGGTTTAGAGCCCCCCAGGGCAAGGTGGGGAAGGGCTGAGTGGAGTGGCAGGCACGGCGAGAGGAAGGGGAGGCTGTGGAACGTGGCGTCTGAGAACCCCCGGGGTGAGTCCAGCTCTGCATCTGCTACCACTTAAACTCCTGGGGTCCGTGTCCTCATATAATAGAGGGCAGCAGTGACCAGGCTGCCTCACAGGGTTATAAAGACTAAACGAGATAGTGGCATTAAAAGAAATGAGGACGTTTTTTAGCTTTGACAAGCTCTGGGAAGCGGCTCCTTGTGTCCCTATCTGGGTCACACTTCTTGAGAAAACCCTCTGCGCTGGGACTGGGTAGATGCTGCCCACAGAAGACCTTCCAAAGTATCTCATTTCGGTGGAGGAGGGGAGAAAGGGACATCACACCCCGCTTTTAGCCTAGCTTTAAAAAGTCTTACAGGGCTTCCCTGGTGGCACAGTGGTTGAGAGTCCACCTGCCGATGCAGGGGACACAGATTCGTGCCCCGGTCCGGGAAGATCCCACGTGCCGCGGAGCGGCTGGGCCCGTGAGCCATGGCTGCTGAGCCTGTGTGTCCGGAGCCCTGTGCTCCGCAACGGGAGAGGCCACAATAGTGAGAGGCCCGCGTACCGCAAAAAAAAAAAAAAAGGTTTACAGACAGGGAATTTGGAAAGAGTCATATTTTTATGTTTGAAAATCTCTAGACTATTGGATTTCCCTGAGATTCATCTTTTTATTCCCAAGTCTGTAAAATGGAGTCAAGAGGGAAAGTAACAAAACAAAATGACTAAACTAAAAAACTGAAAATAAGAACTCATTCTGGCAGACTCTGCGATCCTCGGGGAGTTGGGGTCCATTCACGCCAGGAACCTGGATGTGGAGAGCACTGCTCCCCTAAAACAAGGTCTGCAGACCCTGCCCGGCCTCGAGAACTGTCTGCCAAGGGGCTTTTGCAAACCGAGGGGAAGCACTCAGGTTCTCAGCATGATCAGTGCCAGCTGGCAGGCCACACCTTGAGCAGATGGCCCCTAAAACCCAATTCTGTAACTCTGCCCACGGCGACGGTGAGCCTGCCAAGCGAGCACGTGCGCAGATGGCTTACCTCGACTGCTGGGACAGGCCCTCGAACTTGTTAGCGGTCTTACTCGATGATGACGGACCCACGTCGTTACCTAGGGGGAAGATCAAATGTGAAAAGCCACGTTTTTCAACAGGAAATGGAATGTGGGGACATAGGAATAGGCAGGCAGGCCACCCTCAGGGTCCAGAAAGGAAGTCAAAAGCCTCAAGCTAGAACAGTACACATTTCTGACATTACAACGAACCAGTTTGGGTCTTGACAATGTTTTTGTTCCTATTAAATATTTTAAAAAGATGACTGATCTGCTCCCTGGCAAGGCCTCCAAGGTCACAGGACCTGGGGGATGTCCCGTAGGTTCAGGATCTTGTCCTTAGCTTGGTGGCAGGGGAAGCAGAGTAAGGCTTCAAGTTCACCACAGATTCCCACACCAGGGGACCACCACTGGGGACCACTGGTGTGTGTGTGTGTGTGTGTGTGTGTGTGTGTGTGTGTATACACACCATTATTCAGCAGGGTGGTGGTGACTGGCCATCTGCTGGGCAAGGCCCTCAGTCACTTATTTACCAATCATTCGTTCAAACATGAGAATGTTTATTAAGCATCTACTATGTGCAAGGCATGAACATGGAGCAGGAGGCACCAAGGCAAGTTAAACCTCACCAGAGTATGTCATCCCTCCTGTGAGGGGCACAGGCACGACCGATGCCGACAGGGTTGGGTGCTGTGAAACAAGAAGGAAATAGCACCTAAAGTGAACTGGTCATGGGCTTCCCTGGTGGCGCAGTGGTTAAGAAACCGCCTGCCGATGCAGGGGACACGAGTTCGAGCCCTGGCCCGGGAAGATCCCACATGCCGCGGAGCAACAAAGCCCATGTGCCACAACTACTGACCCTGTGCTCTAGAGCCCGCGAGCCACAGCTACTGAGCCCGCGCACCTAGAGCCCGTGGCTCCACAACTACTGAGCCTGCACTCTAGAGCTTGCGTGCCATAACTACTGAGCTCACGTGTCACAACTACTGAAGCCCACACGCCTAGAGCCCGTGCTCTGCAACAAGAGAAGCCACCGCAATGAGAAGCACGCACACCGCAAGGAAGAGTAGCCCCCGCTCGCTGCGGCTAGAGGAAGCCCGCGCACAGCAACAGAGACCTAACACAGCCAAAAATAAATGAATAAAGTAGATACATTTATTTTAATAAATAAATAAAGTGAAGTGGTCAGAGGGGCAGGGAAAGTCCTCTCTGGGGGACACGGACCCTGAACAGAGAAACACCTTCAACAGGGGAGCAGCAAGACCAAATCCACGGGCTTGTCGAGGAGAGACAGAGAGACTGGCCAGAATCAAAGTGGCCTCTTCTGTGGCCCGTTCCGCGCTGGGGGGAGCCCAAGCGCCAGGCGCCCAGGAGGGACCCCAGGAGCCCACTGGGCTTGGCTATCTCTGGGGTGATGCCCCCTCTCCTCGCCTGCTCGCCCTTCCAGCGACCGCTCTGGACACTCCACGTGCTCCTGTTTCTGCAGAGCCCCCTCCCCTGCCTGGACGCCCGCAACGCCTCCCGGGTGGCGCTGACGGGCTGGCTGAAGGGGGGAGGTGAAGGGGGCAGGCCGAGCAAGCACCCGGACTGACGCTCACTGTGCAGAGGCGCCCACGCTCTCCCTCCTCACAGCAGGGGGAGCTGGCCCCATCCTCATTTTAAAGATGAGGAGACAGGGTTAAGTGACCCAACGGCCACAGGTCACACGGTCGCATGATGTACCTAGTGGTCCTGTACACAGATGCATGCGCTTCTCATTACCCATCGTGACGCGCCAATAGCAATATTGGTAATAGCAACTACTGTGTACTGAGCACTTACTCTGAGTGAGGTACTCTGCTAGGTACCCCCTAGTCGTTACGTCTGTGAGATATAAAACGGAAGGCACTTACATAGCGTAAGAAGAAACAAAGAAGTAAAGCAAAGGCCAAGGTCAAGCAGCTGGTAAGGGCCAGGGCTGGGACATAAAGCCAGGCAGTGCCCCTCCAGGGCCTGCGTTCAACCACCACACTCGCCCCTCCAATCCCAGTCCCACTAACCTACAGGACAGGGTGCAGCTGGCAGAGCGCTAAGGTGGGCGCTCCCGGACAGGACTTCAACTTCAGGACATACATACAAGAAGAAACAAGCTCAACTGGTGCTACCAGGGCCAAAGACTTTCAAATACAGTTTTATTTTAATAAGACACCCCTCCTAACCATCCGTATATTTCCACGAGTCTGTAACTTAACAATGAAGGACTTCTTCGGCAGCCTCTCATGACATCCTTCGAGCTGAGACTTCCTTTAAGGCAGGCATTGCTTTTCAGCATGGTATGGGAATAAGCTGTTGCATCTGCTAATTTCTGTTCCGGGTAGAAAACACCCCAAACCAGTGATTCTTCACCCTATTAGGCGTGAGACTCAATATGAGACCATAAAGGCTGTAAGAGCCCCCGGCTCTGCCTGGGGCCGCCCACTCTGTCACACAGACAAGCCATCACATCAGGGGCTGTGGTCCGACAGCCACAGCTCGTATGTCCAGTGTCCTCACTTAACCCTCCCCTCTGGCCACGCTCCAAAGACACTGTGTGTTTTTATGCCTCTGTAAATTTGCCCCCTCTGTTCCTTCTCCCTGCAACACCTATCCCCTCCCACTTGGGGTAAATTCCTTTGTAACCTTCAAAGGGTCTCTCCAAAGTCAATTTCTGAGAGTTCTTCCCAAGCCAGACTCGGTCTCTCCACATCCCCGGTAAGCCTACAACCATTCACCACAGAGGATGATCAGGGGCAGATTTTGGAGCCAGACAAGCCTGGTTTTGAATTCCAGCTGTACCACCGACCAGTGGGTGTGAGTTCTGATGACACTGCTTTTTCTACTGAGCCTCAGTTCCCTCTTCTTCTTCTTCTTTTTTTTTTTTTTTTTTTTTTTTCGG
>NW_020172779.1:13249102-13283355 GCF_003031525.2 Neophocaena asiaeorientalis asiaeorientalis
GGTACGCAGGCCTCTCACTGTTGTGGCCTCTCCCATTGCGGAACACAGGCTCTGGACACGCAGGCCCAGCGGCCATGGCTCACGGGCCCAGCCGCTCCGCGGCATGTGCGATCTTCCCGGACCGGGGCACGAACCCGTGTCCCCTACATCGGCAGGCGGACTCTCAACCACTGCGCCAGCAGGGAAGCCCCCTCATCTTTAAAATAGGAATAACAGTACCTGCTTCACTAGATGGGCACGAGAATCATGAGAGAGGAACCACGGAGTGTAGTTCATGGTGCTGGACCACAGAGGGCATGACACAAACGGAGATCACTGTTCTGAGCTCTCTGACGAGATGTAACAAAAATGCAGGTGATTTATTTCCTCAACGAGCGAGCATTTCACAGACAGGGGCTCTACCTTGTCCGTCCCTGCAGCCCCACTGGAGCCCAATGTCCGCACAGAGCAGTCACTGGGCGCTGCTGAATGAAGACAAGGCCCACAGAGCAGACTCCTCCACTCCCCCCCGCCCGCACAGCCTGGTTTCTTGCACACCTGGGTGGGGAGGCAGCTGTGGTCTGGCAGACAGGAGCCCTGCTGTGCCTGGGCAGAGAAGCGTGGCTTTGAAAAAGTTCCAAAAATAGGACAGCACTAGAAGGAGGCGCACAAGCATGGAAACAGCTCAATCCTTTTTCCTCTCTCGGTGCAACCTGGGAAATGACTGGTACACACACAGCTGTGTGAGGAGAGGGCTGGAGACGGACGGTGGGCAGACAGTTTAAAAAGCTGTGGCCAAGGGCTTCCCTGGTGGCGCAGTGGTTGAGAGTCCGCCTGCTGATGCAGGGGACGTGGGTTCGTGCCCCGGTCCGGGAGGATCCCACATGCCGCAGAGCAGCTGGGCCCGTGAGCCATGGCCGCTGAGCCTGCGTGTCCAGAGCCTGTGCTCCGCAACGGGAGAGGCCACAGTGGTGAGAGGCCCGCGTACCGCAAAAAAAAAAAAAACTGTGGCCAAGACTCCAGGTCACTTACTGTAGCTCAGAAGCTGTGGGCCAGGAGTGTGGAACGAGAGGAGGGCACTGCCCAGCAGTGCCTGGCACACAGGCTCTAGGAGTCTTCTGGAAGAGTGGGTAATTATACAAACCTCGGAGTCAGAAATAGGTTCAAATCCAGGCCTTGAAGTTATCGGACAAGTCACTTGACCTCTGTGATTCAATTTCCTCATCAGTAAACCAGGGACCATGACAGTCCCTATCTCATAGGACAGTTGTGATGGCTTAATACAGTAACGTATGAACAAGTGCATAGCAGCTGGTACATGGTGAATAATCTATATATGGTGGCAGCCCTTGTTATTTCTAGAACTGCACGTAAAATGGGGTCGGAGTGGTGGGGGGAGGCGACTTGAGAATATATTGGGAAATCCAAGAAAAAGAAAGAATCAGGAAGTTTCTACCCAAAGGCTCTTTTACAAGCCAATACTACTTCTAATAAGTAGACGTGGGGGACTTGGATCAAACATTTCAAATACTGACCCATTTTACCTGGAAGTTCTGGCCTTGAAATATGAGAAGGGAATCATCTTGCGGTATAGTTTTTCGTCCATCATCTACTCTCCATTAAAAAAAAGAGAAGCGTATAGAACTTAAGTCCCAGTGGCCAAAGATAAGGAATGCAAGTGATTCTCAGAGGTCTCTTAGCTAGGTATTGGTGGAACACGGATCAGAACTCAGGCTTCCGGAAAGTTTGCTCGGTGCACTATATGGTTTCCCAGGATGCGCCCCGTAAACACTTCTCTGAATACCTGACAAAGGACAGAGGTCCCAGGGAAAGCTGATCTCACGTAGTCATTACAAGAACCTCAAGTGTGAGAAAAGGCTTAATCTTATGGCCACCATGAACTAGATAATTGGCTGCATTGTTTTCTTTGCTCCCACCTCTAAGAACCTCAGTGTCAAACCCGTGGTCTATTTCCAGCTGCTGTATGTGACCTTGTGTTATGCATTTTGTGACGACATAACCCTCCTGGACTTCATCTTACTTTGCTCCCTTTATTCTCCCTTTGTCCTCATTTCCTTATTAATTTAATTTGAATTGTGTTAAAATGTGTTGGTCTGTTAGAAAGCAGGTAATAAACAACTTATTTTATCTCCAAAGGTGAGGTTTAATGACATGCCACTTCAAAAATCAACAGTCCCCGCACCTAGTTGCTTCTGCCACCGGCCTAGCTGTTTTCTGATCGAAAGCCTGCCTCTGCCGTCTCCCTAGACAGATGGCCGAACCCATCACCATAGCGGGGCTGCAGTATGTGATGCCCGGGCTATCCTGGGCACCATGGATGCTGTGGTCCTGGCAGGGAGGAAGCCTGGGGTGGCCTCCCCACACACCAGGGCTCCGTGTTGCAGAGACGAGGTGGCACAGCCAGGCGGGGGGTGCCTACCTGCCGGGCTACCTTCCCCCGTCTCCATTCACAGGCAAAGAAACAACTGCCGAGACAGGGGAACAGCCAAGGGTGCCGTCAGTGCAGAGCTCAGCAGAGCAAGGAGAGCGCGAGGGCCATGGGCTCTCCCAGCCACACGGGCTCCCCACTCACCAGCTGTGAGAACTTGGGCATGGAACTGAACCTTTTGTGAATCTCAGTGTCCTTAAAATCAAGCCCCTTGCATTTCCTACTCTGTGGAACTGGCCTTAAGAATTCAATGAGTGCTATTAACTAGCCCCAGTTTACAGCCAGAGAGACTGAGGTATGGAACGATTCAAAGGTAACTGCTGAAAGCCACAGCGCTACCAGGTGGTGGAGGTGGATTAGAATCCAGGCAGTAGGACACAGGTCCACACCGGAGCTCCACTGAGACAGAGACAGCTCGTGCCCTCGTAAGGAGCTCATACTGCACTGGGAAAGACAGAAAGGCAACCAGAACCACTGTGTGATAATCTCTATGCCAGAAGGAGCAGAGAGTGGGCATGGGGGTGCTGGCCGGGCCGGGGAGGGTCTCTGAAGCAGGTCCCTGGACAGTAGATCTGGAAGGATGACTAAGCGTGAACACAAGTGGACAGACTGCTCGAGGCTGAGGGCACACTATGAGCAACGGCTTGGCTCTCAGGGGAGAGGATGGAGTTGGGAGCCTACCAGCTCAACACGGCAGGCACGTCCTAGGGCAGGGGGTGGGCAGGTAAGGCCAGGGCGAGCTCAGGGCTGTGCTACTCCACCTCCGCATGTCTGCCCCCCACGCCCCGGTCCAGATCTCAGACAGCCCAAAGGCCCTCACCTCAGGGGCTGTGGGGAGACGGCAGGTTTAGGGGAGCATTGGAATGATGGGTGCCTAGAGGGAAACCACAGGTACCATAAATGCTGCCTAGGAATCTGGTACCCCGTGTGCCTTATTAATTAAGTCTGACCCCTGCTTCGGCTTCTGGATCACGTCAGTGGGAGACAGGTAGGGATAAAACCCGCGGTGATCATACAACACAAAGCATGAAGACCCGGATCTGAGCCACTTTAACCTGCCTGGTGAGAGGCTTGTTACCGTCCCGCGTCTGCAGATGCCTTTAAGAACATCTCCCCTGTGTGCTCATACACCGACTCAGAAAGAACGGCCCTGACGGCCACAGAATTACCACCTGGGGTTGTCTGTGACGTGTACAGTGGTCACTTCTGCGCAGAGAGATTTTGATTTTTGTCCCTTGAGGCTGGGGGTAGGTGGCAGCCAACTGCTCAGGGCCCACAGCTTCCAAAGCTTGAAGGCTCCCGCTCACCGTCTGGGGCACCAACTCACGCTCATCAAGGGATAACCTTGTTTCTTGGTGAAAAATGCCCCTTGTCCACAACGAAACCCACCCAAAGCCAAACCAAAGCAAATGAACACCCGCTTTTTTTCTAGTCCTGCTGCTTAGTCTAAGAAAGGGATAATTCTTAAGCCGGGAAACAGAAATTTAGTAAATTTAACTGCAAACTGATGGAGTCTGTGAGGCACAATGAACTTTATGCAGAAATAAAACCCGAGTAAACAACAGGATCAAAATCTAGTGAAATTCGAAAAGGTCAGTCTGTGATTTGTGGTATGAACACCTGCAGGAAACTGGTGACCGTCAGTGGAGCGTTATTTGGGGCAAATAATTCTTCCTCTTGGAAGAATCCTTTTGGAACTTTTGGAAGAATCCTGGGGACTCCTGAAGGCCCTGGGGTGGGGCCGCGGGCAGTGTCAGGGACCTGCATGGTGCTGACGTGTGCCTGGGCGCACCCTCCCCGCAGCCGGTCTCACCGGGAACAGATTTGTCAACACCCGCTGCAAATTTCCCCTCCCCGCGAAGCCTACCGACGCAGCTGGACACCCTGCTTCAGCATTTCCACAGTATTTGGTGAAGAATGCACGGCACTCGTGTCCCTCCTGGACCACGAGCTCCTCGAGCACAAGGGTGGAGAAGCCCAAACCCCAGGCACCAGGCCAGTGGAGTGAACGGCTAAGCACAGACAGTCCACACGCACTGTGGCATCTGGGTCACATGACACACAGGCGTGGCCGTCTGCAAATGGGCAGCATGGCTTTTCCCAGAAGCTCCCCAAATCCAGAACACCTATTAGGGGCTTTCTGACGAGGCCTTTAAAAGCATTCAGCTGAGCTCCCTATCAGTTACAAACAAACAAAACAGCCATGACACGATTCACCGGCAAGGGGAGGTGAGCCATGCAAACCAGCAGGGCCAGGACCCCGTGGGCGCCGGGAGACACCGGGCTCTTGAGCGAACCTGGTGGCAGGCTGGTGAGCTACAAAGGGAGATAAAGACGGAAACCGTGTTCCTTGTGGATAGAAATTTGTTATCAGCCACCAGTGTCACTGAAATGGTAAACTACTAACTGATCTGCGCAGGTCTGTTTATTCTCAATCGATTATGAGGTACCTACTGCATCCTGGGCTCGACTCTAGGCTCTGTGAACACAGAAAAGACAGACAAGGGCCCTGCTCTCACGGAGCTAGGTTCCAGAGACCGAAAAACCGAACACAAATAAAACACCTGTCAGCGGTGATCTGGGGTCCTGAGGGAAACACTGGGGAGGCGGCTCCCTCAGAGAGGATGGCCCAGGAGACAGACATGCAGGCAGAGGAGGACGGGAGGGAGCGAGGCTTTCAAGCCCATGACAGAGCTGCAGGAAGGGGGCGGCCCGAGGAAGGAAAGAGCCCGGTGGAGCCAGAGGTGAAAGCAGGCCGGCGAGGCTGAGCGGGGGCAGGAGCTGGGAGGGACCAGCCTGACCACCTGGGCCCTGGTGGGTGTCCGGTGCACAAAACGTGCTCAGAAGCTTATCACTAGTACACTTTTCAAGTGGTGGTAGTATTTTCCCCCATGGTTCCTTGGCCATAAGAGGCTGTGCAATCATATGTATCCAGGCCCTCACCCAGCGTGGGTGCGGTCTGGTCCATCTGCTGGGTGTGCTGAGCGCCCACTGCCCCCCGAGCCCCGTGCTCTGCCTGGCTCAGGCAGTGAGGGCCCTGACTGGAGGACAACTTACCCCAAGGAACTGCGCCTTTGTTTGGGGGCCCGTGAGGTAGTGGGCTGGGAGGGTCGGATAGGGTTCTCTTGTGTCCGGGCGGTGGGGGAGGAGGCCTCTTCTTGGACAGAGTGGAGCTGCCACTAGAGGTCTGGGTGCTTAGAGGGAGTGCTGAAGGTGGGCCAGTTGGACCTGGAAAGGAATCGAATGGTGCAGGAAGGTTAATCCCGGTCTCGCAGATGGAACAGCCTGTGTGCAGTCACTCCCATGCATCAAATGGAGTGTGACACACAGAGACCGAAGCACGAGGCTGGGGATGGCCAAGTCCATCGACCCGGTAATCCCCAAAAGAGGGCTTTTAAAAATTGCTGGTAAAAAAAATTAAAAAGGAGAGTGTGTGCTTTTAAGGAACAAAACGTCAGCCAACATGGAACACTACTGGGTTCAGATCATCCTTTGGGTACAACGGGAGAAATAAAACACACACATTTTAAACCAGTAACTCACTGGAACCACGGCAAAACCTACAGAGGAAGAAGGCACACAGCACTGCCAGCAAAGTCAATGGAGAAAGAGCAAAATACTGACTAAGGGCTTCCCTGGTGGCGCAGTGGTTGAGAGTCCGCCTGCCGATGCAGGGGACGCGGGTTCGTGCCCCGGTCCGGGAAGATCCCACATGCCACGGAGCAGCTGGGCCCGTGAGCCATGGCCGCTGAGCCTGTGCGTCCGGAGCCTGTGCTCCGCAACGGGAGAGGCCACAACAGTGAGAGGCCCGCGTACCGCAAAAAAAAAAACAAAAAACAAAAACAACAAAACCGACTAAACCTCCAAAGGGCCTCACGTGGAAACATGAACACTGGATTCATAGAATAGGGTTTCTCTCACCACTGCAATTTTTTTTTCAGTCAGCAAACGTTGCCTGAAGTTTTTTTTTAAATGACTTTTATAAATAATGAAGGTTCTAATGGAAAGGGTTACTTGGAAAGAAGGGAAATCCAAAAACCCTTTTTTCCTCCAATTCTGAACTGTTCTAGAAATCATAAACCACCTATTATATTGGAAGCTTGAACAAGTTACATAAGCTTCACTGATTTCTATAGGTTTAAAAAAATTTTTTTTTTAAATGTTTGCCTGCGAGCAGGGGCTACTCTTCGTTGCGCTGCGCGGGCTTCTCACTGCAGTGGCTTCTCTTGCTGCGGAGCACGGGCTCTAGGTGCGCGGGCTTCAGTAGCTGTGGCACGCAGGCTCAGTAGTTGTGGCGCACGGGCTTAGTTGCTCCGTGGCATGTGGGATCTTCCCGGACCAGGGCTCAAACCCCTGTCTCCTGCATTGGCAGGCAGATTTGTAACCACTGTGCCACCAGGGAAGCCCTGATTTCTAAAGGTTTTTAAAAAGATTCTACTTTCTCCAGAGGTAATGATACGATAGCAATAATTATATTAATATCACACACACACACACACACACACACACACACACCACTACTGCAAAAGTTGACTTTTTGAACTAACGCTTTAAGAAAAAAAGGAGTTTGTTTTCAATGAGCGCTACGGGAGTAGTATATACGCTGTTCATTTTGTTTATTCCAAGAGACACTGAAGTGGCCGGTGTGTGCCGAGCACTATATGCTGGGCACTTTGACAAATCTCTCTTTATGATCATTACCAGGTTATGGTTTAACTGGACAACAGTGTCCACAAACATTAAAAGAGAAAAAAAGGAAAGAAACAAATAAAGCTAGGAACACTGCCACACCAAATGTTTATCGCAGGATAGCAGGTACCTGGTGATCCAGAAAGGCTCCAAAAGAGCTTTTTACATTCTGCATATTAAAAGAGAAGCGTAATTACTGCTGGCCTCCTTCCTTGGGAAAACAAGCTTTGCTATATTTCCCGTGATCAATTACCGCTCAGTACAAACACAGATTTAAACCCCCATTTCTCAAAGACAGTCTCGTCTTGGAAGTAAATACTGTTCATCTCAGTAAAATGGTTGTGTGCTTTAGAATTAAATGGCCCTAGCGGCAGTATTTATTCTCAGTCCTACTGATGAGATACGTGATGGAAGCCTTACCGATATCCCCCAATCAACGCCTAATTACGGCACCAGTCACTGAAGTTTCAGAAACTGTTTCATTTTTGTAACAGTGAAGGCATTGTTACTTTAGCCTTGTGTTTGTGCAGTGCTTCCTAGTTTTCAAAATGTGTTCGTACATGCTATTTGCCTTGATTTTCATAACAACCCTGTGAGGCATGTAGGTCTGGTATTACTGGCCCCATTTGGCAGCTAGGAAAGCGGGGCTGGGTGTGATTAAGGGTATGGAGCCACGAGGGGCGGAGCTGAACCCTGATGCAGGTCTCTGGGGGTGGCGAGGGCTCGCCCCATCCTGAAAGCCAGGCCAGCACTTTCTGGGCTCGCCACACGAGGAAAATGGCAACAACAACGCTCGGTACTAGGAAGTGTAACTTTCCTCTTGGAAATAAATGGAGAATACATAATAGACAATGGTGAGATTCCCCAGCAGTTTCATCTGTATCGCCATCTAGGGACTTCTTGATGCAATGCATCTGGAAGGCCATAATCAATCCGTTTCAAATCCCGCCTGGAAACACAGATGGCCAATGGGGCTATGTCTCTGGGCAAAGCTGTCTGCGTACGTGGTTTTAGGAGTGATCAGACCAGAGTTGTCCTATAACCACAAACCAAGCAAAATCAAGCTTCCTGAATCACCATTTAAAAAATGTAGGGGTTAGTGTTCCCTTCCTGACGTCATCACAGCCTTGTCTTACTTTCAGACATCAGCTACTACAGTCTCTAATTATCTGTCTTTGCTGACTTGTTCATTGCCTCTCTGTCCACCATGCTGCAGGTTCTACCAGGGTCAGGCTGTTCTCTGGCCTGGTGTAGAGAAAGCTGCATTTAGTAAATACAGTATCGAATTAATGGATGAATAAACTTCTACTTCTCTTGTTGTAAGGCTAGTGATCCTTAAGGAAGACAGAACGTCTCACTTAGGGTGACAGATCAGAAACCAGGGAGAGAGGGGACCTGGGGAGAGAGAGTGTGAAGTTCGAAAATAAATATTCAATACTGTAATGGACTTTCATGGCAAACAACACACAGACCCACCTATTGTTCTGTAACAGAAGCTACAGAAGGGAAGATGCCATGAAATCTTCTTGGCTGGTAGGGCATGAGTTAAAAAAGGGTGAAAAACACTGTATCAGACCCCAGAAAAGCAGACAAAATTTTATAACTTTACTGTAGAGAGCTCAAAAGACTTCCAAAATAAGTAACTAGTCTTTAAGCACTAAAAAGGATGTTTCCTGCAAACTAAACCTGAGCATTGGCTTGGTCAGGAAAGAAGCAATTCTGGAGGGGTAAAGAAAGCTAAAACAAAACAAACTAAAAAATAGTAAACACAGCATCAAACAAACTCGAAAGGGGTGGAGGCAAGATTAACAGGTGGGGAGGGGACTCGGGCAGCCAGTTTTCTTCCCTCCACTCTGCCAGGGCCTGTGGGAATAAGGAGAAAACACCCTAAGCCACATTTGCCGCTAATACTGGCTATTATGTCAAACTATCCTCTAACGCTTTTTCTTAAAAATACGGTCTAGACTTCCGAAGCTGCCATATATAGCTCCCAGGTTAAATTATTAGAAGGTCTTCTACAAGGAGGCAGGGTGTACCAACGCAGCTCTTACTGGGGGTTCACGTGCCTGGGGTTCTCCTGTATTTCCAGCAGCCTCTTGGTCACTCAGTTAGACGTTCTGCCAGGGCTTCAACGCTACTGGCCGCGTGTGAGCTGTGCTGCCTCGAGCACCTCACCGTCACCGGCTCAGGGAGGTCCCTCACTGAGGCCTGCAGCTCAGACGTGTGGCCACCATGCGGCCAGAACTCGGGAAGCCCACACGCGTCACGCCGCCGTGCATCTCAGAAGCCTCGAAGTTAATGACAGAGTTATATAGACAACTCTGGACAATACAAATGGCAAACTTACCATTTTCTAATGGTTTTCACAGTACAGAACTTAAAAAGAATGGAAAGTTTCTATCATTTAAAATGTAGATAGGGACTTCCCTGGTGGTGCAGTGGTTACGAATCCACCTGCCAATTCGGGGGACAGAGGTCCGAGCCCTGGTCTGGGAAGATTTCACATGCCGCGGAGCAACTAAGTCCATGTGCCACAACTACAGAGCTTGTGCGCCACAACTAACTACTGAGCCTGTGCACCTAGAGCCCGTGCTCCGCAACAAGAAAAGCCACCGCAAGGAGAAGCCCGTGCATCACAAATAAAAGTAGCCCCCCCTCGCCACAACTAGAGAAAGCCTGCGCACAGCAACGAAGACCCAACGTGGCCAAAAATAAATAAAAAATAAAAATAAACTTATATTAAAAAAATGTAGATAAAGATGCAAGAATATTTACTTAGAGAAGAACTGTGTGTAGTAGGAAGACGCTATCATCATCTCCATGCTCAGGTGGGGAAACAGAGGCACGGTGCAGAGGAGAGGGGCGTGTGGAGAAAGCACGGTAGGCTGGCAGCAGGCCTGGCAGGATCCCAACATGGCAGTGACACTGTGACAGACGCAGCGCTGCACACAGAACACGCAGGAGCCATTCACGTGTCCTTCAGTCTCCTTCCAAGACACTGATCATTAAGAGAAAAGTGCCGAACTCAAGGGGCTCAGGGTTGGTTCTTTAACACTCATATATTCTTTTTTCTTTTTCTTTTTCAAAGGATTTTTTTTGCTTTTTAAAATTTATTTAGGGCTTCCCTGGTGGCACAGTGGTCGAGAGTCCGCCTGCCAATGCAGGGGACACGGGTTCGTGCCCCGGTCCGGGAAGATCCCATGTGCCGCGGAGCGGCTGGGCCCGCGAGCCATGGCCGCTGGGCCTGTGCATCCAGAGCCCGTGCTCCGCAACGGGAGAGACCACAGCAGTGAGAGGCCCGTGTACCGCAAAAAAAAAAAAAAATTTATTTTTGGCTGTGTTGGGTCTTCGTTGCTGCATGCAGGCTTTCTCTAGTTGTGATGAGTGGGCTTCTCATTGCGGTGGCTTCTCTTGTTGCAGAGCACAGGCTCTAGGTGCGCGGGCTTCAGTAGTTGTGGCTCGTGGGCTCTAGAGCACAGGCTCAGTAGTTGTGGCGCACAGGCTTAGTTGCTCCGCGGCATGTGGGATCTTCCCGGACCAGGGCTCGACCCCGTGTCCCCTGCATCGGCAGGCGGATTCCCAACCACTGCGCCCCCAGGGAAGCCCTGCTCATACGTTCTTACGTGCAAGACGCACAACAGCATTCCCTCTGCTCCCCTTTCCGCACCCCGGTGGTCGGGCGACCTTTGCTCCCCTTTCCGCACCCCGGTGGTCGGGCAACTGGGCTGGCGAGCCCGGCACTGCTGAGGGCAGGAGTCACAGACGTGCTCTCGGCCAGCAAAGAGGCCAATGCAAGGCGATACACGTGTGCAGCGCTTTAAAAAGGATTGAGAGAGACGGACAAAAATAGGCAGAACAAACAAGCAAACAAAAAGCCACTCACACACACAAAAAAAAAACCCCCAGAAAAATCCAGAAAAGTCAACACCAATGAAGGACAATGGTCCATGGGAAGCTTTAAAATTGAGCCACTCAAATGGCTACCTTCCTGTGAGATAAAAAAATCCCAGGAAACTCTACAGTCATCAGCATATGAATAAAGCCACTCGCAGGGAAACATCTCCTAGGCAAGCCCAACTCCTAGAGCAGGGCACTTTCCTACCTTCAGACCCCGGGGCAGTCTTCTCCCTGGCCACCCCCTCTCTGCCCTAACTGTTGCTACAGACCTCAAATGAGTCAGAGAAATGGTGTATAAAATGCTTACACAACCGAGTTTGGGCACAAACATGGTGCAGAAGGATCGTCAGCGAGTCAGTTATCACAGCCCCAGGACATCTGGGTTAGTTTTATGAGTGTCCCCTCCTTGCTCTGGCCGCACGTTTCTAGGACACGCCTTCACTGATTCTGCAGTTGTTTGTTCACTCAGCAGGCACTGATGGAGCCCCCTCTGTGCCAGGGATGCAGGGACAGCTCACTCCCAGCCTCCGTGTGGAGGAGTTCTGCCTCCAGCGGGACGGGGGAGTGAAAGGAAGACTCCCTTCACCCTCTCTTCAAACCTGGAGCACCACCGACTGCTGCCCCTGATGAGGGCACAGCTCACTGCTTTCTCACCCACTGGAGCGCAAGCTTCCAAGCAGGAGCTCCCCGCTCCCCCTCTGCTACCTTGCCAGGGCCCAGGACACGTGCAGAACCAAACACATGCAGCAGGACCCAACAGGCCCCCATCCTACATACTGAGTGCTCACGCTGTGCCAGTCACTTTACATACGTTCCTTCACGTTCTAAGCAGGGACCCAGCCAGCCACACACCTGATTCTTATTTTTCAGATGAAGGCCCTGAAACTTAGCAAGATGAGTTAAATGTGAAAACGAGACCAGGGCAGGGACAGGGTTAGCACTTGGTGGGGAGGAACCCCAGCCTCCTAGGTGGGGCAAGGGAGAGAAGAGGATAGAGTGGGGTTTGAATTCACAGCAGCTCACAGCTGCCCAGCAGGCACGGTCTGGTTGACAGATGGACCTGCCTTGGAGGGTGTGTTACTCTCAAACTATACTCTTGGATTAACGTGGGTGCTTAGCTCCTCACCTACAGGGATGGCGAGGGCAGCACCGGGTTCAACATTCTCCGTGACGAGCACCCACGGAGCCCTCGGTGCACCAGGCCCTGAGCCGCTTTTGTGCAGATCACCTACTGGTTTATCAGACCAAGGCTGGAGCCTGTGTGAAACAGGAAGTCCATGTTATAGAAAACGTGTGTGGACTGCAGGATTCCTACAGGTATTCACAGGATATGCAGAGGTGCTACACGATGCCTGAGTCCAGGGGACTGATCTCACGAACAGATGGGAATGAACTGAAGCTAGTTAGCATATCACTTCGTGCTTCTAAAAGCTTGAAAACTTAGTTCATTTAAGTAAGTCAAATAAGCTTCTTGCGATCAGACTCCTCGTTCATTTACCTGACAAAGCCTTTGAGTGAAAGGTGCCCACATCATGCCAGGCTTCGCCATTCAGAGCGCCTGCCTATTTACCAGACTTGGGCAGCTCCACCCCGGTTCCTATTCCCCAAGGACGCTTCTTTAAAGCTGAGGAGTTGCAGTGGCTCTCAAATGTCAGCAGCAGAACCCTCCCTGGGGCACAGACTAGGTGCCAGGTGCTGAGCTGGAAGCTTCCCGTCCCTCTCACTAACCTCCACAAAAATCTCGTGTCAAGTACAGTCTGTGCCACGGCTGTGTAAAAGGTGTGGAATTTTACAGTGGGAGAAAACTGCAGTTCTGTAGCTTAAAATGACTTAAAAAGCAAAGCTACACTGTTGTCAAGCACCTGTTCTGGGGGCGGCATCACAGTACCGTGGTGCCCAGACCTTCTTCCCTACTCTGGGGACATGTGTGGAGTCAGAGCCTGAACAGTCCTGATAGGAGTCCCTCGCGGTAGTTCAGCGCTCTGCATTTTACCAAATGCTTTCTCATATATTGTCTCACTGGATTCTGATGACAAATGCACGAGGAAGACAAGACAGAGATGGACCCTCTTCCTCAACATGGAAAAGAAGAAACTACCACAGAAGATCTGGTTGCCAAGTCCTAAGGCCCACTTTAATTTTCTATCCTATTTCAGCCACCACGTGACATGGAAGTTCCTCAGCCTTTTCAGGGCTCTGTTTCCTGAGCTGTACGTCAATCTTTCAGCATCCCTCTAGCTCTAAAAAAAAAAAAAATCCAGGTTCTGTGACATGATTTTAGCTGAAAGATGAAGAACAAACCAATCTTGGCGATCCTGAAGAATATCTAGTCTTAATAAAGATACAGTGAAGTGGGGGGCTGGGCGGAGCTGCCGACCACGGGTGGGAAACTTCTGCATGCTTAATTTTATAGCTCTGATTTAATCTCGCTGGACTTCACATCCGAAGAGGGCGTGGGCAGCAAAATGTTTCAAAGGCCTCAGAGTGGTGAGCTCGGGATTCCGAACTGCTGAGCCGTCCAGCTCTGACTGGAGCTCTGCTCAAGCACAGGGGGCTTTGCCCGACGGCAATTTAGGTCAAACTCCTTACATTTTCACGAGGCAGCTGCAAGTTTCTGAAAATACTCCTGAGCTGGATTCAGAATAATTCCTTCTACTTTTGTCCTCTGTATTCCTCTCGTTAGTGGAAACTTTATCAGTTGTTTCTGCCTCACCGGAAGCCATCATCCTTACGACCCCGAAGTTCTCAGTGTGGAAATGACTTCGGCTGCAAGCAGACACCTCTGCTTTACCTCCACGGGAAACGAGCAACCCAAACAACAAGACATCTTTGTTCCATGCAAACGGTTCAATCAGTTCAACAGAATGAAATGAAGAAAACGTAAGGAAAACAGAGGAGAGTTCTCTCTGCGCAGAGCATCGGCTGGTCTTCAACTGTGTCTTCTGAGAACTCCATTCAAACATTATCACTATTCCAAATGTGTGGGCACGTGAGTCAAGCTGCCTGCAGGAAGTATCTCCCGCTTCAAACCCCTTATAAAAGTCACGGGCAGGCTGTGCTTCTTGTCTCACCAGCTCAGACCAAATCTCCGAATCTGATGTCCTGCTATGGGCAACCTGGAAGAACACTCTGACTGTAGCGGAGAGGGATGTCTATGTTCAATTATGGGATTGGGGGTGGGGGGCGGTAAGCAGTCTATCCTTAGCCGACCACGGTTGCTACGGCCAAGTCTCCAGGCACTTGTTTCAGCAGCTGCATCACGAAATAAATTTGGTCTTTGTCTTTGGGTCTTTGGGAAAGAGCTAATCAGAATTTATTCAAGGCAGCAGAGATATACTTGGCACTGAGTCAGGATACTTTATGGGTTTCTGCGTCCCCTTGAGACAAAATTATGGAAAGGGGTAGAGGGAGGTGAGGGTGCCTCCTGGGCCCTAGGACTCTGGTGTCATTCTCTCCTGTAGCCCTTTTCCAAGGTTCTCAGTGACCGGGAGGCTCTCTGATAGGTCATCACCACTTTTTTTGGTAACCACGATCAGGGGATGTGAACTCTTGCAGAGTAACTCTCCCCGGTCTTTCTTAGGGCGCAGAAAGGGACTCTCTGCTCTTAGCAGACTGCCACCCTGCTGGGGAGCATCATCGCCCCGCGGTGAGAGGTAACACAGGCCTCTTGCGGCACACGTCTGCGCCTTGTTACGCTAGTGATTTAAAAGGCACGTTCCAGCATGATGTGTGGAATGGTAAGGACACCACCGGCGGGTTAAGCCTTTGGGTTACGTGCGCCGTTGCTCTTCTGGTCACTGGTTATCTCTGATGAGTGCTGTTTATGCCCGAGCCTCATTTTAACTTTCTCCACTATTTTATCATCTATGAGGCCATTGGGGTCTAAGAACACTGCTCCCATTTATAACACTATTTCAATGGAGAATAAGCTCTGAAAAAACACTGCTTTGAATAAAGCTCACATTCCCCAGAAAATAGCCCCAGTGTGATTCAAATAGGCACGCACTGTGCACCGGGGCCCTCAAACCTGCAGAGGACACGGGGAGGATCCTGCACTTGGGTTTATGGCTGAGACCAGACCGGAAGCTACAGCTCCGGGTACCTCTCGAATACCCCCGGGAGGGGTGAGCCCTTAACGTTATCACTTCTGTGTCTTGACTCGTCCCCGTATAGGTGGGAATACATGGACTTTCTGTGCAGGGCGTTCGGTGGATTCGGGGAACAGGATGCAGTCTTCACGGACCGTCACCACCTGGCATGAGTCCCGTGGGGGCATGTGACAACACATGGCACAATGACCCTCCTCTGGTAGGATCCTGCCCCAGGTGGTATCTCGTGGAAAACCACTCGCCAGAGAGCACAGGAGTGTGGGTTCAGGTCACACAGGACCTGGGTGAGGATCCCAAACCCCCAAGAGCCTCAGGCCAATTACTCTAGAGCTCTGAACCAGGACCCTGTCTGCCTGGTGCCAGCAACTGTCCTAGCTTACCTTGTTCTGTGAGCGTGAAAAGAGAGGTGCTGGGCTTAGGGCCTCTCGTAAAGCAAAGGGCTTCGTAACTATTGCCTATCACTGTTACTACATTTTAGTGTAGAGGAAAGAAACTTCTCAAAGAAGAACTCAAATTCCACCCCATATTACACAGGAAAGAATGCTGGTTTGGGAGCCACGTGGACCCTGGATGGAACCTCAACTCCACCACTTACCGGCCGCATGACCTTTGGGCAAGTCATTCTACCTCAATTTTCTCATCTGTACAATGGGCGCAAAAGCACACGCCTCACAGGATGGTTGTAAGGTTCACACAAGACAAGGCACGCGGAGTGCCCGTAACACTACTCGGCTGTAACGTGGCAAATGGTGAGGTCCCTGTTTCAAGCTGCCCTGACATCACAGCCCACACTCTGCCACTCAAAGGCACCTCGAAATTCTTACGTCAAAGCTGGGTCAACTCCCAGCTCTGAAGATGGAGTCACAAAGCCCTTCCCACAGCCTGTACCTTTCCCGGCGTTTCTAGGAGGCAGCGGGGGTGCCTCCGCAGTCGGCGCTGTGGGTGAGTCTGTGCTTGTGGAGACAAAGATCTGGTTGGTGAAGGCGCCGTAGGAGAGCCGTTGTTTGTCCCGCGGAGTGCTGAAGCCCGGCAGTGACAGCTTGTCCTGCGGGGAGATGCTGGAGGAGTGGCAGAAGCTCTGAGGTCTGGGTGAGCGCTCTTTCTTGATGGGGCTCGGCTGGCAAATGAAATAACAGTGTGGTGGGTCAGCTGATAGTCAAGGATGACGCTTCAGGTGTCCGGAGGACTCTGCAGGGCAGGCTCGGGGGGGGAATCTGGGCTCCTGTGGCTCTCTGCGTTTCTGGGGGGTCAGCCACACAAAAGCCTAGGAGCCACGACACAGCACAAGGGAAACATCCAGAGAGTACACTTCTCACTCTCCTGTCATTACCAGGGTCCCACCAGGGACATGCTGGTTAGGGAGCATTGTATTCAGAAGTAGAAGGTCACACGGATTTAACCTTTAATCCACAAATACCTCCCCTGTGCAGGGCACGTTCACCAACAACTGAACAGTAGCTACTACATTAACTTTTCCATCCCTGCTCAGCCCTTTAACGTCGAAGCTCTCCACACTCACCTCTCTCCTCATTTTACACCCTCTCAGGAAGGAGCCTCATCTGCACCCATGGCCGTGACTGCCACCTAATGTTGATGACTCGGGCCTGTACGTCCAACCTCAACCTCTTGGATTCCAAACACTTTCAACCACCCATGACGGATCGCTGGCGTTTGCACTCGGCTCACAGCATCAGCACCCATGCAACTTCCCAAGTGGGAAGTCTCCCAACCTCAGTGGCATCGAGAGCCACCCAGTCCCGCACGGAGAGCTCAGAAGTACCCCTCGGACCCACAACTCGTGCAGGCACTCACCAGCACCCCCTGGACCACTGGTCTCCTGAACAGCCCCTGCCTCAGTTTCTTTCAGCTCCAGCCCATTTTCCACGCTGCAGGCAGAGCTGGTAGGAAACCCTGCTCTCTGACAGCAAAGCTCTGTTGGCCTGTGCCTGCTTAGATGAAAGCCAAAGGGCTGAACTTGGCCTACCACCCCCTTCACGCCCTTCCTGGTCTAGGCTGCCTGACGCTTCAGGGGAGCCCCTTGCCTCTCCCCACCCAGTGCATGTGAAGGCACCTCACACCTCATCCCAACCGGTCCTCTGATGTTCAGGCCCCATGATGACCCCCAGCCTCTGCACATGCTGTTCTCCCTCCCCCGAAGGATGCACTCCTTCCTACTTCCCTGCCTGGCAAGCTCCTCACCACCCTTAGAAACCCATCTCCCACAGTGTTTCCTTGGTAAGGTCTTCACTGCTCGCCAAGGCTGAGGCAGCCGCCCTGTCCTCTGAACACTTCTCAGGAATTTCGCCAACTCTTACTATAATGGTTATCTTGACTGTGTCGTAATTGAGCTTCTCTTAAAATGGTGAATGCCATTAGGACCCCTCGGTAGGAGCACCTTTGACTACTCCTTACATCCTGCCTGGGAAAGAGGAACCAGTGGATCCACAGATGATGAAAAATGCACGCAGGAACCTTCAGAGGTAGCAACTGACAAGGGATTAATCTCCAAAAATACACAAACCACTCAGGCAGCTCAGTATCAGAAAATGAAACAACCCAATTAAAAAACGGGCAGGAGATCTAAATGGACATTTCTCTAAAGACGACATACAGATGGCCAAAAAGCACATGAAAAGATGCTCAACATCACTAATTATCATTGAAATGCAAATCAAAACTACAATGAGGTATCACCTCATACCGGTCAGAATGGCCATCATCAAAAAATCCACAAACACTAAATGCTGGAGAGGGTGTGGAGAAAAGGGAACCCTCCTACACTAATGTAAATTGGTACGGCCACTATGGAGAACAGTACGGAGTTTCCTTAGAAAACTTAAAAGAGAACTACCATATGACCCAGCAATCCCACTACCGGGCATATACCCAGAGAAAACCGTAATTCAAAACGATACACGCACACCTCAATGTTCACTGCAGCACTATTTACAACAGCCAGGTCGCGGAAGCAACCTAAACGTTCACTGACAGAGGAATGGATAAATAAGATGTGGGACATATATATGATGGAATATTACTCAGCCATAAAAAAGAACAAAATAATGCCATTTGCAGCAACATGGATGGACCTAGAGATTATCACACTAAGTGAGTCAGACACAGAAAGA
This sequence comes from Neophocaena asiaeorientalis asiaeorientalis, assembly GCF_003031525.2. NCBI lineage: Eukaryota > Metazoa > Chordata > Mammalia > Artiodactyla > Phocoenidae > Neophocaena > Neophocaena asiaeorientalis. The sequence goes on from NW_020172779.1 coordinate 13,267,354, forward strand.
CAAATATCATATGGTATCACTTATATGTGGAATCTAAAAAAAGGGTACAAATGAACCTTCAGAGGTAATTCAGAACTATCTATGATAAAGTCACACAGAACTGGGTTTAATCCCTGAGACCGTCTTTACTCGCTGTGAGACTTTAGATAAACCACGTGATTTCCCTGTCAGTCTTCTCCTCTGTAAAGTGGGACAATGACAACACTCCAACGGGCTTTTGACAGAGATGACCTGAGGTGACACGTGCTCGCTGCCACCTAGTTCATATTTAAACACTCAATCAGTGACAACTTGTTATTTATTAATTAGCTGTTTCGATGACTCATTTTATGTGCTGACTTGGCTAAGGCTATGGTGCGTAGGTGACTGGTCGAACACCAGTCTAGATGCTGCTGTGAAGGTATTTTTTATATGTGGTTCACATTTAGGTTAGATTTTGAGTAACAGGGGTGGGCCTCATGCAGGCAGTCAAAGGGCTTAAGACGAAAGACTAAGGACCCCCAAAGGAAGAAGGCTTTCTGCCTGAAAACTCAGGACTGCACCCTCAGCTCCTGTGGAGTCCCCAGCCTACTGGCCTGCCCTGGGGATTCTGGCCGGGCCCGCCCCAGGCATGTGAGCCAACTCCTTAAAATGAATTTCTCTCCATCTCTACACCACACACACACCACACGTAACCCCACACACACCACCCACCCACCCACCCATACTGGTTGTTTCTCTGGAGAAACCTGACCAATACAGCTATTAAGTGGCACTCAACAAGGATCAGAGACTAAACAAAGAAAATGGCCCTGGTGAATCAGGTCATAAGACCAAAATCAATCTCACAAAGAATGGGTCTTATCTGTATAGTGGAGAAAACCTGGGAGAAGGGCTAAGGAATCAGAGGCACTACGTACACTCACTTTGTCATCCAGATCATCATCGCTTTCATCCATCTCCTCCTGTCGAAGATTCCACTCATATTCTACGTGGACATGTGGATTGAACTTTCCAGATTTAGCCTGGGAAAGCTGAAAGTAACAGCAGGTGTAACCGCTGTAATTTCAATGCCAGGCACCCGGACATTATATAAACACTGAGCAAATCCCACCTCATTCCTGGTTTCGGATTCATCACCAGTAGCTGCACTGCAGGCAAAACTCTGATTATACAAACGGGACTGCCACAGGACAGACTGAAGAGGAATTGCAAAGAATTACGGGTGAAGCCTTTTTAATTCTGGTAACGTTGGTAACGTGACTTCTCTCCAAAATTAAAAGCTTTCTCAATATTATTAAAATGAGCCTCAAAACTGCAAATTCCCGCTGGAAGGCAAAATCAGAGTCACTGAAGTGCGACAGGTAGGTCAGCAGGCCTTTAAAGTCAGACAGTCCTGGTTCTACCCACGGCCCACTTTCTTAGTCATAAAATGGGGCAAGGGTAACTCCAACGTCCCCAAAGCATTCTTGTAAAAATAAAGACGTACAACTGCTGGGCCTGGGTGGGTACTTGGCACTTAGCAGGAACTCAAGGGAATGTGACCTATCTTTCCTATCTTATCCTTCCCTGTGGTTAAGAGAATCATGCTCTACGCAAAGGCCCAGAGGTATAAGCAAGAACTAGTGGGACTGGAGGTGAGTGTGTACACAGGATGGGGGCAGGGGAGGGAGGGCACTGGACATTCTGAAAACCATTACACTCCGAACTTTACTTGCCCAATTTTTGGAACTGGCTTCCCAAGTAATTCTTTCCAAAAAAAAAAATTATTTTTGTTTTTTGGCTGTGCCACACGGCTTGCAGGATCTTAGTTCCCTGACCTTAGTTCCAGGGATTGAACCCAGGAACTGCAGTGTTTTACCCACTGGGCCGCTAGGGAATTCCCCAAATAATTCTTTACTGTTAAGCTACAGAGAAAGACTAATGTCTGGCAAACAAAAAAAGCAGCACCTTGGGACTCCCCTGGTGGTCGAGTGGCTAAGACTCTGTGCTTCCGCTGCCGGGGGCTCAGGTTCGATCCCTGGTCAGGGAAGCAAGATCCTGCTCCCGCCCACCGTGTGGCACGGCCAAAAAAAAAAAAATAGCAGTTTGTCTGGTAATAAGACCTCTCAAATGCCTTTTAGCTGCTATACCATAACTGTACTCAAAAGACATGGATGACAAATTTATCATTTTACCATTTTTTCAAATGTAGCCTGAGTGCTTGTCTGGATTTCTTTAGCCAATGTCCAAAAAAAAGAGAGAGAGAGAGAGAGAGAGAGAGAGAGAGAGAATCTGCTTCTCTCACTCCAGTCGTGGTTTCAGAGAACACCCTTTTAGGGCAGTTGGGCTCACCCCTCTCCCACTCCGCTTACCAGATCTTCACACTGGGTGGCCTTCAGTCTCTTTGCTATGTCCAGGGCAGTCTCTCCAGCCTGGTTAGCTAAAACAGGTGGAATACAGTTGCATGATTATCTAAGATACATCTTGAAAAGGCAAAGAACAATCCTCAGATGACAATGGAACAGGCATGTCTAGGTTTCAGCCAACTGAATGCTCTCACCGCAGTTATTAAAAGATGCTTGGCCACACTTACCGACATCCACGGTGGGTTTGCTCCTGAGAAGCAGCTTCAAACACTCAGGTTTACCGTACATGCTACAGTAGTGCAGAGCCGTGTTCCCCAGGGCCGTCTGCTTATCCAGGTTCCCACTGAAAGATGAATGTATTAGAAAAAAAAATGATTTGCTCTATAACTTAAAACTACAGATGAACCACTTTTCCCCATGCTAACAACTGAGTCAAATTTGCGACCTACTTCTTAAAAGCAGGGAAGATGATGATGTTTCTAACGTGACACTTCCATTTATAAGCAACATAATGACAATAACAGCCAGCATTTATTGAGTGCCTACTGTGTACGGGACAGACACACGTCTCCTATGTGTATTAGCTCATTTAGTCTTCACAACCACCTGACGGGGTAGGTATACTATAACCCTTATTTTTTAGATGAAAACAGAGAGGATGAAGTGCTTGTTTGAGAGATTGTCGAGACACAGATGATGGAGCAGGGATTTGAACACAGACAGTGTGTCTCTGGAGCCAATGGTCTTAACCACTACGCTGAACCACCTCTATGGAAGAGGCTGGGCGATTGTACAATCTGGCTTGTGTCCAGGCACCGTTCTCCATATGTGAGTCCAAATCCCCTCACTATTTTAATCGCTCTCCTTTGGATGAGCTCTAGTTCCTCCTCCTAATCTGTAGCTTACAGAACTACCCAACAAAGAATCCAGCAAGTCTAAACCTGCTGTGTTCAGTATTACTCTATTAGTATATCCTAAACTTGAATTAGCAATTGGGTCAGCCACACATACTGATCTCTTACCATGAACTTATAAACAATGAAAACTCACAGATCTGTTACCTTGAGCTGTTAAGTGTCCTCTCTTTCAACCTCCCTTAATGCAGCAGGTTTTGGACACAGAGATAGGATTTTACATTTATCTAGGCCAAGGGTTGGCAAACTACAGCCCACAGGCCGTATCTGGCCCCCTGCTTGTTTTTGTAAATACAGCTTTACTGGAACATGGCCATGCTCACTTGTTTACATACTGATTGTGGCAGTTTTCACACTATGATGACAATGCTGAATGGCTGTGACAGACACTTCATGGCCTGCAAAGCCAGTAACAGGATCTGGCTCTTTGCTGAGTCACGAGGTAGGCCGCCAATAGGGCTGGTTCGCGTTAACTCACAAGGCATATCCAGAGAAAACAAAAACCCTACCAGTTTTGTACAAGGAAGTCAACCAAGTGGAGAGATGTCTGGTCTGCAGTTCGGACTGCAAGATGAAGGGCTGTCTCCCCGAGCTCCTGAAAGGAAAGGAGGAATATAAATAGGGTGGTCAGAGGTCCTAGTTTGCCTAGACAGGCTTCGTTTAAGTCAGCTGCCCCAAAGTAATTATTAATAGCAGCCCCTTTCACCCTCAAATTGTCCGGATTCAGACACGATCACTTAATGTATAACAGTCTCATTCTGTGGTGTTACAATAAAACGAGTCATCTTTTAAACTGATTTCCCGCGTCCCTCTTCATCCTGATTTCAGTGAAGCTGTACCTGTCCGGGTTCCAGCAGCGGTTCCATTAGCTCTACCCCCTCTGCATAGACTTGAATTAGTGCAAGTAAATCCCTGGATTTGATGGCCTCAAGCAATTCGTTCAGTTTAGCTGACGAAGATGAACAGGTCTTCCGTGAAAATCTATGATCTACATACTTTGCAGTGATATATTCCTTCCGTACAGTCCTAAAATAGAGCAAAGCAAAATGAACTAAGACTTTTTATTTCCCAAGAGCTAAGAAAGATTTACATTTTCTGACAAACAGTTCTCTCTGAGAAGAGTCATTTTATGTTATTTATTTATTTATTTTTGGCTGCGTTGTGTCTTTGTTGCTGTGTGCGGGCTTCCTCTAATTGCGGCGAGCAGGGGCTACACTTCGTTGCAGTGCGCAGGCTTCTCATTGCGGTGGCTTCTCTTGCTGCGGAGCACGGGCTCTAGGCGCACAGGCTTCAGCAGTTGTGGCACGTGGGCTCAGTAGTTGTGGCTTGCGGGCTCTAGAGCACAGGCTCAGTAGTTGTGGTGCACGGGCTTAAGTTGCTCCGTGGCATGTGGGATCTTCCCGGACCGGGACTCGAACCCGTGTCCCCTGCACTGGCAGGTGGATTCTTAACCACTGCACCACCAGGGAAGTCCTGAGAAGAGTTATTTTAATTAAGATACCCTTCTCTTCAACGTTCCAGCAAACAGGTTTAGACCAAGTTTATTCTAGCAAAGACAGAATGAAGACACTGACAGGAAACTGAGGCTCAGCACAGCTGTCGTTGAAGCTCCAGAAGGACACAGACGGTGGTCTTTCCTGCCGTGTCCAAGTGGGCCTGGTGCATTTCTCCTTCTCTTCAGGACCTACCCCCTCTCCACTTCAGTTCAAGTGGTTCTGGCCCCACCTCCCAGCTGCAGGGGTGAGTCTATGACCTCAGTGGCCTGATGGTCAACTTAAGGCTGAAATGGACGCTGGCTCAGAGGAAAGAAGAGACAAGAGTCAGGAGAGTGAGCTAAGGTCCAGATGATACTGTCTGACATCCTGGGTCCAGCTATACCTGAACTCACCCGTTACATGAGCCAATTAATAAAAAGACAATGAATGGATTTTGGGTTCAAATCCTAGTCCTACAGCAAACCAGCTGTGCAACGTTAGGTAAACTACTTAATCTTTATGACCTTCAGTACTTTTTTTTTTTCATTTGAAATGGGGACCACACTCCATGTGTGGTAGCTGTTACTGCTTCCCACATCCCACAGCCTGGAAACACTGTTTAAAATAGCGCTGATGCTTTTTTCTTTCATTCTGGGCTGGCAGCAGAGAGCTGGGATGGTTGATGGTGGCACAGAGCCTTTGGTGAGTTGCAGATTCTGCTCGGGAACCAAGATTGTACACTCAAGAGTGTCCTTTATGCTTAGGTCAGAGTCCTCCTAGAATGGCCATAACCTGATGAATTGGAAGACTTCCAGATACCTGAAAGGATGGCCTAAGCCTGGCTTCTGAGACTTGCTGTGTGTGACTTACATCAAGTTTGAAAGGCAGCTACTGTGTGGTGGATGGAACACCAGACTTAAGAACTAGATGGCTTAATGCAAGTCTGATACCACTTGCTACCTCCGTGACCCTGGGTAAATCCAGTTCTCGCTCTGCCTCAGTTTCCTCACCTGTGAAGTTTTAGAAATCATACCTGCCTTACTTACTACCTTCCAGGTATGGAACAAAGAATGATGCACGGCTATGGGTTCACTTCTAAGCTTCCTTTCTACTCTTATCCAAGGCGGGTAGGGCTAGGATCCATGGCAGGGAGGGAGACCTAAACTGCAGCGAGCTCTGCAGGTGGGCTCCTGTGGCTGGAAGCATCACGCAGATGCTACCTGATAATCCAGCAGAAAAGATGCAGAGGGCACTGAGGTATTGGCCCCAGGTCACCTAGAAGACCACCTCCAGCACTGGCTCTGCAATTCTGTGGCTACAACAAGTGTCTGAGCTCTCACTCAGCAGGATGTGTTTAACCCTTTCTGGGTACTCAGAGTTATCTCTACCTAGTCACATTTAGTCCCCCGGCAATGGAACGCTTTCTGGCATGCGGCACTAGGGAGGGTGGAAAACTGACTTGTCTGAAAGTCTGGATGCCAACAGTTCTAGATGAAAGACAACTTTCTCCTTCTGTCCCCCACCAAACCCGGTCCTTCCTACCTACCCTGGCTCAGATAACGGTACTGGCCATTCACCTAGATGCTCAGGCCAAAAACCGTGGGCGTCATCTGGACAATTCCCTTAAACACCCCATATTTAAACTGATCAGCAAATCCCGGTGGTTCTCCCTTCAAAATACATTGAGAACTGAATTGAACTACTTTCCACCACCTCCGCCGCTACCACCTTAGTCCAATTTATCTTTATTTCTCAGTGGATCTGGTATAAATTTCTCTTCAGTCTGTCCCCACCACCCCCTATAGTCTGTCCTTCACTCATCAGCCACAGCTGGGTTTCTCAACCTCCATCCTACTGACATTTTGCCTGGATGATCCTTTGTTATGGACAGCAATCCCATGCTTTGTAGGATGTTCGGCAGCATCCCTGGCTTCTATCCTCTGGATGCCAGCAGTACCCGCCCAAGTCACGATGTAATGTGTCCAGACACTGCAAAGTGTCCTCTGGGGGCAAAGCTGCCCCAGCTGAGCATCACTGAACCACAAGGATCCATTTAAAACATAACTTATCACGTCACTCCCTTTGTTTGACAACTTCTGATCACACTTAGAATAATAATATCCAAAACCATTCCACGACCTGCAGAGCCCTACGTGTCTGGCCCCATCTCTGTGGCATCTCCCAGCACTCTCCTGGCTCAGTTCCCTGCAGCCTCACCTGCCTTCTTGTTGTCACGTGAACACGCCAAGCCTGTCCCCCTTCAGGGCAGCAACACTTACTGTCCACCTCCCTGGCCTGCTCGCTCACACCTGCTCGTCATACCCTCCAGTTCTCAACTCAAATGTCGGGTCCTCAGATGCTCCCTGACCCCCTACACGTCAACGCCTCACTGTTATGTTTTCCTGCTGACACCAACTACCATGTGAACTTAGGTTATTTACTTTCTCATTCCCTGTGTTTTCCTCACCCCAGTCAGAATGTAAGCAGGATGGGAGCTGCCTTGTTCACTACTGACTGTACCTTCAGCACTTAAAAGTGTGCCTGAAACACAGAAGTTGCTTAATTAAATATGTGAGTGATTTAATCATGTTACAGGAGATTCACTCCGTTCCTCTTGGTTGTGCCCAAACGAGGGAATAACAACAATCATGATGGCAGCAGCAGTAAATACTCACTACATGCCCACCGCCGCTCTAAGCTCTTCTCACCAGTCCTCCCCGTGCCCCAGGGGGTACACACTCTTTGCAGGTGAGGAAACTGAGGCTCAGACAGTCAAAGCTACTTGCCCAAGATCACAGTTTAGGAAGTGGATCTGAACTCCCAGAGTCTGGCAACAGCGGCTACGTTAGAGACTTGGAGAGTCATGAGCTCTGTGAAGGGGAAGGCCTGACGGAGGCCACAGAGCTGACGGGGCGCAGCGCTGACGCTGTCTCCCACGTGAAAAGCAGGAAACAAAAACCCATGCTGTTATGAGATTTATCCTAAAGAAATGCCTTCGAGGTCTGGGTCATGTAAACACTTCAAAAACACTGGTGTGGGCAAGACTGGGCCGTGTGTGTGTGCTTGAGCACTCACTGTTAGCACATTTGTGAAGTAACCCATGGATCACATTTGTTTGCAGTTGTTTTATGATCAAACTAGCTTCGGAAAGCCCTAGTTCTCAGTGTAATTTGAGCTCATTAGTGTGAAAAAGACATCCAAGCAGTGTTTGTGCTAGGACGATGCTTGAAGGTTGCTGTTAAGCCAGACGCTCCCCCAGATTAGCTTGGGATATTATATTCAATATCAGCCCCCAACATCCCTAACTTTTCTTCTGTGACACTTACCACGACTACGACTAAGCGATTCACTGTTTAGTTTCTTGGTTAACACCTAGCTTCCTCTCTAGGCTCTAGGTGTCATGAGGACAGGGTTTATATCTAGTTTGTGTTTTGACGTTTCCCCAGCATCTGACATAACATGAGGCACAGACTAAACGTACAATATGCATTTGTCTAATTCAAGAGAAGACAAATGCCAAGAGGCCTCTGGGAGATCGAATTTCGTGATTTCAGGATGAAGAAAACATGTTCCTCGAATGTGCCTCGTAAACTGCTTTGCAAATTTGGTGCCTGAATAAGCAACCACCCAGGGGGGTCTGGCAAAACATTTAGGCTGGCGTCTACTTCACAGAGGCTTCCCTGATCACTCGAGTAGGAAGTAAATCTCTTTTCTCCTGTCTATCCACAGGATTTAAAAGTTTAAAGTGTAAATTCAATGTAAACCCTTTTGAATATGCTTAAAGATTCACATGACTCAACAATAAAAATGATATCAGAAAGTGTTTACTGAGGGGGTCCTACGCCCACCCCGGAGGAAGCGCTTTTATTAGTTTCCTGGGTATCTGTCAGTGTTTCTTCAAGCAAACCCAAGTTTAAATAAATATATATGCTTATGTGTGTCCTTCACTGTCCAAATCTATTTGGTGTCTGGGTCCAGATGATGAGTAGCGAGAGTTCACAGTGAGGGATTAATCAGTAGAAGTACCCAAAATCTGGCTCCTGCGTTTGGACAGGGTGCCTGGGTCGGGGGTGCGGGGGCCTCTGTACACTTGTTCCCACGCCCTCCACCCTTCCCTGCCCCAAAGGCAGCGTGCCGTGAACACTGCACTCACTGCACCTGATGTTTTCACTTGACAGTCATCCTGGAGATCATCCCAGATCAGGACAGAAGAAGCTTCCTATTCCTTTTTACATCTGCAAGGGGTTCCGCCGTGTGGTCATACCACAGAATATTTCATCCTGTATCTACAGGTAGACACTTGCTTTGTTCCTAATCCTTTTCCATTACAGAACAGGAAGAACTTCCCAGAAGTGCCATCGCTGAGTCAGGGTAATAAATAAATCTATAATCGTGACGAAAGTGGCTAATTTGTCCCCTATGGATAGTGTACCATTTGTACTCCCACCAACAACACAGGAGAGGAGATGTCTGTTTCCCCACAGTCTGGCTGAGTGGGCTTTTAAGCGTTTGGCTTTTCGCCAATCTGATAGGAATCTCCCGTTGCTTTTGTATGTCTCTTATTTATCACAACATGTGAGGATTAAGAGATAATTGTCCTTACGAAGATTTATCCTCCATAGAGCAGCTGCGACTACCTAGGGAAAGGTGATGATGAAAATAATCGGGTCATTCCAGAAATATGTCTCAGACACTTTGCTTTTCTCTGCTTTTTTCTCATAATGAAATCTCCTCTGGGGAAAAAAAAATACTACAACCACTGAGAAGTTTTGGGGAGAGTAGAAGAACAATTATAGAACAATAAAGAATTCATTGTATTAGAAGTACTTACATATCACTTGAAGGGGTGGGTTTTGGTGAGGGGCTGGGTAAATTTGCTTCCATAATATCATTAAAACTATTGTTTCCTACATTCTTGGCCAGCTGTAACATAAACAAAACACAATATAGCAAACTCCTTACTACTAGTTTAAAAGTTTCCTATTATTTGCTTTCGAGATTTCTGAATACGTATTTTCCCTCATTTGGCTCAAAATACAAACTGTCCATCCACCTGGTCAACAGATAACTTATGGAGCACGTACCCTGTGCCAGACACTGAACTTCTGAGCGCCGGAAATACAGAGATGGGTAAACCATGTTCCCTGCTATAGGAGCTAATGGACTAGTGGAACCATGGATAAGAAAACTAATCATTTTCACAAACATAATGTGACAAATGTTAGACTAGAATAGGATGTGGTCCTACACATACACACACACACACACACACACACACACACACACACACACGAGATTAGACAGAGCAGATTCCAAATATGAATCTAGGTTAAATGCTTAATGGACAGCAATAGCTTCTCAATTACCATCACAACTCATTTCTAGATAAAGCAGATTTACTGTTACTGAACAGACAAGGATGTACGACTCCTTTATATTTGGGGCACCAATTAAGATGCTGCAGGCGATTACTGAAGAGGCCCCAGGAACCATTTTGCTTCTGGGTTCAAGACCCTTCCAAGAAAATTTGTCCTGAAAGGCTTTTGGTCACTGAGATAATTTGGGGATTGATGTGAAGTTTATGAAACACTCATGTGATCAGGTCTCTTGGGTTTATCACATAGTTAAGTGTTTACGATGGACTGACACCATTTTCATACTAAAGAAGAACGTTTCAGGTATTAGGTCCGAGCCTTTTCTCTATGACCCGGAAGTAAATAGGGAGCCGTGTTTCAGGAGGATACTTCCTAAATCAAGGGGCTCATGCAACACAAGACAGACCACCATTGCTTAATGGGTGCTCAGATGACAAAGGCTGCTGGCTGGGTGACTACCTGCCCTGACTCTGGGGTACTTTGCTCCCGGCAAGGCTAGTGATAAGCTAGGCTTTCAGATTTTTTGAGCCCCAGGCACACTCAGGTCCTGATCAAGAGCCTCCTGTGTGAGGAGAAGCCCTACTTTACTTCGAACCCTTTCACCCTTAGTAGAAGGACTCTCTCACAGGCACCAGGGTTCCAGTTATGCAAGACAGAGGACTGATGGCCACAAGGTATTATAGGAGATGCCATAAGTAGGCCTTTCCTTCCTTCATTTGGTGAACTGTGGGACCAGTTTAACTTGGACCTGATGAGGGTCCACTTTCCATATTATAAAGCTATACACCATAATGGCACGCAATTTTTTCCCTGACTACCTAAGGAAGTTACGGGTTAAGGAGTGGTTGGTTTATGACAGTAGCTAACAGGCCACTCTCAATTCATGTGTACTTTTACAAACTTACAAACAGTAAAAATAGAGAAAAACTCTTTGGTCACTGTCTTTAATAACATAAGCCACTAGACAAAGTGAACATGCGAGTTCAACATTTAACTCCCTTTACTGCTATGACAGTGAATCATATAAAAACTATTCCAAAAGAAGAAAAGCAGCTTTGAAAAAGCCTATCCTAGAAGAAAAGAGCCATTCAGTGGAGCTAATTATAGAAATGTATGATTCGCCAGTTCTTCAATCAGGAAGTAGAAACAGTCAATGTTACATACCACAAAATTTACATTTTAAATACCTATTTAAATTCACTAAATTCAGGAACTAGAATTCTTTGCACTCAGCAGAAACAAAAAACCCCAAAGCAATATACTAAATATATTCATGACAGGTCACTACTTACCAAGAGTTCAGAAGTTCCTAATTTGTCTAGTTCCAAAGACTGAATGCGGGAAATATGAACCCCCATTTCCCTATGGATGCCGGAACATTCTATGCAGGTCAAAATCCCCAAGTTGGTTGAAAGCCAGGTGGGTTCTGTGGAAAGGATTTTGAAGACAAGATATCTAATTTTTAGTGTGCCAACTACAGAGGAAGCTAAAACAGTAGTAAAATTTGTTAAAAACTATAAGGGAAAAATTTAAATGGAAGAAATGGATGCTTGCAGTTTAGCCTAGGGGCTATTACAAAAACTAATAGCTTGTTAGAGAGCAAATTTTAAGACAAAATTTAAAACTATCCCTTCAATACTGAATTGAAAATAAAATTCAGTGCTTTATTTTTGTGAAAATGTGAGAAAGACTTTGCCCAGGAGGCCGAGGAAACATCCTGACAGTGATAGATTAAAGGCCTTCTAAGTACAGCTCACAAGGGACTGGGTTCTACAGCCATCGTTAACCTCCACGCTACAACCCAACTTAACCCGTCATCCTGGTTATGGCTTCTGCACAAGCACCTCTTGGTAATAAGATAGCTTTTTCTACAACCCCCAAGAGCCCCAGAGCAGAGCCTCCTCTGCCATACCCTGACACTGTGTCAGTCACTGTCACACACGTACACAAAAGCAGAAGATGTGAGACTTGCCTCTGAGGTGCTTATGGCCTGTTGTATACAGGAGCCCATCTGCACTAGTAAAACAATTAAAAAGGAGATCATAATGCTTAAGGATAGGTTTGCACGACATTCTGACCCCTACTAGATGTGTGACCTCAGGCAAGTCAATCAACTTCTCTGATTCCCCCAGTTTTCTCGTCTGTGAAATGGGGATAATTTTAGTTATCTTGCTCACAGAGATTCTGCGATGATTCAGTACGTAAAGACCAGCAAAACAAATATCACAATCCTTATTATAACGTAAGCATTCGATCAATGTTAGCTACTGTCAATACCTAAGTAACACAGATGCCATTTGAGAACAGAAATTTGGAGCAAGGGGACACCAGTGTGATACAGAGGTTGGGGAGGTTTTACCGAACGGAAGGAAAGGTACCGTGTGCCAGCCAATGTCATATACGCCATTTCACTACACCCTCATAACAGCTGAGGTTTGTTATCCCACTTTCAGGATGAGGAAACTGAAGATCAGAATAGTAAAGGGACTTAGTATGAGGTCGTCCAGGCTCTGAGAAGCGGGCGGGTGATTCCAAACCAGGATGATGGACTCCGTGTCCAGTGCTCACCCCTTACTGTCCATTTAACTGGACCTTACAGGAAAGGTGGCATTTTGGCAGGTGCCATTTAGGGAGAGCAGGCGAGGGCTTCCCAGGTAGAGCAAACGGCAGGGGTGAAAGCACTCAGAGGTGGGACAATTCACCCACCTCTAGGGCATACATGTGTCTGTGTCCACAAGGAGATTAAGGCATTTTAATAACATGCTCATTTATATTCTACAGGAAGAGAAGGGATGTTTAACAAGCGGCTCAAGTCTGGGGGCAGATACCTGACGAGCCGCAGTCGCAGCAGACATCATTGCCTGGGAGCCGCTGGACGTCCTCAATGATGGCTTTCGTCAGGTCCTCCAGGCTGTTCTCCCCCGTGCTCTGCTCTCCACGGAAGGCCATGGTGAGGGCCTCTTCTTTGCTGTTTGTCAGCACTGATATCCACCTGTTGTCAGAAACAGGAGGAGGAGACATAAGAGCCTGGTTGGCCATTGCATTCTCCTTCCCCTGCAAAAGAATCTGTTTTCATGCTGAACTGGCAAAAGAGACCTCCCCATAGCAATACAAAGAATGGAAAACAACACACAGGAGAGAGCTAGCGAGATGAGAGGAACAGATGAGAGGGTGAGTATCAATGACCAAGGGCTTGCGTGAATACACAGGCGCCTGCGTTTCCACGGAGACAGAATATAAAGGGACCGTCAGAACGAAGAGGACTCAGAGTGGGACCAGCCTAGTCCAAGGATGAGAAAGAACAGGTGAGAAAGGAATAGGAGGCAGGAAAGGGAGTTTAGCAAAAGGCATTGTTTCCTGGGAGTCCATGTCAGCGGGGGCACTTAAAAGTGAAAGTGAAGGGGTATTTCATTTTCCATGAAGATTCATGCTTATGAAAAAGGTACATTAACAATGGAAACACCTGATGTTTATTTTATGAAATGAGAAGTGCAGGCTATTAAAATATATGTACAGCATGGCCACAGTACGTACCCAACAAAATAACGCTTTGCTACTAATCTATGTGTAAAACAACCTAAATACGCAATAACAGGGGTTGATTAACAAAGCCTGAAATAATCACAAAGTGGACTAGTTAACCAGGTATTGAAATTTAAGTTTCTAACTAATTTTTGGATGACTTTGGGGAAATGATCACAATGTTTTGTGAAATAAAAAGGAAAAAAACTGTCATATGACATAATCTCAAATTTAAATGTATTTGTGAATTATATATTTTGTTTGGGGGAAAAAGGGATAGAAAGAAACTTACCAAAATACTGGTTGTCTCTGAGTGATTTTTTGTAGAAAAAAACAGATGGAACACTTGACTATTTTTCTGTAATTGTTTGAATCTATAATGAGTTGTATTACTTTCATGAATGAGGAACCAAAGCCGAATTAACTTTTTTAGAAGAAAATCAACAAGAAAATGAGAACAAACGGTGGTTTAGAAATGTTTTTCATTTCATCTGAATAAGTAATAGAGACAGCAATGAGGATTAAAAACCAAAGCAAAGTATTAATACCTGGAATAGGTGAACTGCAAGTCATACCTTTGACTCTAGGTGGCGCTCACCCTCACTGTTGTGAGAAAAAGGATCGCACAGCTTAGCTTTTCTGCTATGAAGCAGAAAACCCAACAACTGTTCAGGGATGGAGGGGATGGGGTGGGCATTTAATACCTTTTAAGTTAAATAATATTTTTTCTATCAGTAGTCTCAAGTTATAAACTAGAAATTGTTCTCTTAAAAACAAGTCAAGAATCTGGGTTCCACAGGGCAGATCACTGTGCACTTAACAGCAGCACTGATGCTGCTGGAGTTTTCACTTGACTGCAGAAGCCTCTATTTTGCTTTCCTTAGGCATCCTGAGATTTTGGCTATCTGATATTACCAGTATCTACTACGTGCCACATACTCATAATTTCTGAAATATAGTCCTCCAACAAGCCTCTGAGTTAGAGTTTACAATGCTTTAAAGAAACAGGAGCCTATAGAGAGATTCAGGGACTTGTCCAAGGCCCTAGAGTGGGACTGGTGTCAGACTGGGAAAAGGAAACAGTTCTGTTAACACCCTTTTTTCAGAGTTCCTTTTCTTATGCCACATTTGCCTCTTTATTTGAAAACTCCTGACAAAGAAATTAAAAACGTTTGCCATGATAATCTGAAAATACATATTTAAAGTACAATTCATTTTCTGGAGGAATAATTCAAATTTGGTGAAATGGCTACATTTCAAAAGGGTCAAGAATTAAAGCAACTATTTCTGACAATTCTTCAAAAAACTTTAAAATTATTTTAAAGTAACAGGCATACAAAAAAAGTATTAAGAAACAAAATAGTGCATAATGGTGTTTTAATACTTTAAAAGTCACTTTGAGTTTACAGGAGTAAAAAAAAAAAACAAACGGGCACTGTATGAGAAGGTTTACACATTTGACCTCAAGTCTCAAAATCCTGCAAGCGAGGGCTAGAACCCATCTTACTGACAAGAAGGCTGAGGTGGGACGATCTTTCCCAGGTCACAAAGTCACTACCGGGCAGATTCTGGACTAGAGTCAAGTCTGCCTGCCTTTAAACACGCAGCTGCTCTTCTGCTGTACCTGCCTCCTTCCACAGTCAGATGAGAAAGGATTTCTCTGTTCAATTCACTGGACACTTTCACATGAGAAAACAACTCAATGAGGCAGTGAAAATTCCTCCGTGTAACTTGGAGGAAAATAAACATCTTTCTGTGCAGGATGCCAGGACGTCTTCATCAAAACCAAGTCCCCCCGCTCCCATCACTACCACCAGCACCCAGAGAGAAGGCAAAAGGTATGAACTACTTGAACACTGAATAAACCCCTCCCAAGTGCAGATGATGGGACTAGAAATGAAGAAGGCACAGTCCTTGTCCTCAAGAAGCTCTAGGTGGGCTTCCCTGGTGGCACAGTGGTTGAGAGTCTGCCTGCCGATGCAGGGGACATGGGTTCGTGCCCCAGTCCGGTAAGATCCCACATGCCGTGTGGCGGCTGGGCCCGTGAGCCGTGGCCGCTGAGCCTGCGTGTCCGGAGCCTGTGCTCCGCAATGGGAGAGGCCACAGCAGTGAGAGGCCTGCAAAAAAGAAGCTCTAGGTGTCCAGAGGGCTTGGGCTGAGCCAGGGGATCCAGAGGGGTGTGAAGTGGGTGCGGGGCAGGAGGGAGGGAGCAAAACCCCCAGGGCGGTGTGGCTTCAGCAGAACCTTGCAGGGGGCACCTGAGTTTACTGAGCACCCTAGACAGAGAGGAGAGACACATGTGAAGGCCCAGAGGTGAGAAATAACCACCAGGATTCTCAGTAAAAAAAAAAAAAAAAAAAAAAAAAAAAAACCCGGAAAAAAAAAAAAA
>NW_020172779.1:13283428-13286909 GCF_003031525.2 Neophocaena asiaeorientalis asiaeorientalis
TTAAAGGTATACTGTACAGGACAGAGATGCTTTTTCAATGGAAGGCATTGAAATAACGTGCCGTTATTTCAGAACTACTTACGCTACATAATCCTGCTCATCTTCTGCCTGAAAGTGATACGTCCTATTATCTAAAATACAAAAAAAGAGAAAAAAGCAAAACCTTAGAAAGCAGAATACCTTAGGTATTAATGCAAATTTCGGAAGTTCCTGGGGGGTGGGGAACACATTAAAAGCAGGATTTTAATATAATTTTATTTTTGCAACATTTTGTTTTAGCAGTTACACGATTCACTTTGTCAATATTAATTCTTCTGAAGGGCAACAAGAATACAACAAAATAACTGCGAACGCCACGTGAATGCCTAGCACTTCTTTTGAAAAACAAGTGGGAAGGGGGACGGGTCCCTACCTGGTCAAGTGGATCTCGGTGACAAATCGGAGAGCGCTACCTGCGAACTCAGTATTCTACTTTTCCTTTTCAGTTTCCCTTTCACTGGCTTTCCTTTTTAAAAAGTTCCTTTCCAGAAACGATAAATGACTCACAGGGCAGCCCTGACAAGCAGGCACATCCTGCCCCAGGCTCCTCTCTGGTTGAATCAGGCTGCAGGGAAGAAGGGCTCAAGCCTTGCTGGAGGATCATCGTCAAGCTGTGACTCAGGTAAGGAGAGGGCAGCTTAACGCGGATACTTTGGGCAGGTGTATATGAGGGAAGCTCTTCCTTAAAATGTGGGATCTGCTACAATGTTTCTACATACTGAGGTTGAACTACCACTGACTTACCACCTTTACTTACTAGCCCGTCACTCACTATATGACTGGCTCCAGGGTAGGCCCCCCTCCCCATCTCCCTGAGAGAGAGGAACACGCCACAGGTACTAGAGCCCAAGCGTCTCGGCTGAATCCCTGCTTTACCACTGTGAGACCTTACGTAAGTTGCTGAACCTCTCTGAGTCTCAGGTTTTTCTTCTGTGAAACAGGAAACTGACAGGGCTTTTGAGAGGTTTGCCCATGTTTATAAAGCACCTGGCACATATTAGACATTCAATAATTACTATTAATAACCTATGGATTCTCAAATCGAGGGGTTCTTAACTTTTCAAGTCACAGTATAATTCCAACTTTTCATATTTCTCATCAGTAACCCAAGAAGTCTCACGGTCATAAAAATCATGGGGAATCTGAACTTCAGTAAGTGCTGTAGAATCCAGTTTAGACTCCACCCAGAGTCTCACAACTGAGTCCATCTTTTGGGCTGGGACTGTTTGTTCCATTCTCAGGACTACACCACAAGGATTTCAAGGGACAGGAAAGTATTTTTGTGCTCTACACACATAGATCATAGGCTGTTGGTTGGCCTGTCCTGTGGGGCTCTATAGAGAAGGATGAACACTGAGGGTCAGTGCTGGAGGATTTCAGAATATTTGTGAGTCACTTCATCGGCACTGCCATCCTCTTGCTTTAAAAAGAGATGTCCCCTCAGCTACCGTGAACACCCATGGGACTAGTGAAAGCACAGGGAGCCAGACTGGAGGAAAACAATCTCCCCTCACTCTGAAGACTGTGAGAATACAGGCCACCGGTTGGGGGGTGGGTGGGTCCCTGCACAACCTCATCACAAGAGAACAACACACTCTGACCCGTGGAATAAGACAGTGACAGAGCGCGGTGTCATTGGTTCATGAAGCCAGAAGGCGGTTCTGCTTGGAAGCAGGGAAATGGTTTTTCCTTCCAGGGCCTGATTCTGCAAATCAGCTGGACAGACACAGTGGCACACCTGTGTTGTCAAGTCTATGTCTGCGCATCTCAACCACAGCTACACATCAGAATCAGCCAGGGACTTCTTAAAAAACACCTATGTCTGGGCCTCACACCGAAGACTGATTCAGCAGATGTAGGAGAGAAATGGGAGTGTGCTTACAAAAATCCTTCCGGGGGACAAAGCTGTGTACTTGTGGCCAAGAACTGCCTGGTTTATGGCACAAATCTAGATTCTACTCCACTGCAGTCAGATCTGACAGTTTCGCCTTCCCACCTGCAGGTGGGCTCCGTGCAGAGAGGCCCAGGGCTCTTCTCAGAGCTGCGTGTGCAGTACACACAGCAAGGAGCCCTCCTTGGGAAAGCTGCGGTTTCCAACCTAGAGAACGGGAATAGGTTGGTGGCAGAATGCACAGTAACTGACTCGGGAGAAAACGGACTCACGTGATATCAGGTCAAAAGACTTCTTGTCCTCGGCATTCGGTTTCACCTGACAGGTGAGAAGGTTCAACTTGGCGGGTTGCCTGTTAGACTGGACACAAGACGAAAGGGAGAAGTTACGGGCAGCATCAGCTGTTCCCCACAGGCCCAGTGCCCGTGGGGCAGGTGTGCAGGGTCATGATAAATTTGATAAGGTCTAATTCACCCCACTGGAATTCTGAATCTCATTAAAGAAGGGGGAAAGAAATGTTAGGTGGCCTACTAAATGTCTTTTAACTGTGTATAAACATCCTGGTTACTAATCAGAATGGAATCGAGATAATCCATCTCGCTTTCAGTGAAGAGTGGGTATGACCCATGGAAATGCACCTTTCTGGAACCTACACATATACAAGCTCGAAGGGTTGGCACTTTTCACTACTGCATCTTCCTGTGAAATTAGCTGAGCGTGCTTTCTTCATTCACTCAAAATGACCCCAGTAACCAATCACCCCAAACCCGGTGTCTCAGGCATCCACAAATTTTGGTTACAACACGAAATTTACATTACTTCTCCCAAAAGTACAAGGACAACTACTAGCGATGAGACATTGCTTAACGAGCCCCAAAATCTGGAGAGAGTGAAAGATGATGAGGATTTCCCATCACTTTCCAGTAAATCTCTTGGTCACACATATAATTCATACAGAGCCTGCAGTATCTAAATAGTCATGCTAATGTAGGCTTTACTTAAAAGGAGTCTTGCCACATAATCATTCCGGTCAAAACTCTTTCTTGCCCTCCTGCCCGCATGTGTCCAAGATCACAGGCTGGCCAATGCTGAATGCCAGCTTCCGGAAGGAGCTGACCAAGGAGTGAAGTGCCTGAGTGCCTGGGCTGGGCTTTGCTTGAACAGAAGTCTGCGGAAATAAGCAATGAACTGTTTAGTCAGGCCTGCATGCCTACCCCAGCTGACAGTCATGATTCCGAAAATCTCCATGCCAGGAACACTTCCACCCACATCCGACTTAAGTCTTTAGGGAAAGCAGAGAGGGACAGGGTAGAGATAGGGCCCATCAGTGGCTTATGACCAAGAATATTTCAACGACACGTGCTGAGCCTCTCACTCTCAATAATGGGCACCAGACACTTCATTTCCGTTGACCTTCCTGTGCTTCCTGGACAACTTCTGAGATCCTCCTCTGTGGTTTCAAGGAGATTAGACACAGAAAGCAACACGTTTTGTCCTGAGTCTATCTGTTCTCAAAGCAAGCTCTCTGGTGGTGGGGGGGGGGGGGGGAAG
>NW_020172779.1:13287093-13328029 GCF_003031525.2 Neophocaena asiaeorientalis asiaeorientalis
AACAAGGCCTCTGGGGGTGGGGGGGGGGGGAGGAAGTGCGAGACCCCCAGGGATTTCATATTCTTTGCATGTACACATGACTTAGACATGGAAACCAGAAGTAAAGTCCTGTACAGGACGGTTTTGCCTAAGAGAAACCAGGGCTCGGGAAAGGATTCCTGTAGTACAGACTGACTGCCAAACCCAGGATGGGGAGGCAGAAGGTTGTGGGCCTGAAACGTTTTCTTAGAATAGACCTGACATAGGGTTGCTAAAGGCCCCCCCGTCTCCAAAACCAGCAGCTGCAACCACAGACCTTGGCTGGGTCCATTGTAAAACGAACTCTTTAGTCCCTCATCTTTTGGGGTGTTGATAAAATCGCTGGATTTCCCATATGATCGACAAAGACATCTGACAGGCTGGAACGGTAGCGAGCCTGGTTAATGGTGAGACTTTGTAGAATACCATGTTCCGATTTGGCATCCACATTTAAAGGAGGATGCAGAAAAGCTTAGGGAAGATCAACTGATGATTAAAGGAGTGGAAAATGGGAACTTTGAAGATGGTTTAAAGGCATTATTTAGTCAGAGGAAAGAGGGTGAGGAGTGACTTAATCATGGTCTGCAAGGTCGTGAAGGGTTGTTATCGGGGAAGGTCTGCAGCTGTTTTCCATTTGCACAGAACTCAAACTGTCGAAGATTTGAGCCAGACGCGAGGAAGAGCTTCCCAAGTTTAAGTTGATTATGCATAATAAGAGGTTTCAAGTTTCTTAACCTAAGTAGAGAAATCTCTTTGAAAACCTTAAGAATTTTTGAGACACCATTCACGTGTGAATGTGACAGAGGGTTACCCAGATGATTTCTTTTTTCTTCCCGAATGTTTGTGACTTCACTGCTTCTGAACAGCCAACATATACAACCAAGTAACAGAGACAAAATTTTAAAAAAGGGAAAAATATTCAGTTAAGTATCAACCGATCCTGGAAAATGAAACAGCACCATTCACCTCTCATTTCAAAGCATGGGCTACTTCCAAGTACATTACCAGAAAGCTTCTGATGACAAGGGTTTTGTACCGTTTAAGTCACTGCATGACTGACCCACAGCTTCAGTGACAATGACATGTGACCCTCCCTTGGAAGCTTGTCAAGTCTGCTGGACTGACATCTGCCACGTCAACATGAACTTCACTTGACACAGACATGTCTTGCCTGTACATAATATTCTCCCCCCAAATGCCAGTGAGACAAAGGACCTATCACCCCAAATGTGAATCTGAAGAGCAGAGAACACAATTTTCGACAGGTGAGGCAGCCGATGTGGCCAGTACCGAGCCCAGGAACACCAGGAAGGAGAGCAGGATGCTGAAGCAGAGTACATGGACCAAGGGACCAGAAAGCTCGGGATCACTAGTCATCACTGAAACTCCCGCTTTGTGTAACTTGCCAAAATGTCACAGTCCTTTCTCGGCATTTAGTACTAATGTATAGGTATACCGATTATCGAAGATATAATCTGTCCCGGCGGTTCAGCAGACTAAAATCATAGTGAGACTAAATGACTCGCCCTGGGCTACAACACTGTGGAAGAGTTTACGAACTGCTTTCATACTGTTTAAGTACAAGAAAGGATAAAAAGGAAAGGAAACATGTATTTATTGAGTCCTCACTGTTGGTGATTCCTACCACACTCTGAATGAAAACCCCAGGCTGTGCCAGGACCTCCAAGCACCACCTCCAGGCTCCTTCTGACTTTGGCCCCTGCCTCTTGGCCTGCTGTTCTCCCTGCCGGCGGTGAGGGGCACTGGCCTCCCAGGGACACCTCCTGCTTGCTCCCTCCAGGACTCTCCCAGTCGGCACCTCCCCAGAGGAGTGGTTCCTGGCCTGACCACCCTCCCTAGACTTCCTGCCCCTTCGCACCCTGCTGTGTTTTCTTCCTGGGTCTTCTCACTCCTATTTACTTCTTATCTTGCTTCCCACTAAGGGCACACATTTTTCTGCAGCAGGCACTCAAATATTTATCAAATGAACGAATGCATTCCAGGGGCCTTACATATACTATCTCATGTATGACCTGTGAGGGAACTATTTTAAGTTTCTTTTACTAACTAAGATGAAGAAGCAGAGGCGCAGAGAGGTTAACCAACTTTCCTAAAATCTCCTAGAAAGGAAGCAGCAGAGCCTGGAGCGGAATCCAGGGTTGAGTGGACCAAAGGCCCACTCCTCCTTCCTTTCCGCTTCCATGGGAAAGACAGCCACACAAAATCCCCCAGGAGCAGCCTGAAGCCCCAGCCCACGAGAACACCTCCTTCTGAGAATAAGGGTTACAAATAGAGCAAAGGTTCCAAAGATTAGCTTCTATTTTAATATCTTCTCAGGTCATCTGACTTTCAAAATTGACTCGAAGAGAAATTTTAGAAGCCTATTTGAAACACCTATTCACTTATTCATTGGCGAAGATACCGATGAAGCCTCTACCACATCTAAGCACACATGAAGAACAGGCGGTCTGTGCCGCCCAGCAGCTACGGGAAACAGACACGACCACAGGCCTAGGACGTGCCTGGTGCCCAGCGGGGCCCAGAGCCTGAGCTGGATTTCCATAAGGCTCCAGAGGCAGCCTCATCCCTGAGTGAGGGCTTAGAGGAGGGGCAGGTGCAGGCACCTGGGGGAATGCAAGGGACAAGGCAGTAGGTGATGCGGAAGGAGAAGCAGGGAGGGCGCTGCATGTGGTGCTAAGGACTCTTGCCCCATCCCAGGAGATCTGCAGTGCACTTGCATCCAGGGGGACAGCTGGTGGAGGAGGCCAGAGAGTAAGACAGATGAGCAATGATGGGCGCCTGAATTAAAGCCAGGGTCATTGTACTGGGGGCCAGGGACTCAAGATACGGCAAGAAAGAGACTTTCAATAAATTATTCCCCAAGTAACCTCGACCTGGTATGCGGTTCTCCCAGGCTCTGCATCTGAACGATGAGTGAAGGGGCCCGCGGCCCCTGCAGGCTCCACTGAGCAGCATCTTTCAAAAGCTACAAGGGCTCTACCCCAAATACAATTTTGATACCCTTTCAAAAATGAAGATTGTTTTGGCTCTGTTCCCTGAAACTCTGAGGCTTGTCCTTATACAGGTTTTACTTTTCATTAAAAGAATGCATATTAACTGAGGAAACACTCAGAGCTAGACACAGTGCAAAGAAAAAACTGAATGTTACTTGTTAATCCCACTTTCACACCCAGAGACAGTCATTGTTAATACCGGATTTCAACAAGATACGTGTGTGTGTGTGAAATGTCTGTTCTTAGAAAAAATGGGTTGGTTCAATTTGTATATACTGTTTTGCAAATTGCTTTCTCCAGTTAACATTATACAGAGAAGAGTTCATTTTTACACAAGCATGTGGCTAAGCCATTTGCAGGTTTTTGAAAATGTTTCCACTGGGGAAGCTCTGGACACGTTCCCTGCACAGAAGTGACGAAGGTATTAGCCCTGTGACGTAATGCTCTGCCACCCAAACTAGAGGATGCCGTTCAGCTAGGAAAGTCATCAGAAACGTCTGCACAAACAGAATGAGTCGATTCCGACGAATGTTTCTGCGTCTCCCGAAAGAAAAAACACCGCACGTTGCTCCTTAGACAGCTCGGCATGCACTGCGGTGAAGTGATTTTGCTGGAAGCGTGAAGTCGTTAGCGCAGGCATATTTCTGCGAGCAGAAAACAGCTGCTACTGGAATTAGTATCCAGAAATGAAGTTATTTCTCCCCACCATCTTGCTGAATTGCTCTGCTTCACAAACAAGAAGTGAACATCATTAATTACTTGGGAAATAAGCCTGACCCAGCCAGGCTGAGCCTGCTGTGTACACAGAAGTAAAAATAAAATAATAAAGCTCTCTGCACTCCCTAGGCTAACGCTTGTTAACACTGCTGTTCAGATTCTTACAGGCATTTCAATTTCTTGTTCAATAAATATTTATTTGGACACCTACCATGCCCTAGAGGGACACATACGTTTGGCACACAATCAACAACCACAATAACCCCCTGACAAGAAGTTAGGTACACAGTGAACACCTAGCACTGCAGAAAGAGCTTATCTCCAAAATTTTAGTACATTAAAACTTTGGCTTCTGAAGCATTTTGGTTTCTTTGGGGCAAGACAGACGTTTTCGTTTACTGAGCAACTAAACTACTCGATACTGTATATAAATTTTATTATTTCACTCTTGCAATACCCCTATGGGCTAAGTACAGTGACTGTACCCATTTTACACAAGAGAAAACCAAGGGTCAGGAAGGCGAAAATAAACTGACCCATGTTTTACACAAAGTAAAAAGCAAAGCTTGGATTCGAACAAATTTCTTCCCAGAGCTCTCCGCGTTTATCACGCTGTTCCCCTGTCCAGACAGACCCTCGGGACATTTGCAGAGTCAGTGAAAACATCTTCTTTTTCCCTTTCTGGTTCTTCCTACCCTGGAATGGCCAGTTCCCTCCTTTCCCTTCCAGATCACTTAATACGCCTGAGAAGTCTCACTTATTCTCCACCTGTTCCACATTCCAAAATTACTATCTTGTGGCCACAATTAAAGCTCTCCCATCCGTTTAGTGAGCCTTCAGACAGCTCAGGGGAGAAGGAACTGATGACCCAACTGAAGCAATTCATCCTAGAGTATGATGACTAGGAATTCCCTCAAACCTCCCAACCACTGAAACCATAGGACCGATTTCTAGTTGGCAGAACGTGTGTGCATGAGCAAGAAAGATCTATTTACAAGTGGAGATTTTCTTGAAAATCTCTTATTGCAGTAATGAACTTGTCACGACTTCTAAGAGTATGTTCCACTCTAGAATCAACATTAAACAATGCTGTAAACAGGAAAAAAAAAAAGAGGTTATCGGGGCTCCTGATTAAGAAGTGGGACTGATGTTACCTCATCCGACCAATGTGCTAGATATTCATCATTTAGTAATTTCCACAAACATTTACTGAGTGCCTACTATTTGCCAGTATAGAACGTTTGGGCCAGTATAGAATTTTTTTGTGTGTGGTACGCGGGCCTCTCCTGTTGCGGAGCACAGGCTCCGGACGCGCAGGCTCAGCGGCCATGGCTCACGGGCCCAGCCACTCCGCGGCATGTGGGATCCTCCCAGACTGGGGCACAAACTCGTGTCCCCTGCATCGGCAGGCGGACCCTCAAGCACTGCGCCACCAGGGAAGCCCCAGTATAGAACTTTTAAATTCCCATTTCCTATTTAACTGTGGTAACCACTTTAATCCTTCAATTTCACCCTCCCTTCTTCATCTAAGAATCAAGTCCAGAGGTTCCAACAATCTCTGCTCAACATGAAAGCAGGAGAGATTTATTTGGCAGTTCCTCAAAGCCCAGGCAGCATCAGCACCCTTGTGACACCCTTGTGATTCTGGAGTACTAGCCAAAAGGGGATGCCGGGTGCAATTCTTGGTCTTTAAAGCCAGAACGAGACACTGTCATAAATACCCGGCTTTCATGGAGCCACACCGAGGCTCCTGCTTGTTTGTCTGGAGCAATACAATATTCTGTTAATTTACAAAAGCAATTTACTACTCATACTCTAAGGTACACGGTAGAGTGGAGAGAAAAACATAATTCTGGAGGCAATCAGAGCCAGGTCTGAGTCTAGGCCCAGTCGTCCATCCTGAAGCCATGAGCTCTCCTGAGTCCCAATTCTTCTTGTCATAGAGAAGGGAGACAATGCCTTCTCCGCTGATAATGAACCAAGGCAATGTCTGGACAAGTGCTGGTGCTCCCCCTTCAAGTGGGAGGCGGCACGGGCTCTAGAATTCAACTTCTTTGGTTCAAATCTGGCGCAAGCACCTGCTGGTTGTGTGACTTTGACTTTTTCCCCTTAAAATGGAGGTAACGGCAACTACCTTGTGAGGCTGCTATGAAACTTAAGTGGGAAAACATGAAACTAGCATGGGGTGTGTGCTTAATGCATGGTAGTTACTATTTTTATAGCTATTATTTCCCAAATATCTCCTCTAACGGCGTCCACATAGCTGACACCTAAGATTCTATACTGTCATCAACATCCCTCTAGATTAAGGCGGTATTCCTTGTTAAAAATGCAACCAACTCTGGGAGAGTTACCCGTTAAAGTCACCCAGGTTCAGAGAGAACACCAGATCCAGTCTGACAGGAGGGTTACAGAGGGTGAACTGAGGCTGTGTGCCATGGGCAGGGTGGAGGAAGGGGAAGCAGAGCGCCCTGGCTTCTGTATGAAAAGAGCATGCAAGCAAAGTGAGGGGACTCCAGACAGACAGAGAGGAACCGGAAGAGGGGGCTAAAGGGCCCAGAAACGCTGGGGACTCAGGAAATGGAGAGGAGCTTAGAGAGGAGCTTAGACCTGCCCACTGCTCTGACTTTATTGCTTCATCTATTAAAAGGACCCTCAACTAGAATAAAAAGGGACGTAGGGAGACTCAGACTTCAAACTGGCCGAGTTCTGGATGAGGTCCACGCCAGTTCACAAACCTTACAGAAGTCCTTGAAATTGGCTGCAGGTTTCCACCTTACTACCCGCCCCTCCTGTCTGTTTGTCCTTTTAAATTACACCACTGGCCAACAATGGGGGAGGGGCTCAGGGATTCCCCATCTGGCTGAGCGTCAGAATTACCTGGGAAGCAATCCTTGGGCTTCAGCACCAGACCAACTAAATCAGAACCTTTGGGAGTGAAGCCAGATGATTCTAACGTACAGTCAGGCCTGCAAATCACTGAATTCATTTAGCCAATTGCAGCCTCTCCCAATCACTCGTAATGATTCACTCAGATGGAAGTGATATGCTGCTAATACATACTCTTGGGATTCAAACAGTGAAAAGGAGAAGCTCCTTCTCCAGGATTCAAATCGAGTAAAAATCGCTGCTGAATTTATTGTTTAGAAGAATAAACAACCTGTAAAACACACCCAGTTAGATTTCTAAACTTATATTTTATGGACCTTGAGTTTGGGAAGCCCTCTAATAACCGTCAGTGTCGTCAGGTCTGTTACGTGCAATATGGCAGAGGCCTACAGAGGTATTCCACAGGGACCGCCTGAGTTTTGGAAATAGTGCTGCTTATTTGTATGTCCAAATAACATTATCTGCGTGGAACAACTGTGTTCCTTTTGCTGGTCACTGTGACTATTTAGAAGATTCAACGCCAGTGCCTTAGGACCTGAGGCTGCATTTTGAACTTGATTTATGAAAGTCAACTCTGGTCTTCTGTTTAAAAAAAAAGTGGGGGAGGAGAGGGAGCTCCATGTCACCAGGGCAGTGGGGTGAGGAGCTGACTGATGAGGTGAAGGAAAATGGCACCACCTGAAGCCGACAGAAGGGACATAAAATAGAGAATTATTATTCCAATGGAGGAGGGAGAAATTCAAATAGGAATTACAAACACTGGTTCAGGATGCCCTACAGAAATTTTTCATGGTTCTTGCTAAATTGTAATTTTTGTTATACCAACTATAAAGTATTTTTTAAGTTCATCCTTGAATTCTCTCTTTTTTTTTTTTGCATCTAGACAGCAATAGTTTTTTTTTTTTTTTGCAGTACATGGGCCTCTCACCGTTGTGGCCTCTCCCGTTGCGGAGCACAAGCTCTGGACGTGCAGACTCAGCGGCCATGGCTCACAGGCCCAGCCGCTCCGCGGCATGTGGGATCTTCCCGGACCGGGGCACGAACCCGCGTCCCCTGCATCGGCAGGCGGACTCTCAACCACTGCGCCACCAGGGAAGCCCAGATAGCAATAGCTTTTAAAGAGTGTTTAATTAAACCTCCAAATGACTCTTGAAAGAGAGTAAGGAAAGTGCTACCATTCTACCCATATTGGCTTCTCTTGGGTTCTCCGAACACGCTTTCTGTCCTCGGCACTCTGGACTGTCCTCTTCGCTCTGCGGGGACTGCTCCTCAGCAGGATCACTGCCATCCGCAGAGACGCCTTCCCTGCCCACACCAGTGGGGCTGCCCCTCTTATTTCCTATCCCAGCATCTGCTCACTTCTTTTACAGCACTTAGCCTTTGTTTACCCCAGGCTCCAAGAGCCCAGGGGCCACAAATTCACCACTGCTTCCATAATACCTGGCCTCGTGCCTGCTTAGAAAGGAGTAAGACATCTTAATAAGCAAATTATACCCATTTTACATTGGAGAAAACTGAGGCTCCAAAGGCTTAAGTAACTTATCCAAGGTCCTACAGCTTGTACAGGAGTTTAAGCCCAGGTCTAATTAGCTCCAAAGTTCGTTCTTTTACAATTCACAGTGCTGCTTCTAATCACTGGGGGTAAGGAAAATAGTCTCTTCTTGTAGTGACAATGGGAATAAAGACGTGCACCTGGGCAGAGTCCAGAGTAGCCTCAGAAAGCAGTAGAGGCCAATCACAGAAATCAGGTTATTAAGCACACTTCGAGGCAGGGAGCAGCCCACTGTGAACGGGCTTTCAGCGCATCTGTTGAATCCCTCGCAGCTGAATGTTATCTTCAGGGCTCTGGAGGGCACAGAGAATAGTCCTTGGAAAATGTCTGTGGGTCTAAAGAGCCCAAGGACAGGGAGAGAGACATCAGATTCTTGCTTTAGTGCAATGCCCTGGAGATGTCAGGAGTGCTGTTCACCTCTAATAGGAAGAAATGAAATTCCTTTGAGAGGACAGGTGCCCCAAACCGGCTTCATTAAGTACCTCGAGGGGTAAGGAAATAGCAATACAAAGGAATTCCAATAAGTCAAATTAAAATTGAGATGTTAACACATTAGGGAAGAAGATAATAGTAATAGCAATGATAATAGCTGACAATTATTTAGTGTTACTTCCGACCCACATTGTGTTCTAATTCCTTATAATCAATGAGCTCGTTTAATCTTTACACACACCTATGAATCCGGCAGTATTGTGAGGGACTCGGTGTCATCTGGACTCCAGTCACGGCAGTCTGGCCCCATGGTGCTGGATGCTGTCACCCCACCTCAGCTCAGCCAGATGATGAGACTAATTATTAGGTCTACCAGACACTTAGTGGGGTCCAGGCTCTACAAAGCTTTAAATGCATCATCTCATTTAATTCTCACAACACTGAAAGACAGGTACTGTTAGTATCCTATTTAACAAATGAGGAGTAAAATTAAGTACCTTAAAAGCCACACACAATAAGCAGCTGAAGAGGCACTGAATTCCAGGTTGACTCAGAGGGCTATGCTCTGGATCTCATCCTCCTAAAACGTGCAGCCCACCAAGAATCATCTAAAGAGGCCCGCCTGGTCCGGTTCAGTTGGCTTCTCAAACTTTTAGAGTAAAAATCAGACCTCAGTGGACTTCTGTGTGATACTGAAAGCATTTTTAGTGTTGAACAAGGAGGGGCTATGCATTTAATGACTGTTACCGTGTTAATCATAAGAGCATCTGCAGGCATTTAAAGAATGTATGACTTTAAAAAAATCAGTCTTCATATTCAAAGATAAGTTCGTGGACCCCCTGTAACATCTTCATGACCCCGACTCCTCTGCGCCCCACTCCTGGAAACCCTTAGAGCTGTCTTTACCCTGAGACCCTATGATTGACTGAACAACAAGGTAAGGAGTTTCATTCCAAAGAACTATTCTTCATGGACCTTTCAAAGACCTCACGACAAACTGGCATCGGAGGAAAGGCCTATCATGGAGTAGAAAGAGAACTGGCTTTGGGGTCTGAAAACTGGTTCAGCTATTTACAGACTATGTGACCCTGGGCATGGGATTTAATCTCTCTGAGCCTTACTTTCTTCATCTACGAAATGCAACTTCATTCAAAAAGTATTCACTGAGCACTAACTACATGTCAGGTAGCGTGTTAGTCACTGGGAATTCAAAGGTGAGTAAGACATAATTTCCACCTCCTAAGACCTTCCAGACTAGTGAAAAATGAAGACCGTGAACCGCCCCTGCAGGTGCAGGCAGAAGACTGAGTGCAGGGCACGCTCTCAGTGCTCAATAAATGGCAGTCATCTTTCTTTTGCCAACCCATATGTAACACTGGGGTTAATAAATTCAGGAAGGGTTTTTTGAGAAGCAAAGCTTCTTATACTCTTGAAATTAATTTTTCAGGATTATTATAATAAAGTAATATTTCACCTATAATTCATATACTTTCTTTCTTTGATAATTTGTTTTATTATATGCTATAATGCTTTCAGTAAAAAAAGTACAAGCAAATAATACAAGGGTACAGACATTTATTTGCAATAGTTTAGTGGTTTGATATAAACACTTTTATCCTTAAGCTTTGAGGCGGACTAAAATGTTTACCATAGATTTGTTAGAATTAGCGTTTTGAAATGCAAACATCATGTCCTGCGCTGAGCAGATACTAGATACTATCAATATTATTGTTACAGCAGATTCAGAGATTCTCACTGAATTTGATTCCCAAAGTGCTGGACTACTTTAAACAGTAAACTAAAAAAAAAAAAAGTTATGTCTTTGAACAGGTACATGAAGCAATGAATTTGTAGATGAAATCTTCTAGGGATGGGAGCAAATCTTGCAGGCGTACACAAAGTGGATTTCTTCCTAGAACAGTAAGTTGGAGGGATGAACGGCCCCTGGAGCAGGTCTCGCATATGTGGTTAAGCCAACAGACCGCAGCTCATTAATCTAAATGAATACCCGACCCTTTCCTGGTCAACCTGACAAGAACAACCTGCAAAAGTGACTGGGGCCCTTCAAGAAGCAGGAATTCCCCTGTGTTAAGGAGTCTCAAACAAAGGCCCTATATTTTCTGACAAAAAAGTTCGTTTATCCACTTTTCCAGTGATCACTGAATTCCATATGTTTTCCCAGGAAACTGCTGGCCCTGACTTTCAACCTGATTCTAAGTGATCAGTGGTGTTTGTAAAGTCTGGAGAAGCCAGCTAGAGCTGGCTACAGAGATCTTTCTGTGGGAGCAGGTTACGTGACTACAAAGTGATATAACTGGCAGCAAGAAAGTGTGGCCTAAAGCCACTGAAAAGTGGGGAACAGGTTAACACAGACCAGTGGGAGGCAGTCAGAAATTAGGTGGAGAATCCCATTTCCCTCTGGGCTGCTCCGGGGGCAGGAGAGGTAGACCCACAATTTCCAACGTTTATAGCAGGAGAGGCCAACTAACTGTCAATAGGTTTCAGTACCGCCAGCAATATCTGAGGAGGTAACACTAACAGCAACAACTCCTAGGAACTGTGGCCCACACACAGCATGGTATCTCATTTAATCCTTACGAGCCCCTTTAGGAGTTAAATATTTTTCTCAAGGTCACATGGTCAATGGCGAAGCTGGGATTCAGACTCAAATCTGACAGATGCCACAGTCCATTCTCTTAGCCACTAAACAATGCCACTGATGTGATGTCTGCTGTTGATTAGAGCCTTAAGGAAGCATAGAAACAGCTGACTTGGCCACAATGACGTGTTTGGCAGGAAAGAAAAAGGGAGGGTGGAAGAGAACGTATGTTTTTATTTTCAGCATACTACCCAAGGCCATGTAAACTACACGTGAGCAGTGCCGCTGACTCGCTGGATCATCTTTGTGATCTCCCACAGCAGGTTCTTAAGAGAAGCAAATCGATGGAATAGGATAAGGCCATTACGTAACTTGTCAGAACACTTACTGAGGACTGTCACGGCCAGACGGATCCAAGGCAAGAAGAACGTGAAGACAGGGCGCACACAGCAACATTTTAACTAAAAGCTCTGGATCCACATAAAGTCAAATGGTTGGAAATGTTCACTTTGGCACATTTAACCTGAAGAATACTTCCCGGGAGTGGAGAAGTCCTAACATTCCCCTGGAGCCTCTCCGTTTTTTATGTCTGCTCTTGCACAAGATTTAGACCCAACTCAGAGGGTCACACTGCTTACACCTAACTCAGCTAATAAGATCAGACACTATTAGACATGAGTTGGGCTCAGCAAAGTGACTTGAAGGCCAGGTACCATCACATTCAGGCAACTGAGGACCACACGTTCCATCTATACCTTACAGCGCAGCAGCTGGAATGCCTCTTGGGGCTCCAGCGACTTGAAGAGCACTGTTCTGACTGCTGCAGGCCTAAGACCACCCTGGATGCCTTTGGGACTCGCCCCAAGGTAGGTCCACCTTGCAGTTGCCCAAGAGTATAGGATACCTGACCCAAGACAGGCCACACTGAGGTTCTGATCACAAAACTGCAGGGCTGCCTGTACTGTACTGTCCTTATAATAAATGAATCACCGCTCAGGGGTCACGTCCTGTTTCAGGCCCTCAGAGAATCCCAGTTGGCTCATACAGGCACATGCCTCTCGCAAACACTGACTCTTAGGCACCCCTGGTTCAGGGCTGTGTCCTGGGACCCCACGCTGGGGAGGAACTGGGGTTGCAGGTGAGGGGGAGTTAACGTCCGGGTGTGTGGAGTCCCAGCCTGCACCAGATTCCCAGCCGCGCCATTTGTTAGCTGGGTAGCCTTGGGAGGTGAACTTCTCTGAGCCCCGGCTCCCTCATCTGTAAGATGGAGATAACAACCTCACCTCTAACTCAGGGTTGTTGAGGATTAAATGTTAGCACGCATTAATCAAGGCGCTGGTGGCACGTGGTAAGCATTCCAGAAACATTAGCCACCAGGAAGACAATGATGAGATGGGATGATAGCAGTGCTTTTGAAAAGTCAAAGTTAGATGGTGGGAATCTGCAACTGTCACACAGGGCTAGAATGCAGACGGTTTCATCATCTATGGAATAGGAGTAACAGAAGCTAATAATAATGTAAGATGGGCTGTGGTAATGTGCTCAGAGCAAGGAGTGCCCGGCCCAGGGTGTACACTCAGGAAGTGTTATCTATTCCCTTAAGTGGTTCTGATCTTGGATCATGCGATCAGAAACCTTTATGACACAGCCCCACAAGTATTTTAATCACCAAAATAATGAGTAGGGTCAGTCCCTCCTTAGCCAACAAACCATTAAGCCCTCACAGAGGCTTTAAGAGTGAAATCCTAGCATTTGCCAGTTGTGGGACTTGGGCAAGATACTTAAACCCTCTTAATAACAGATTTATCTGGTAGCTTGTGGCAACAATTACATACGGTAATCTGTATAAAGCATTTTCTATAACTGGGCTCATAGTAAGTACTTACTTAATATCAACTAATGTTATTACTGTCAGAAGTTCTTCATAGGACTCGTTTCCTAAGGTTAACTGTGTATGGAATTAAACATAAGCAGGTCAAAGTTATCTCATTTTCCACTTGTGTATCTTTGATGCCTAGTCCAGCACGTGGCAGAGTGGAAGCTTATTAAAACATTGCTGAATAAATGACTAACTGTTAGACAGCCTCAGTGATAATTACTAACTGATCTAAGTCTGCCAGCAGGATTTCTGGTATCAGATGGGTGGCTTGTCCCAACTGGCATGATAGTTAAAAATCTCAGCTGGGCTGTCTGAGGGAAGCTGAAGACCTCTGAGGAATCAGCCCAAGGTTTCTGCAGGAGGAATAGGACAGAGAGGACATAACCGCTCAAGTTGCATAAAGGCCAATAATTTTTAAGATGCATGTATAACCAACTACCTGGAAGGGTTTGGCCACAGGTGTGTACCGACCACATTTTGTGTCAAGGTCTGTTAAGGGGCTGAAGGGAGACAAACAGGACCTGATTAAGTGCCCTGGGGAGAGTGCAGCCTGGAAGGGGCGTAAGGCCCAATGCTAGACAGACCCAAGCCTGAGTTTCCAACTCTGCCAGTTACCAGCCAAATCATGGTGCTTCTCTGTGCCTTATTTTCTTCATCTGTGAAATGAAGATTATAATACCACATGGGCTGTGGGGAGGACTAAATGAAATAAACTTTATGAAGTATCTGGCACGAGGAAGTGCTTAATAAGTGGCACTTCCTTTCCTCCTCCACAGAGGTAAATCTAAGCCAGTGTAATAAATGCTCATCCCTTGTTTCTACTATCCTGCTAGCAGTTAACTGCTTACAGAACTGAAGAGTATCACTCGGCACGGGATACTGAGCTCTAACTATAAGCCTCTCCAAGCTGGGATCACTGGATTGAACTGCATGCACCTCTGTCAAGACTCTTGCTACACTTTGCTCTTTCCATTCCTACTTGTCACATCTTCCACGATAATCTTTGCATCTTTAAGATTAAAAAAATTTTTTTTGCTATTTTTAAAAGGGCAAAATAGTAATTCCTTGTTTTACTGTGCATGTCTTTGACTACCACCAAGACTGAACCTTTTTGACAAGTACAGGGATTTTGTCG
The DNA here is from genome assembly GCF_003031525.2 of Neophocaena asiaeorientalis asiaeorientalis. Taxonomy (NCBI): domain Eukaryota; kingdom Metazoa; phylum Chordata; class Mammalia; order Artiodactyla; family Phocoenidae; genus Neophocaena; species Neophocaena asiaeorientalis. The sequence continues at coordinate 13,301,329 of NW_020172779.1, forward strand.
ATACTGGAACTTTTAGTTGGAAATGGGTGATACGAAGCATAAAAATAAAAATTCTGATAGACTGTAAGTATAACTACATAATATATAGGTATACAACAATCTGAAGGGAAACAGAATGTAAATGTTAGTAACCTGGCTTTATTATTTTCCACTTTCTATTAGATTGCCTTTATTCCTAAAATAAGGGGAGTCATAATTGAGGAAATTTCAGTATTCCACTGTTTTATTTATATATGTTTTAATCCTTTAGCATACTGAGGGGCTTTTTGAGTAATTTAAATAAATAGTAACAATAAAAAAAAAGATTGAACAGTGTAACACGTATTGTTTCATTCCCTACATTACTTTTTCATGTATAGAACACAACACCCTCTGCCATCTTTATAATTCAGAAAACTTTAGGTTTTTCAGAACAACCAGTAATACTTCCCCAAAGATGAGATTATATATAAAGTAAAAGAATACCTGATTCAGTTTCAGGGAGCAGAAGACAAAAAGTTGTGGCGGAGCAAGAGATGAAGCAGGAAGAAAGGACCAATTTCTTTTGTAAAGGAATATCCTAACCTCCCTGACCTAATCCATACATTAAAGGCACCTGGGGAAATTTTCACGGCTGGTTACAGCACGTGTTTGCTTTCCAGTCCACGTGGCCAGAAGGCATCACAGACACAGCTTGGTAAATTACCAGACACACTTACTGTGGCATGGGAGATGGTCAGAATCCCGTTCTTGACGGAGCACTTCCTTCTCTGCCACACTTTCCGGATCCTAAGGAGGGAGTCAAACACAAGCTGATACAGTACCTGGTTCACGTAACTATCATAACATAGTCATGATGTGTAACAGTCATTACCAAAAAACCCCAACCCCAAACCAAAAACCACACAAACCAGAAAATTTTGGTTGCCTTTTATTATCCCAGGTGGAGGGTAATTCAGACTAGTGGGCATGCACAAGGATGCTCACTATAGCACCGTTTTTTTTTTTTTTTTTATAGCACCGTTTTTGATAGTGAAAATGGGAAACGAGAGACGACAGAAATCTAATAGGAGGAATGAATAAATGATTACAGTTACGTTCATACTACAGAGTATTATTATGTAGGAGTTTAAAAGAAGAAAACAACTACATATGTGCAGACCTACATAAACATTTCTAAAGCACACTGTTGATTGAAAAAGCAAGCTGCTTTAAGATAATTCTGGTATCATCTAATTATGTTAAAATTTCAGGCCTATAAAACAGCACTCTAAATTTTCTACAGGCATACACATATATGTATAAACATATTTCCTTCGTTATCACCTGTCTCCCTGTTGAGAATGTAAGCTCTATAATGATAAGGACTTTCAATGTTATAGTTTCAATGTTATCATCCCAGTGTCTACAACAGGGCCTGGCATGTAGGACTCCCAGAAGATATCTGTTGAACGCATGGCAAGAATGATGAGCAAAACTGACAGTGATCCCAGAAATGTGTAGGAGAAATAGTTGCAATTTTAACAAACAAATTAAAACAAAATGAAAATCTACATGTCTTAGATAAAGCCAAGGAGCACACATCCACAATCAGAAAACAAGAAACTTTCTTTTAAAGGATGATAATTAGTAAAGCAAATAATCAAGATTCTACTTACTTACTGCGAAACAGAATCATTTGTTCAAGCAACAGAAAGACGGCAAGTGTGGAAGGACCAGGGAGAAAAATGGCCCAAATGAGGCTGGAGAGAGAGGTGGGGAATGGCTTTGGGAACAGCCCAACGTGCTGTGTGGAGATGAACCGGAGAAGGGACGAGTGAGTGACAGAGAGACCAGTTAGGAGGCCACCAAAATAGTCCAGGAGAGGTGACGGTATTCATCTGAGAGCAGGGCAGCAGAGGCGGCAAGTCATGTATAACTTCTCGTTATTGGGTTGGCCAAAAGGTTCGTTCGGTTTTTCCCATAAGATGGTTCTAGTAGCATAAGATGGCTCTAGTAGCACTTAGTTGTCTTTAACTTCATTGGAAACAGTTTTGTTAGATTGCATGTGACAAATGTCATATCAGCATGCATTTAAAAAAAGACTTATCAAAATTGGTGAATTTTTGTGTAGCCATTTTAATATTGAAGATGGAAGAAACAAAGCAACATTTTCGGCATATTATGCTTTGTTATTTCAAGAAAGGTAAAAATGCAACTGAAACGCAAAAAAAGATCTGTGCAGTGTGTGGAGAAGGTGCTGTGACTGATCGAACCTGTCAAAAGTGGTTTGTGAAGTTTCGTGCTGCAGATTTCTCGCTGGACGATGCTCCACTGTCGGGTAGACCAGTTGAAGGTGACAGTGATCAAATCGAGACATTAATCGAGAACAATCAACATTATACCATATGGGAGGTAGCTGACATACTCAAAATATCCATATCAAGCCTTGAAAATCATTTGCACCAGCCTGGTTATGTGAATCACTTTGATGCTTGGGGTTCCACATAAGGTAAGTGAAAAAAACCTTCTTAACCGTATTTCTACATGTGATTCTCTACTTAAATGTAATGAAAACATTCCGTTTTTAAAATAAATTGTGATGGACAATGAAAAGTGGATACTGTACAATCGTGTGGAATGGAAGAAATCATGGGGCAAGCAAAATAAACCGCCAACAACCACACCAAAGGCTAGTCTTCATCCAAAGAAGGTTATGTTGTGTATATGGTGGGACTGAAAGGGAGTCCTCTATCACGAGCTTCTTCCGGAAAACCAAACGATTAATTCCAACAACTACTGTTCCCAATCAGACCGACTGAAAGCAGCACTTGATAAAAAGTGTTTGGAATTAGTCAACAGAAAATGCATAACCTTCCACCAGGATAACGCAAGACTGCATGTTTCTTTGATGACCAGGCAAAAACTGTTACAGCTTGGCTAGGAAGTACTGATTCATCCTCTGTATTCACCAGACATTGCACCTTCGGATTTCAGTTTATTTAGGTCTTTACAAAATTCTCTTAATGGAAAAAACTTCAATCCCTGGAAGACTGTAAAAGGCATCTGGAACAGCTCTTTGCTCAAAAAGATACAAAGTTTTGGGAAGATGGAATTATAAAGTTGCCTGAAAAATGGCAGAAGGTAGTGGAACAAAAGGGTGAATACGTTGTTTAATAAAGTTCTTGGTGAAAATGAAAAAGGTGTCCTTTATTTTTACTTACAAACCAAAGGCACTATTTGGCCCACCCAATAGAAACAGAAGAGCTTGTCGTCAGGCTGGCTGTGATGCAAGAGGAAAGGGTGGAGTCAAGGTTGACTCTCAAGGTTGGGGTCTGCGCGGCCAGGGGGGCATCTGGCAGAGAAAACCACAGTGGAGAAACCAGAGAGGTGGGCGAGCATGCAGTCAGCGAGCCCTGTGCTCAAGTTCGACTCAGTGCCTGCGTTCCTCAAATTGCACGTCACAAGTCGCAGGTGCCATTTAGGGACCACAGAACAACTACTGCTGCTTCTGAAGACAGCAGGTTACATCTCAGACTTACTGAGGAAAGCAGCGTGCTAAAGGTCTGAAGCTGGTGCACTGGAAACCTTGTAAGTACGTTTCCCTATCTGAGAGGCTGGGACAGGTTCCTAGGTTCCTAACACCCGTAAGTATGCTAGGCACACACAGGACCCCAGGCCGGCTGTATACGTACCCATCGCTTTTCTTCAGTAGGTACCCCTTCTTCTCACTGCCATACTCCTTGTTGCCCTGGAGCTGGTGCATGCTGTATCCTCCTTGCCGGCTCTGGGAATCCTAGAAAGGAGAAACCACAGATTAGACAAATGCCGGAGACAGTTCTCAAATCCTTGATTCTATTCTGCCATGGAGCCTTTGCCTGTTGGTCTGGAGCTAAGAGAACTGTGAACTTCTGAGAGCTGTCGGGTCCTCGTCCTTATTCTAGAGGCAGAAACTGGGCAGGCAAGCAACCGCCAGCGTCACAAGCAAGTTCGAGGCAGAGCTGAGGCCTGGGGTCGAGATCTCCTATTTCTAGTTCAGAAGCCAGCTCGACTTCAAACCAACAGTGCAGCGACAGACTGGTCTATGACTCAAACCAAGTCTACACTGGCAGCAGAGGTGAGCACAGGAAGGGCTGGAGGAACCGAAGCGGGCCACAAGACAAGCTCATGCATCCCGAGAGATCTTCTTCCAGGTACCCCTCCTCTGCCTCACATGTTCTGCTTAAATACCCCCAAAGAAAAGTACACCTCCTCTGTGAGGAACTAAGAATTGCTATAAAATTCTTGTTTTGTAACTTACTAGTGCTCTGCAAAAATATACCTATATCCATGCTTTTAATTTAAAAAGATGACTTTAAGGCAGGGAAAAGTGTATGGCGTGGTGACAGGGTGACAAAGGCTGACAGAACAACACGGACGCAAACAAGCTTGATTTAACATCCACTGAGGCTCCCCCTCGTTTCTAAAGACTGCATGACCAGACGCAGCCATTACACTGTGGAAATGCAAGAAATAAACTAACAATGCCGAACTGTAGGACGAGAACACGGGGCTTATACACAGAGGTATGACAATACATTCTCACAGAAAGCATTGACTTACTCTCCTAGACTTCGATCAGGAAGGGCAAAAGCAAGAGAAAAAAAGGCAGAACAGTTGAAAATACAGTTAATTTCATTGACAGTCTTATTATCTATAATTTAAGCACTTTTTGTAACACACAGAGAAAACATCATTGTAAAGATAATTAATATCAGATTTCTCTCTCACACATGCCCTTTAGAGTCATGATAAACTTTGGGTGATGGGACAATAAAATATCTTTATCAAGTTTCATTTCAGGTCATTTGAGAACAGAAAAAAAAGCTGAATGGAAGAGCATGAGGTACACATTTCACCAGGATTGAAGGGCTGACAAACCTCAAGGTGTGTGTGTGTAAAGGGAATCAACACCTCAGTGAAACCCAGTTCATTACTCAGAAAATCTAAGAGCAACAAATTGTAAGAAGATCCTTTCTTTTCCAAGTGAAGAGAATTTAATAAAAATATCCAGTTCATAAGCTGCAACTCGATGGTGAAGAGACAGAAAGCTGAAGCAGCCATTATTTACTGACGGCTTGTGCACGGCCGGCCTTCCAGGCCAGGATGGCCTCTTTCTGGAATTCAGGATCCTCTGGACCAAATAGCATGTGCTCGGTGAATGCATATTAATGTTAATAATAGCTGCAGGAAAATCTGCAGGACAGCGCACCTCTGTAAGGCTATTCTACATGTGATGAGTTCACTGTTCAAAAGCACACCCCGAACACTCCCTAAAAACCAGGCGGGGTGAACATGCTGAGGACACTGGGACACAGCCCATCTCAGAGATGGAAGCTCCCCCTCGGAACCCACACCGTCCTGCTCTCTCGTGTAGGTGCAGCTGAGAGCTAAGCGCACGCTGTACCAGGCAAGTTGACTCAAACGAAAGAGGTTACAAACTCTATTCATTTTCTTAATCTGAGTAATTTCTTTGCCTTTAACTGGCCAGATTCCCTCCAGCTGAAACATCTCATTGGACAAGTTTAATCACCTGGGGAGAAGTGGGGCGTAGGAATCTTGAAAAATTCCCCTCCGTGTTTACTTTTAACCAGAGTCCACAGCCTTGAACTCAGAGTAATTTGGCCCACTCTGCCCTCCCTGACAGGTACTTTCTGGATGGAACTATGATGAAGGACCTGTACCACACACCAAGTAGGCAGAGATAGCCTGCCTCTACCAGTGCCTCTAGTGACAGCCCTCAATACAATAGTAGTGACACATGGGGTTTTTTCAAGGAGGCAGCAATGTGGCCATAATACTAATAAAGAACAATCAAGATAGAAAACTAGATCAGGTGGTAGAGGCCTGAGCCGTGGGACAAAATAAGAGGCCAGGATAAATGAAATCCACAGAGCTCCTGCTTTAACCCAATGAAATCACATGAAAATCACTTATCAACCTGGAGTTAGGGATCTTTGCCATAGCTATACCTCTCCAGAACATTAAAGGCAAAATCTAAAATCTCCTTGATATCAATTCTCATTAAGTTAATTCTCTTCCTTGGAACGCTTTTCTCTGAACTAAACTTCCCTTTATCTGCCCACATAATTCCTATCTGTCTGAACGCTTTAAAAGTATGCCCTTCTCATCTTAACTGGTTTGCTAACCTTTAAAATAAAAGCCTAAATTTTGGGGTTTTTAAAAAATAATTTTTACTGGAATATAGTCAATTTACAATGTTGAAAGCCTAAGTTAAAAAAATACTTACCTTTAAAAAAAAATAAGGATTCAGATGCTGACAGCTTATGAAAACTATTCTATTCTGTAAACTTACTACTAAGACATTCCTTACATATATTTACTACTAGCCTAAATTAACTTTCAATTCTGAATAACAAACAGATTGAGTAGACCTTGCTTTATATCAGACAAATGTGGTTTTAAAGGTGGATAAAGTGGCTGATGCCTAGGCTTTGACCTCAGAAGCCTATTCCACTAAACCAAGCAGGAAGAAGCAGTAATTCAGAGGTAGCATCAACAATCCTAAATTAACTACTAATGAGTTTTATGGCCTAAGAAAGTCACACAAATGATTGTCTCTGTCCTTGGAGAAATGAGGGCTTAGCAGGGCACTCCAGATAAATGAAAAGAGGATTCTCTTTTTTTGAGAAAATAAACCTTGGAGAATTGGTAACACTTAATAAGTAAACAAAATAAAACACAACTGAAGGAATGAAATACGGTCTGAATCCTTTGAAAGCACAATAGAAATCAACGTGTACTGAGGAAAGAGAAATGCAAACGCGAAACTCACTTCAGGTAAACAATTTAAAACTCAAATAGTGAACTTAAAACCTTGACAAAAATCCATGATGTGAGCCAAGAGATGTAAACTATAGAATGAAACTACAGTATTATTTTTTAGTTCAATTTTCCATTCTCTATTAGCAGTACAAATTACTTTACTTTCTTATTAGAAAGCCTTATTAACATATAAAATGCATTATTAAGGAGTAAAACCTCAAATCTTTTAAAACTGCAAGCAATTAACACCCTCATTGACTTAATGGGTTATAAATGTTTCTGGCAACCAATTTAAAACTAAACCTCTATTTATAGAAGCTTCAAATTTCTAAGGTAAGGTATGAATGGAGTGGGCAAAAAATTCCTTCTGTTTCATCTTACTAAACATTTATTGAGTAGTTCTGGGGTGCCAGGCAATGTACTGGATACTGTGAAAGGAGAGATGAGTAAAACACAGATAGTTTGCAAACTATTATGAGCTACTGAGACTCAAATAAAAAGATGAAGTTTTTGGAATGATTTATGGATAGCACCATTAAAAATAAAATATTTTCAACCCTAGAAACAGTTTCTACTAAAAATCCAAAGATCCTACTTAGAGCTCAAATTCTTTTTTTAAAATTTACTACTTTTGTTTAATATAATTTAATTGTGCTTATATATTTTTTTTTTACGTCTTTACTGGAGTATAATTGCTTTACAATGGTGTGTTAGTTTCTGCCGTACGTGGGTACACAGCCCACATACCTCCCTGCCCGCCGATGCCTACTACACACCTCCCTGCCCACAGGTCAGCAGGCGCTCAGCGTCACAGGGCTACAGACCCCTCTCGCTGTACGAAGACCCAACGTGTACATAAAACTGGTTCTGGGGGGCAGGAGGGTAGAGGGCTATAATCACTCAGTCTAGAGAACCCTCAAGATTGCTTTAACATTCGTGTTGCTGGAGCAGGGCTTCCCATGTTTGAGGGGGTTTGCTTTGTTTTTGTCTTGGACTCGTGAACCCCTTTTGGAAATTTTAGGGATTTACAGATAGTTTGCAATTGTGAGATAATATGATGAGGAACTGACATACGAAAAATGCTGTATTTTGTGTGATTATGACTAAATATTGCATTTAAATACTGCACTTAAATCCATAATAAATTCATAACATAAACAGGCAAATGTTTACCTTCTCCCATGCAACAAACGGTGCTCCCTATTTAATGTACCCTTCATACGAAGTCCATTCCCTTTAGTGTGCATGCAAGGTTCTCCACAATCCGGTCTGGGTTTTCACCTCAGAAGCGGCATCTCTCCTCCACCCACCCTGCCCCAGGCTGCTGTGGCCTGCTGAATGTGCCAGGCAGCTTCTCACTCCTGAGACTCTTTGTTTCCTCTCTCTCCCGGCACACCTCCTCCCAATCTCTGTCTTACAGCATCAATACCGCTTTAGGTCCGGCCACTTGTTCACGTGGCTGACTCTATTACCTACTAGACAATGAGATCCTTGACGGAAGGGACTCAAGCTTAATGCCTAGAAGAGTTGCCAGCACACAGTAAGTATTCATTAGATGTTTGACCAAACAAATGAACAGATGAGATTAATAATTAAGCATTTGCATTGCATTCATCTAACACCTACCATGCACCGTATAACTCCATTTCAGCATCCAAAGACTATCTCAACCTTAATTTTCCTAACCGTGGGGCAAAACCTCTATAGGAATCTGTATCAAAATATTTCTCTATTTCTCTGGCAAAATGAGACAGCCCCTTTTGGCTGTCTGGAAAAACAGGGATGATCTAAGAGGAACTGAGGTATGTACATCAACACCTGGGAGGGTGTTCTTTTGAAGCACACACCTTAAAGGCAGGATGGAAAACCTGGTCATGGAGTTCAGGATGAGGGTTATCTTTTTTTGTAAGGAGGGCACAGGAGCCCAAAGACCGTTCCTACTGTGTTTCGTACAATAGGTACGCACTGTGTCTTATGTCTCATAATTGTTCTGCAGATCAGGAAACACAAAGGCTATCACAAGCGGCCCTGCTTACACGGTTAGCCCTGCTGGAAACACACACAGATCACCTACTTCTTTCTGATCAAGTTGAAGGGAGGATTTTATTAAGTCTCGGAGTGCAGTCAGCTGTTTCTTTTCTTCATCCTGGGTCTGTTTTATCTATGAGAGAAAAACAGTTCTTCTATCACTTATCTCTTATACATTTATGAGCAGACTTTAATTCATCCAAATGTATACTACTCATCAAACAATTCAATTATACAGTCGATTTCCTTATTAAAGTCCTTCACACGGTCTCATTTTTGATATGAGAGGCACAATTTTCTCATCTTCTTAAAGTACCTGTGAGTTTTGAAATTAGTGAATAATGCAACATGCTTCCTTATTAAATAAATACATCTAGGCTAGACAATTAGCTCTGAAGGACTATTTTAAACAAAGGTTAAGAAATAACATTGAGTTATTTGCTTCTGGTATTTCAAAGGGTGGCGGTGGAAATATCAATACCGTGGTGTGACTGAATGGGACGGAAGACAATCCTAAGAATGGCCAGAATCCCGAGAGCTAACGCATGTATGAGAGTTTACACGAAGGGAAGGGATGGGTGCTGCCTTTCTTATTTATCACTTGGAACTTAACTGCAACCTGAACCATGTTAACTTTTCAAAGAAAAATCAGAAAAGTTCTATTAGAATATAAGGTATCATGTGTAACTCTAAAACCTTATTTGAACACATGTATCAACAGTTACACTCCTAAAATATATACTTTTAATATTATTCACTGCCAAGTGGTTCACGAAGAACAAACTTGAGATTTCTCATATGCAAGTAGTTTTTTTCTCAAGAAAGTTTTCCTCTTGATTTTCCTATTCTACAAGCAAAACCTAGATAGTAGGGGAAAAAAAGGAGAGGAAATATAAAACCAACAAGCAAGCAAAAAAAAAATTCATAAACCTGCTTACTCAGAGACAGTCACTTAATTTTTTTCCTTTCAGGATAAAAATTTCCTGACCAAAGGGCACTCATATGTGATGCTACTGAACCCAGCACGGAGAGCCAATCAGAACCAATGGCTATCCATCTACTCCCTGCCCTGCTCCACCTATGTCCCAGAAACTACTCTGGAATATCTGACAAGTGATGATCTCTGAGTTAAACCAGAAAAACAAAACAAAACAAACCACAAAACAACATTTATGCTGACACATCACTTCACCTTGCCTTCTTTTTTCTTTAGTGCTCTTCTAATACAGATTTCAGATTTACTGATATTTATCTATAACAGCAAGCTAAAGTGCAGGTATTTTGTAAAGAACTTACATTATATAAATCAGCAGCCAGTTTTTCAATGTACTGTTTCAATTTATCAGCTGTCTTCAAGCCATCTTGAAAGAAACTACAATGGAAAACATCAGAAATTTATCAGTAGTATGAAAAGAGAAATGAACCATAATTACCTGAAAAATCTGAAAATTTTCATGAATACGTATTTACTCTCTACCCATATATCTATACGAAACACTTATAAAACTAATTTCAGTATTTTATAAAGATGTACCAATAAACAAACTACAGGCACAATTTGACATGTGCTAGCAGGTGTCACATGGACACTGCAGATAACAGCTACATACATCTCCAACCCACTGAGTCATACACAGAACAATTCTTCCTGGTTGTGCCATATTTGAATTTGAAAGAGACAGAGAGACACGTTTGCCAGTGGAATATCTTGAAGTCTGACTGGATACTAACGAGAGAAATAAAGGCCAGAGGACAGTCAGCAAGGGTTCTTCCAGTTTCCAAAAGATCCCTGGGTCCCTACACACTTGAAACACAGGATGCTGAATCAGTGGTACGGACTACGGATTCGGAAAGTGCTCTCCCACCACACACGTTAAGAAGGGGGTGTCATCTCACCCTGAACTGGCAACAAGCACTGACATCTGCTGAGCGACCATCACCTGACGCCACATTTCATCTATACCCTCACAGCAACCCGAACGAGCGGGTAAGTACCTCAAGTCTCTCCTCCATCCCGAAGGAGGAGCTGAGGCCCAGAGCGAGGGCGGAACTTGCCCAAGCTGCTGACGCAACTAGTAAGTGTCATAAGTGGGATCAGGTCCAGGTGCCGACACCCCTGCTCTCACTACCAAGTGACGCGATTTCTTGTCTGAGCGCTTCCACTCAGGAGCCCTGTTTGTGTCTGTGTTCAGAATGTCCTCCACCCTGTTGGAAGCTTCTTTAACCTCCGCGGCAGATTATTTCTTAATGCGCGTTACCTGCGCTGCTCTCTCCCCAGGAAAGGAAGAGGTCCTTGAGGACAAGGACAGTCTCTCATCCCCACATCATAATGGGCCCAGCACAGAGCAGCAGATGCTCACTTAGAAGGTAAGAATGAAGCACGACTAAGAATTTTGAGGGCACATTTTGGGATCCTTGTATATCTTTCCAGCTTAATATGTACACTCAATGGTAACAATACATCCTTGTCAGAAGTGGCCTTCAAAGTGATTAGTGAAATTCTACAAGTTCCAAAAATTTTTAAGGTTCACATCTTTAGCAGAGAACCCTTACTGAAATAAGGGTTTCATGTAATCAAGCTACATGTAAATTCTCATCTACAAACATTCAGGTTTTTATCACTGCCTTTAGGGATGAAAGTTGAACTTCTTGGTACAAAATTGAGTAACTTCTATGTTCTGGCCCCTGAATATCTTTCTGGTTTTTATCTCCTACCATTTTCCCCTTAAAAACTCTGGCCTCCTGCCATGCTCCATTATTTCCAGTTGCTCCCCCAGCCTTCGCATATGCTGTTCCCGTTGCCTGAAATGCCCTTCCCCACTATTACGTGCCTACCAAACTCTCTCATTCTATCCTGGCTCAGCTCAGCTGCTACCTCCCCAGGCGGCTTTCCCCAGCCTTTCTAGTCAAGGGGATGGCATCTTTGAGCACTTGCTTGTGCCCAGGCCTAAGTGGCAACCCTAGAGCAGCTGACAATGTTCTGCACAAAGCAGACCATCCAAAAGCATTAACCTGAACCAGCCTCTTCTACATCCAGGAAGGAGTGTCTGCCAAGGACACAGAAGTATGGCTAAAAAGTTAACCACAGCAAAACTAATTTTAATCTCTGATACTGTACTTAATTTCTGGAGAAAGGGCTTGAAAGTAGAACACTTGATGGATGCTGTCAGGACTTCTTACAACAGGAAAAACAAGGGCATTGGGATGAGATGATGATGGCCTAGGCTGCGGCTCTGGGACTTACCCTCTATGGGACGCTGGTAAGTCACTAAACTTCTGCCTGTGTTACTGGTATTAAATGGGATGAATAATACAGATAAGACACACAAAATGACTCAGCAAGGTGCTGGGCAGTTAGGATGTGCTCAGTAAATGTTGCTTTTCTTCCCTGCAGCCACAGAGGTTTACCATGGAAGGAGTTACTTCTTTCTCAGAGGGATACAGGTTCTTCGAAGATATTTTTGTAAAGGTGTTTCATTTTCACTTTCAACATGAGGGAATTTAATCATCACGTTTAAAAAAAAAAGTGAGTTTAAACGAGAATGCTCTAGATCTGTGTTTTCCAATACAGTGTTTTCCATTAGCCACATGCAGCCAATTTAGTTAAAATTAAGTAAATTTCAAATCCAGTTCATGAAGTCTCACCAGCCACATGTCAAGTGCTCAGTAGCTAAGCGTGGCTGGTGGGTACCATGTGAGACAACAAAGAATATCAACACTTCCGTCATTTCAGAAAGTTCTACTGGACAGTGCTGCTCGACATCAAGAATAAGCAAACAGATTTGAACAGCATGCAAGGCATGTTATAAAACATACATTTGAGGGCTTCTCTGGTGGTGCAGTGGTTGAGAATCCGCCTGCCAATGCAAGGGACACGGGTTTGAGCCCTGGTCCGGGAAGATCCCACATGCCACGGAGCAACTGGGCCCGTGAGCCACGACTACTGAGCCTGTGCATCTGGAGCCTGTGCTCCGCAACAAGAGAGGCCGCGACAGTGAGGGGCCCGCGCACCGCGACGAAGAGTGGCCCCCGCTCGCCACAACTAGAGAAAGCCCTCGCACAGAAACGAAGACCCAACACAGCCAAAAATAATAAATAAATAAATAAATAATTTAAAACATACATTTGATGGAGAAAGAGTGCACTGTTTTTACTTTGAGATGGTGTTGATAAAAATGGGAAGTTCTCTACCAGCAGTGAAAGCAAACTGGAAGCGGGGGCAAATTCCTAACAATTAAAAGGCAGAAGAAAGACGCAAAAAGTCGATTTGCCTATAGTTAAATTCTTCCAAACATTATAAGAAAACTCAGTGCAATGAAGAATTATTTTAATCTATGGTATGATCCATTTTTGTAAACAAAACAAATCATATATGTAAATCCAGTAATCTTCTGAGATTATGTTTTTTTCTCCCCCCCTCTTTTTCATTAACTCCATTTTCTAAACATATTCTAAAAAAAGATCATATGTTACTCAGGCAGGACAAAATTTAAAAATCGACACTTAGCCTGGGAGAACAGGCTGAGTAGAGCCCCTCTCAGATGGTTATTTTAGGGCCAACGTCTAGCGTTGTGTGGGAAGCAGGAGCGGGGCTGGGGGATTGCAGGGCAACAACACACCTGCCAGTCCTTAGCGATGCCACAAAGGCCAACAGGCTGCCAACCGCACCGTCCCTCTGGGGAGCCCCTGGCCCCCACCCATGCTTGATTCTCCCACCTACTGGCCAGCCGGGACTCAAAGCCACAACCTCCCACTGGGGGCACCCGCTTCTCTGTTCCCTTCCTCCCTCTCTTTGAGCTGGTTCTGGTTCAGTGGAAGTGCGTGGGCTTAGGAGTCATAAAGCATACCGTACTTTGGCTCTAAACTTGACCGTATGTATAACCTCAGGCAGGTCATTGACCTTGTCTGACTACGGGCATGCTTATCTCCAAATGTGGACATTTTCTAGCTTCCAGGGGCATCAGATGAGCTATTACAGATAAAGTGTTCTGTTCACTGAAAAGGGAAGCACAGGTGTCAGTTCTGATGACATATGACTCAACCTGAAAGTGGACGCTTTGCCAACAAAAGGGGAAATTACCTCATGACATCCCACTTGTCCCTTGGCCAATTTCTCCGTAAATTACTGAAATAATTTGGAAAACAGGCGATGATGCAGTAATAATAATGGCAGCTGGGAGGTATTTACTGAGTATTTACTCTGTGCCGGTCACTCACCATAACGCCTACATAATTCACGGAATACCCCTTTTAAAGGTCTCATTACCGTCTAACAAAAGAAGGTAATTATTATTATTAACCTGTAAGACAGATAAGGAAAACAGGCCCAGAGAGGTCAAGTGGGTTGTCTAGGGTCATCTAGTCACTGAGTGCAGAGCTGGGATTTGAGTATGAGTCTTCTGATCTCTAGAGCAAAGGTAATTAAAAAACAAGACCGATCTGGGTCCAAATCCTGGCTCTCCCACTAAATAACTGCATAATCTCTGGAGCCCTGTGCCACAGTGTCCTTATACAGGAAATGGAGAGAATCGCATGGACCTTGGAGAGTTCTTGTGAGCACTGGAAAATGTTTTTAAAATGCCAGGCACAGAAAAGCAGCTCAATACATGCCGGCCACTGGCGAGTGAAATGGGCTTCATCGTTTCTCTCACCTTAGGGACACAGCAGGACTGGTTCACTTTTTAAAGAAGCAGCTTGAAAGAAATATGACCATATTTTAATGACATTGGGCGCCAGAATAAGATAAGCTGCCAACGGATGGGAGGAGTGACCCTCACATTTACACTGACGAGCTGGAACACACCTCCCAGCTGCAGAAAGCAAGCTCAGGAGTGTCTGACACTGTCACCCACCATCAGGCAGGACACATCCTGCTTAGAACAAACAAGAACCTTCTCCATCCTGAGAGAGTTGCTACGTACTACACTTCCTTCTTAAGTCACTCTAAGCAATGATGGGGAAGGAAAACACTATATTCGTCCTGCTTTTAATTTAAAAGAAAGAGAGACCAGAAAGTCTCCCTGATACCCCTTTATCACACGTTCTGCTTGGCTTAGGAAGAGGTATTACTTGGCCAAAAGCTGAAAGATTCAGAGAGCATTATATTATTTTCAAAAGAAGTTAGGGGGCTTCCTTGATGGCGCAGTGGTTAAGAATCCGCCTGCCGATGCAGGGGACACGAGTTCGAGCCCAGGTCCGGGAAGATCCCACATGCCGCAGAGCAACTAAGCCCGCATGGGCCCCAACTACTGAGCCTGCACTCTAGAGCCCGTTAGCCACAACTACTGAGCCCATGAGCCGCAACTACTGAAGCCCACGTGCCTAGAGCCAGTGCTCTGCAACAAGAGAAGCCACCGCAATGAGAAGCCCGTGCACCGCAACGAAAAGTAGCCCCTGCTCGCTGCAACTAGAGAAAGCCCGCATGCAGCAACAAAGACCCAACGTGGCCAAAAATAAATAAATTAAATTAATTAAGAAAAAAAGAAGTCAGGATGCCCTGGAACATCAGAGTATGGTTTTATAAAACAAATTAAACTATAAAGCAAAATTTTTAAAAAGTAACCTCTTAACAATTCAACCATCAACCCCTTATGAAAAACTGATTTCCAAGCTTCAGGCTTAGACTAAGTCAGGCGCTGACTTCCAGCTGTCTAGGTAACAGGGACATTTTCTCCCAGATCCATTCTGTGTATGTCCTGTGGTATTTAAGAAACTTGAACGCACAAGGGTAGTGTAAGTACTAATTAAGAATCTAAGAACCTTTGTTTTGTTCTGTTGTATTTTTTATTAAAAAAAAAGACAAAATTCATGTAACATAAAATTCACCATTTTCAAGTGTACAGTTCAGTAGTTTTTAGTATATGTGCTGTGTTGTGCAACCACTATCTAATTCCAGGACTTTTCCCCCAGACCAAAAAGATATGTTGTGCCCGTTAGCAGTGACTCCTAATTCCGCTCTTCTTCTACCCGCCAGCAAGCAACAATCCACTTTCGGTCTCAAAGGACTTGCCTCTTCTGGACATTCACTTCAATGAAATCATACCATATGTAATCAATCTTTTGCTCTGGCTCCTTTGACTTAGAAAAACTTTTTTAAAAAAACAAGTATAGCTGATTTACAATACTGTGTTACTTTCACATGTACAGCAAAGTGATTCAGTTATACATATAAAATCCTTTTTCAGATTCTTTTCCATTATGGGTTATTACAAGACATTGAATATAGTTCCCTGTGTTATACGATAAATTCCTGTCGTTTAGAATAATGTTTTAAATACTAATCCACGTTGTAGCGTGTATCAATGCTTCATTCCCTTTTTTTAAAAAAATATCTTTATTGGAGTATAATTGCTTTTCAACGTTGTGTTAGTTTCTGCTGTACAACAAAGTGAATCAGCTATATGTATACATATACCCCCATATCCCCTCCCTCTTGAGCCTCCCTCCTACCCTCCCTAACCCATCCCTCTAGGTCATCACAAAGCATTGGGCTGATCTCCCTGTGCTATGCAGCCGCTTCCCACTAGCCATCCATTTTACACTGGGTAGTGTGTATGTGTCCATGCCACTCTCTCACTTAGTCCCAGCTTCCCCTTCCCCTGCTGTGTCCTCAAGTCCGTTCTCTATGTCTGTGTCTTTACTCCTGCACTGCCACTAGGTTCATCAGTACCTTTTTTTTAGATTTCATGTATGTGCATTAGCACACCGTTATTTATTTTTCTTTTTCTGACTTACTTCACTCTCTATGATAGACTCTAGGTCCATCCACCTCATTACAAATAACTCAGTTTCGTTCCCTTTTATGGCTCAGTAATATTCCACTGTATGTATGTGCCACATCTTCTTTATCCTTTCATCTGTCGATGGACATTTAGTTGCTTTAGTTGCTTCCTTGTCCTGGCTATTGTAAATAGAGGCGCAATGAACATTTTGGTACATGACTCTTTTTGAGTTATGGTTTTCTCAGGGTATGTGCCCAGTAGTGGGATTGCTGGGTCATATGGTAGTTCTATTTTTAGTTTTTTAAGGAACCTCCGTACTGCTCACCATAGTGGCTGTATCAATTTACATTCCCACCAACAACGCAGGAAGGTTCCCTTTTCTCCACACCCTCTCCAGCATTTACTGTTTGTAGATGTTTTGATGATGGCCATTCTGACCCGTGTGAGGTGATACTTCATTGTGGTTTTGATTTGCATTTCTCTAATGATTAGTGATGTTGAGCATCTTTTCATGTGTTTGTTGGCCATCTGTATGTCTACTTCAGAGAAAAGTCTATTTAGGTCTTCCACCCATTTTTGGATTGGGTTGTTTGTTTTTTTGATATTGAGCTGCATGAGCTGCTTGTATATTATGGAGATTAAACCTTTGTCACTTGCTTCGTTTGCAAATATTTTCTCCCATTCTGAGGGTTGTCTTTTCGTCTTGTTTATGGTTTCTGCTTCATTCCCTTTTATGGCTACACAATATTTTGTTTCTCCATTCATCAGTTGATGGATATTTGGGTGTTTCCACATTTTGGCTATTGGAGATAATGGGGCTATAAGCATTCACAAACGCATTTTTATTAAACACTTGTTTTCAATTATCTTGGGTATACACCTAGGAGTGGAACTGCTAGGACACATAACTCTACATTTAAACTTTTTGAGGAACTGACAGATTGTTTTCCAAAGTAGTTGCCCCCCATTTACATTTCTATAACAATGTACTGAGGGTTCCAATTTCTCCACTTTTCCATCAAGACTTATTTTCTGTTATGTTACTGTTTTGTTTTTTCATGATAACAGCTTCATTATATTGTTGGCTGTTTTTTCTTTTCTTCTCTTGGAACAGCTACCTGGGTATTCCAGTAACCCTGCAACCCCCTCCTGGTGTCTCAGCTAAGAGTGCCTGTCTCAGTTCTGCCTGGAAACACAGCACATACTGGCTGCCGCTGCTGAGATCCCCTCGGGTACAGCTGACTCTCCTGGTGGCTCAGTGAGGCTGTCCTCCTACATCTGACATGGACGTCCACCTCTGGAACGTGCTGCCCTGTAGCCCATCTCAGGAGTAAGCACTCCCTGACTCACTCCATCGTGCCACTGGCCTCACCACTCCACCACTGCTGTTTTTAATTACGGTCCCCCTAGTGGGTGTGATGCGGCATTACACTTTGCTTTTGATTTGCACTTCCCTAACGACTAATGATGCGGAGCATTTAATCATGAGCTTTCTGGCCATTTGTATATCTTTTTGGGAGAACTGGCTATTTGAATTCTTTGCGCGTTTTTAAATTGAGTTGTTTATCTCTTTGTTGTTGAGCTGTAAGGGTTCTTTATATATCCTGGACACTACACCCTTATCAGATAAATGATTTACAAATATTTTCTCCCCTTCTGTGGTTGTCCTCTCACTTGCTTAGCAGTGTCCTTTCACTCACAGAAGCTTTTACCTTCGAAGTCCATTTTCTTTTTTTCCTCGGTTTCTTCTATTTTGTCTGTTTTGACACATATTTATTGAGCATCTTTTAAGTGAATGACTGTGACCTTGGGCAGGTTACTGATCTTTTCTGAGCTACAGTTTCCTGGTTGCTCTTATAAACGCTAGCTGTTATTATCTGCAAGATGAAGGATGGTAAAGTAATGTTTGTAAGTGCTCTGGAGTCTGCAGACCATAATGATACTCACCAAGTGGTAAAAGGAGTGGGTGAGCAGTAGAATAACGTGTTTGTTTTGAAAGCAGCATGTTACTGACAATGTTCATGTCTGAAAGTGAGGAGTAACTGGTGGGGTGAGCTGAAATGGGTGACAAAAGCTCTTCTTTCCTGCGCCCTCTTATTTTTCCGCTGTAGCAGCTGTATCCCCGCTGAGGTACTATGAGTACACGAGAGATTACTGGAGCAAATTCATTCTTGAGCTCCACCTGACTACTATGTATTGAAAATCATTTTGGGAACTGGAATAAGTTCTCAGAATATGAAATTTCTCTTTTTAAATCTAAGTAGAGGATGCTTTACAGGTCCACTACACATCTATAAAGAGTTTGGAGAGACTGACTGAAGTAGGAAAGAATAAGAGTAGTCCTCAGAAGAAAGGTACACTGGTTTCTCGCTGTGATGGCATCCTTGCGGCTCAACCTGGGGCAGCTGGGGTTGAATTACATTATAACCCAGTTCTACTACTGGATGTCTTTGAATCTCTCTCCCTGCAAGAAGTTCTCAGCGTGTAGGGTTTCCTTCTGCTGATCTTTCTCTGCCCTAGGGTAGATGCTTCTACCAGATTCCAGTGCCCAAATGCCAGCCATCCTCCAAGTCCAATTCCAAGTGCCACAACCTCCTTTAAGGAGCCCTCTGTAGTCTCCGTCGCCAGAAGTCTCTCCTTCTCTTGATGCCCTGTGTTATCAGTCACTTTCCAGCCCCATTATGATTATTGATGGACCTGACTTACTTCCTATACCAGACAGTTAACTCCCATAGGCAGAAGCCTTGTTTCATCTCTGAACCCCAGAACCTAGAAAAGTACCTGGCCTCTGTTAAGAGAGTAATAAATATTTGTGGAAAGGGAAAAAGCCAAGAATCAAGGGAGGATGCTCTTCTTTTCACCTTTACCAACAAAGGTTAATATATCTCTAGTTTACAAAACATCTTTTTTGGAAAACTCATGTTTGTGTAGGTTAAATCCTCCTCAGAGATTTTGAAATCAAAAGAGATTTCTAAAATCAGGTAAAATCAGACTTGCTGCTCTAGTGTTGTAGTAATTGAGAAGACAAAGAGATTCACTTATTTCTGTAAAAGTTTCAAAATATTCTAGGAAAACTGAAACTGATGAAAGATGAAAAATTCCACCCTAAACTAAAATCAGGGACCACCACCACACGTTTCAAAGTGTCACAAGCACCTGCTATACTATGAAGGCAAAGGTTAGTCCAGGTCGTCAGTATGAGGCTTCCACAGGCAAAATTACAAATGTGAAAATATTTCTACTTCACTAATTACTTTTATACATATCTGAAAGTTTTATACAAGGCGGAATTTACTTTGAAAAGAGGAAAAAAGTAAAATCAAAGTTATGTAAATAACAAGTTGATCATTAAAAGTTTGATCTTCCTGAAGAGAAACAATCCTGTATAATAAAATATGTGAATGAATGATTTTTAGTGCCACTTAGAACCATCCCAGCAGCAAACAGGCACAGTGCAGCAGGCACTGGGTGAGGCAGTCCCTATGCATTATCTCACTTAATTCTCACATCTTTGCAAAACCCAAGGAGGGTCTACTATGAACCTTAACCTCACCTGACAGATGAGGATACTGAGGTTTAGAGATGCACCTGACAAAGGTCACATGGTTACCCGGCCGCAGAGCCAGGATTTGAACTCGTCTATCTGCCTGACTCAAGCCTGGTGCTTTTCCCATCACATTAATGCTAGCCCCCTTGAATGCTGCCATTCACCATGAAGATCCTCCTAGATACAACATTATCGAAAAGAATTAAGAGAGCTGACCAAAGGAAATGATAAATTTTAACTTTTTGGAGAGTAAGCATTTTACCTAGTGCTAATGACCTTTACAGTATTCTACTTAGAAATAACTATGAGAGCTGTCAGGACCACTTTGGAAAGTCCTTGCACTCTGTTCTCTGTAACGTCCACTGACTCAATACAGACTTGAATGGTAACCGGCACATTTTCAGACAAAAATTCTACAATAAAACCAATGAAAGCTAATCCAGTAAGTGAGCAAGAAGTAAACTAAGCAAATGTGGTGACACAGAATGTCAAGCATAATAAAAAGGTAGCCCTGCAACATAAGCAAAAATGGTGCCGGTGTAGAACAATGGATGTCTCTCAAAATACACCAGCAACTACACAGGAATCCAAGTATAAATACCAAGTATTGCTAATGTCCAAAGTATTTAACTTCACTTAACTTGGATGACGAAAAAAACAATCCCAAGTAGGAATATGTGGTACAAATGACCCAGTAATAGGTAAAATGCCAAGTAAGCGGGGGAGGGAGTTCCTAGAAAGGCCTCTTCAGTGACAAAATGACAGTCGAGCGCATTTGTGACAACAGCTCCACAGGCTGTCAAGGCCGAAGTTAGCATTTGTAAGACAGTATTTAGAGGAGCTGAACAGTTACACTAATTTGAGTTAATGATTTCTAGAAAATGCTGAAGATGGAAGACAAAACCATTTCTTATCGTTTGGCTGTGGAAGGTCATTACACAGCTATATACAGGGACCAAATGAAGACCAGAAAGGAAAGAATTAAGAAAACGAACAAGTGAAGGGGACCTCACTTGGGCTAATAATCATGACTGCAACAGTCCACTTACTTGCACTGTGCGTGGTAATACTTTATCAGATTCTGCAGCAGATCCACACCCTTTTTGGTCTTGATTTCGTTAACTTTAATGAGATACTGCGGAAATAAAACAGAGTTGTGCGTTGATCAGATTACCAGTCGTTAATCAGTGTGAGTTACTGAGGCTCAGCTGCCGCCAGACAGTGTGAGCTCAACTTAGGGAATGCTAATTTGACACAGTCACAAGTGTACCAAGCAAACGGATCAGCGTGTTAGCATTTTATAGATGCTTAAGATTAGTTTACTAGACAAGCAGAAAGCAAGCACAGCAAAACATTCTGGAATAATTGATTATCTCCCCCCAGTGTGCAGTGGATCTCAAACTCATAGTTCACGTGGTCAAAACCTGAAAGATGGATTGAAAGACAGATGGCATTCTCTTTAAGGGATATGCTTGTAAGATACTAAAACTTCCAGACCACGGAGGTGAACTGGAAAGTACTTTTGCTACTAAAAAGTGAAAGAAAAAAAAAAAAGCATTATTAGTTTATGCACTAAACACTACTGGCTCTGATTTTCACAACTGGCCAAGATTTTCTGTTGATATTGTTTTTTTTTTTTTGGTACGCGGGCCTCTCACTGTTGTGGCCTCTCCCGTTGCGGAGCACAGGCTCCGGACACGCAGGCTCAGCGGCCATGGCTCACGGGCCCAGCCACTCCGTGGCATGTGGGATCTTCCTGGACCGGGGCACGAACCCGTGTCCCCTGCATCGGCAGGCGGACTCTCAACCATTGTGCCACCAGGGAAGCCCTGATATTGTTTGTTTCTTGTTAACTTGTTTTACTGCATGGAAGTGTTCACAAACAGACAAGTTCAAGGAGCCAAAGGGTAATAATGCGGGGGGGGGTGGAAATAAAGAAAAAAAAAAATTAGGGAAGAAAAACTTGAAACTGAGAAAATTCTAGACCCTTTAATATCTTCTGAAAACTGCAAAAGGAATTCCATTACTCAGCATCAGAATGGGTTGGTCTCTAGGTCAGGGAATGCCAATGGGAACCCCGTTTGAGAACCACTGCTCTAAGTCTAAGGCAACATGCTTTATGTTGCATTTATTTTTTTCATGAGCTCAGACTTTAATCACTACTTCAAGTTTTCATTCAAACTTGGACACATGGTTAAAAAAAAAAGCAACATGCTGTACATCTGTACCAGTAAAACTTAATATTCACCAGTGTTACCCCTCACCAAAATTGTTTTTCCACACTCACTCACAAGCAATAGTAAAGTTCTCACCAAAGAATCCTGTTTTGGCTTAAAGAGCCCCATAGGACCCAGGCTCAAAATATGAGACAACAGTGAAACGGCGGATCCCAAAAGGCTTGGAGAAAAGTGGAGATTAGAGTCCTTGAGAAACAGTCCCCTCCTCTAATCATCAAACACAGCCTGCATTTAAGCATAAAGACTGCTGACTAGCAGGAAGGATGACAGTTAATTAAATTCTAGGCAAAGGGCTGAAAAGTCTGCTCTTACTTCGCACATTTGGAGCTGAAAGAGGCGCCTCTCCTTCTCCATTTCTTCTGCGATCTCAGCTCCGGTGATCTCCGTGCGGATCATCCCGTGCTGTTTGGCATGCTCCCTTTTCTCCTTCTCAATTTTTGTACTGTAATGAAAGCAGGTGCCATCATTAAAAACAAAAACACCACACTCATGTCCTTCCTTTAATGGGAGCCACTTGATTATTTCTTAATTACCAGAGTTAGGAGGCAGGAACTCTTAAATGGATAGCATCGATCAAAAGTGAAAATCTAAGTTCAAAGAGAATCAACACATTGCATGGATCTTCACCAAGGAGACTTCCTACATTTTAACTCTGATCTCCCACATGAATGGATTCATATAAATTCTCTTATATTTTGGTTGGCATCAAGTAATTTTGACAGTTTACTTTTTCTAGAGTAAGGCACCTTACGATGAAAAAGAATCAGAAGGTTGGAGGCCTGAGGCATATCTTGATTATCAAAAGATTGAGATTTAAGAGTTAATTCAAGACAAAGTAGATAATGGGTCTTTGTAGACATGCATGTAAATTAGTCAAAAGCAATTTCCAATATTTCTCTAAACTTAGGCTGTTTTCATACCGCAGTAACGTTTTAATCATTCAACCACCTGGCACTGGATTGTACAAAATAAGGATTTAGAAGAAATCCTAATCTATAATTTGGAATGCTATGAAAATGTTCTTCAGCTGGGAAGCAACCAGGGAAATAAGAGGGAGGGACCACATTAAACCTACGGTACCCGAGGCTAATGCTTGGCTATGACATTTGATACTTTGGTATTAACACCAGGGGTCACAGCCCTTTTTCTGAAAATCCATTTAATTAGAAAGCAGACTTATAATTTCAGAAAGAGCCTATAATTTCTAGTTGTGAAAGCAAAGACTGATTTAGCCTTCAAGTCTTCTTTTAAATTGTGGGGTAGGATATCAAACCCCAAAGAAAGCCAATATCCTTGTCTACATACAAACACAGTGGAAAATCAAGCCATCGACCCAATGGAAAACCTACAGACCTGGCTGGGATTCACTACAATACCCTCGTGCCATACCTAAGCAACTCTTTTCATCACACCACCTTGGAGGTTAAATGGGTGTGAAGGCAGGGATTTTACCAGAAGGAGAATAAACCTCAGCTCTCTCTCCACTGGTGTGGGTGGGAAGAAAGCAGGAAGCTACAGACTCTTGAGAAGAAACATGACGGGAGGATAACTTAGTCCTGAATTTGTTTTTCTTTGGCTTGTGTTTTCACTCTGCTGTTATTGCTGCCTACGGAAATGCTTTTATTCTCTCATGTTTGTACTTATCCAAGTTTATAGCTAAGACTTTTATTAAATGCTTATAAATACATTTCTCCTCCCACCCCACTCCACAGCCTGGTTACAAATGCCTCAGAGCAATAATCACAAAGGGATGTGGTAGGACCGGTACTGCATAAGGATGAGTCAGGCCCACGACAAGACCTCACGTGCGGCCTCCCTGTCATCCCGCATGATAACCCCAGCACGCAGGCCTCTGACTGCCGTCACGCCACACGGCTCCGGCTCTGGGGTTACACAGACCGGAGGGGACACCAGCCCGACATTTATTAGCCTTAGGACCTTCTGCAGGCCCTTGAGCCTTTCTAAGCTTCAGTTTCCTAAGCCATAAACAGATAGTGCAAGGTGCACACAGAGAGGGTTGCTGTGAGGAGGTCATGCATGTAAAGCACTTTGCACAGGCCCTGGTGGGCAGACAGATGTCACACACACTGGGTATTATTCGTACTGCCCAGTTGCCGTGCTATCCTGAAATGTGTAAATGGTCTCCAGTTATGTGCTAACTATAACGAAAGAAAAGTTGCAACAGTCACAGACCTACAACTTGACAGTTCGTATCAGCCACGGATGCCCAAATACCCGACAGTGAAAGTACATCTCACTCCAGACACAACTAGCACGGGAGGTGTCAGCACTTCTAATCAGGTCAGAACACCCAGCCTCTCAGCCCTTACGAGGATGGACTCAACAGTGTTTTGTCTAAAAGCTATTAGTTCAGGGCTCTGTCCTTCTTGTAGTTATTCTTTTTCTTAGAATACTCACAACAAATAAACCAAGCAACCAACCAAAAAAAAAAAAAAAACACTTACAACTTTGTCTCATAATCTTTCCAAGCTTTGTCAAATGGCTTCTTGAGATCCTTAAAAAAGAGAAAATAAAACTGAGATTGAAAGTACTTTTGCTTAAAGGTGTATAATCTTCCAGTAACATCTTAGCAGAAACGCTCTCCTTTATAGGACACTCGAAACTTCACACAGGACACTTTCAGGCACGTCACACAACTTATTACACCCGAGAAGCTAAGAGAGTGGGACGGTGTGCGTTCCCGGTCACGACGATGAGGCAGGACCCAGTGGTTCTGAGAGGTGGGTCCACGGGTCCTCCAGGGGGGAGCCCAGACTCAGCGAAGACGCCCCCCGCCGCCCCGGTCTTCCTGAGTGTCTCATCTTGTCTCTCGGGCAATAGCGCCACGTGAAGCGGTGTGTTTTTTTCTAATGATCATTTTCCAATGGCATTTTTTATGCTGAAAACGTTCAGAGTGCCTTTCAGACATGAGTACCACTGGGATCTTAGAAGAGAAAGAAGGCAACCCTTTCAAGCTAAACTGAAAGTCAAATTTCTCAACACTCACTCCTTTGACTCCCTTTAGGTCTCCTTTCAACAAGGAATCCAAGGTGAAGATCACGTTGTGGCTCAGGCCCTGGAGCTGAAAAGCAAACAAAGACGGGAGACGGTGAGAAAGAGTCAGGAAAACAAGGGCTGAGAAGCGCTATACAGTCCATCTTCAGGGGGAGCCCTAGCATCTTGGCGAAACCCGTTCCAGCAGCGTGGAACTGAGACCGCAGGGACCCGCAGCACCGGTTACAGATGGAGAGGCTGGTGGGTCCCCTCATTCGAGAAGGAATTTTACTCATGTGTGAGCGTATTCATTTATCAGGCCGCCCACCCATCCAACCACCCTTCCATCGCTCATTTACGAAGTACCTATTCTGTGACACCCGCTATGCCAGGGCCTGGGACGGGGGTGCGATGATGTACACAACACGGCCTGCCTACAGAGGGCTGACGACCCAGGGGCAGACGCAGTCAGTATGCAACCAGCTCTAACGCACGATGAGGTCAGGCAGAGGGAGAAGGTGGTGTGAGAGGAAGCAACGCTGACACAGGCTCTGTGCGTGACTCTCTTCACCACCGCTCTAAAGCGAGGCTACCAGAACCTGTCGTGGGTGGCTGCTGTGAAGATGCAATGAGTTAATGCCCGGGGAAAGTGCTGGTGTGCTCCCTGACACCTGGGAAGTGTTTATTACCTTGAAAATCCTATGGGATGTTAAATTCAAATACGGCAATGTGGGAACAGAGGGGCAGGGCGGGGAGACCTTCCCTCCAGCCCTGAACTCCTCCCTGGCCCTGTCCCGTGGTTCTCATCCGAGGCTTCCTGCAGCTCCAAGTCACTCCACGTCTTGCCCTCCCTGACCACCAATGTGACACACGAGGGCAGTTTTCCAACGCACACCACCAGACGACTCGGGTCAGAAACAACCATCTCTTTCTTTTTTATTTCAGACAAAGAGATTCCTACCAAGACATTCCATCTTTGCAATCTCACCACCACCCATGCAGAGAAACAGCCGGGCTGGCAGGCTGGCCAACAGTGAGAGGGCCGTGATGCACAGCCTACGTTCTGGGAGGCCAAGGGCACTGGGTCTTAGGGTGTGGGGTGAAAATAATATCAATAACATTAATATTTAATTATCAATAATAATCAAACATTATATTTAATTAATAACAGTAATATTAGACATAATTTATAATTACATTTTAAATTATTGATAATATAATTATATAATAGCTATAATATTTAATTAATAATAATAAATATGATTACGGACAATGGTTTGTGGCTTTCCAAAGGGTCACAGTATGTAAACTGATATAGAGAATATCTGTGGTATTAAAATTTCACAGAGAAAGTTATTAGGAAAAAACTACCTTTTTTTTTTTTTTTTTTT
>NW_020172779.1:13328181-13395760 GCF_003031525.2 Neophocaena asiaeorientalis asiaeorientalis
CATGTCCCCTGCAACGGCAGGCGGACTCTCAACCACTGTGCCACCAGGGAAGCCCAAAGACTATCTTTTAAAAAGCTCCTTGGGGTGGGAGTCTGCAAGTAGTAATAATAAAAGGTTGAAAAACATTGGCTTTGGGTATGAGATGGGAAAAACAAAGATTAACAGGACTCATTCTCTGCCCCAGACAGACAGTGGGAATAACATCTTGCTCCGAGTCCTCAACAGTCTCATTCCTGAGTCACAAGCCCCCTGCATCCTGCTACCCTGTGGGTCTTGGGCGTTTGCGTGGATGGTGGTAAGTGAGGCAGGGATCTCCGCTCATCAAGCCAGAACCTACCTTTCCTCTCTTCGTGGAGATCTTGCATTTTCATCGCAACACTTACCGCCCTTAACCCTTTATCTGTATCTGTTTCCTTAACCCTTTATCTGTATCTGTTTCCTTATTTGTTTGCTGTGTTCCCAATTTGAATGCAAGTTCTTTGAGACTGGGGTCTGTAAGTTCACTGCTATGCTTCCAGAATTTAGAACACTGCATAGCACAGAGTAGGTACTCAATAAATATCTGTAGAATGAAGGAAACACAAGGGTCTTCTCTTGAGGAATGTTTATACTGATGCTAAGTTTAGTGCTTAACAGTAGGGGACCAGTTAATAAATTATGGAAGTTCTACACAATTGCCATAAAAATGAGAAAGCTTTTTATGTCTAACTTTGGAAATATCTCCAAGATAAACTGTTTTGTGATAAAAGCAAAGTGAAAAACAGTATTCATGGTGTACAAGGATTTGTATAAAAAGAGGAAAAAAATATGTCCATGCTTAAATTCTTTCTGAGAGGATACAGACTAAACTGCTGACATCAGTCCCCGCCAGGGATGGACACGGGGTAGGGGTAGGGCAAGGACACAGGGTGGGAGAGGAGCCTTGTACTGTGTACCTTCTGCAAGTCCGGGGGGTAACATGTACCACACTGTGGATTCAAAAAAAGTAAAAATTCTAAAACAAAACATGAAGAGACAGTGATCATAAAGCATTTTTAACTATTAGTCCTGAACCAAGGCTTTCCCCAATGTCTCTCATCCTTCGGGAAATGAAGCAGGAAAACCCAAAAAATACATAAACGTCATTGCCACCTTGGCCTGAAGGCTGTGTTACAAAGTAACAATAAAAGAATCGTGCAAGTCTGTGGTCTGTACTCAATGTGGGGGTTATTGGGAAGGAAAAGTCCCTCAAAAACCGCGTACTGACCACACAACGAACACACGGCATCACCTTTCGGCCCAGTCATATGGGCAGGCACTGGACTGCAGTCGCATTGATGGAAAACCCCAAGAATTAAGAATTTCTCTGTGGTTATCCACTCACATACTCCTGGGGGCTGATACGAAACCAAGAAGGCAAAATAACCGTGTATTATGAATTGAGAATCTTCCCAGTGATGATCCTATGAAAAGGCCACAGGAAAAAAAATTTAAACTTACAGACTCCTCCTAACTCATTTCCTGGTGAAAAGGTAGGTTAATTTATAAGAACTGGCAAAGGAGATTGTGTTAAGTGAATAGTAACTGTCAGTTATTATAAAGATACTGAAAGAAGTCAGAGAGAACAGAGCAATCTCAAGAGGAGGAAACGTTTAGGACATATTTGGGCAAAACTAAACGTCCCTTCCTTGGCCATCCCAACTAAGAACACCTACTCTCTCAGATATTTGAAGGTGTTGCTCTGTGACAGGGATGGGTCGCAAGGCTTCACAGGTGTAGGATTCTGTCCTTTTCCTGTTTGTTTGTTTTTAATTTTCCGGCTCTTTCAGGAATCCTTTTCATGACCTGAGCAAACTGTTCATTGCAAACGGATGCGTAACAAAAGCATCCCATGGGCAATGCAGCCAACATAACACAATAATAATATTAGTGGACAGACTTCCCGTATCACCTTCAGAATCCTCAGATTTTTAAAAGAAGCCTTTCAATTCTATTATATAATTATTTCCCATTTACTTTACCGAAGTCCTATTGATTACTCCACTCTCATTTACTCTCAATCCATTTCCTTTATCAATAAAGTTAAATTAACGTAAGTTCTTTATGTGATTCAAGATTACACAAGGTTAGAGGGCATGTTTTAAGAAGTATATCTTTTCCATTTTACTAAGCACACAACACATTAAAGACCACTGCAGGAATGAGGTGTAGTTGGGTAAAGACACTACTTTCCAAACAAACTGTTGTTCATTTCCTTCCTCACAAAGGCGAAATTTCCCTGGGACTTCCCTGGTGGTCCAGTGGCTAAGACTCCAGGCTCCCAATGCAGGGGACCTGGGTTCGATCCCTGGTCACTAGAACTAGATCCCGCATGCCGCAACTAAGACCCGACACAGCCAAATAAATAAATATAAAAAAAGGGGGGGGGGGGGAATTTTCCCCTAGGAGCATATACATCAAGCTCACCAAAAAATTTGGGATAAACCAGACAGGAGGTGGCTGAGGTCTACCGTTCTGCATAACGCTGCAAAAATGACTTGTTTAAGCAAATAAACTGTAATTAATATTGGCTTTGATAAAAATAACCATTTATTCCTTACAACTGCTTAAACACTCCCAGACATTATACAAACTGTAATTCCAGCCATTGGAAATGACTTCAGGAACAATTTTCCTGTGTATATAAACACACACACATCTATGCCCTTATTTTTTCTTTACCCCTATGTAGCTTTGTACAAAATGAAATGGTCTCGTTACCTGTTTACTGATTTACCACCTGTCTTTCTTTTCTAGAAGGTATGTTTCTTAAGGGGAGGCAGCTCATCTGCCTTGTTCACTAATTGACCAGATTCCAACACAGGAGCCAAGAAGCAGTTGTGGGTCCTCACGCTGCAGGGCAGTTTCTGGCTGGCCTGTGTGGGCCTCGGGGGAGGCGGGGGGCAGTGACTCAGCACCACCGCTGTTCTTCCCTGTGTGAGAGCAGCACAGCTCTGCAAAGGGTACCCCCCACACACCCCCGCCCTTAACACCTACGTACACGTGCGACTGTATCAATTAACGAGGACGTCGTAACCTGCTTGCTTTGTCATCCTGCTTAGCTCTGACACCCTCTCTCCACTGCCCACTGCCTCCTCCTCTCTCTCCTTCCCCTCTACAGAGGGAAATGGCTCCTCTGAAAGTAAGGCTAACGCGAATCTGCTGACTTGCTCAACACGTTGGAAAATCCAATTAAAGTAATGAGCCAGCTCCCAGAAGTTCTGCTGAGATTCCCCGGTATAAATTAGGTATTCTGTCTGGTGTGTTAACTCCTTCATGCTCTAGACAGTTACTCACCACCCTGAAGGTATTTTACACCGGTGCCTTGTCATCAGGCCGTTTTCCAGGGCATTAAGATCTGGAGAAAAGAGGTTTTGGTGGGAGCCGAGAGGCATGAGGCCACACATCACTCCTGGCCTGTGACTTTGGGAGAACCGTCTGACCTGCTGACTTGGCTTCCTGATTTAACAACGGGTGTCCTGGCACCTTCCTCAACTAGCCCACGCCGATGTGAGGGGACCAGGGCCTGACACCAACGAAGATCCCACTTCACTGCAGACACACAGGGTTGCCTGCTACATTGGCTGCTCCTGGTAACCCTGCAAGGTGTGTTCAAACACACTATGAATTGGAGGCGTCAAAGCACAAACCAGGTCCGACACTAAAGGCAATGAACTGCTCACAGCACCATCTTCTTACAGATGTCGGAATGCTTTGAGAACTACAACATACTCTATATACGAACGAACAGTTATTATAAGCGATTACTGGCCTATTAAGCTAAGCTTTATTTTATTTGGTTGCATATGCATCAAGGGGAAACAAAGAACACTGCTCAGAAGTGGAGGGACGAGAGTTAACGATCCCACCTCAGGCACTGTTAAGGGCTTTGTAAGTGTACCCTTCACAGATGCCAGAGCGTCCCGTGCTCACATGGTCAAGCAGGTGACATGCACTCAGCTAGGGTGTGCTTGGGCAAGTCATGCAAGGCCACTCTACATGCTGCCAGGGGGCTGTGTGACATACAGATACGGCCTGCAATGCATGTACAACACGGACTCTTGAT
The DNA here is from genome assembly GCF_003031525.2 of Neophocaena asiaeorientalis asiaeorientalis. NCBI lineage: Eukaryota > Metazoa > Chordata > Mammalia > Artiodactyla > Phocoenidae > Neophocaena > Neophocaena asiaeorientalis. The sequence continues at coordinate 13,332,266 of NW_020172779.1, forward strand.
AAAGTGTGACTCGGTTTATTTTCTTAGAATTCTTTATGCTTGAAAGGCTCAGCAGCAGTGGTGGGAAAAACATAATGATAGCATTTCAGATACTGAAATAGGTCTTTTGAGGCTGGGGAGGTGGAGTGGGGAGACTCCCAAAGGTTCTTCACATCGCACCACTCTCTCCACTGGAAGTTTCGCAGTTGTTTCCCTGCCTCATTCTAATAAACTGTACGATAATGCATCCCATTACACCATGTTCCAACCCAGGCAGTCTGAAATAGTTATTAAAATGATAGTACTGTGTTTAACATGTTATCTAAAGTTGTTGCTTGAAACAACTCTGTAAGATGTGTCTTAGTCTCACCCAATGAATGAGGAAACAGGCTCAGAGAGGTGAAGCAACTTGCCCAAGGTCAAACAGTAAGTAAGGCAGATGGTCAGGTTACTAATTTAGGTTTTTACTAACTCCAAAGGCCAGTCTCATGTGCTGTGTCATGCTGTTAGACTGATGTTTTCAAGTGATTTATCAGATCATATCACTTTCCTGCTTAAAACACATCAACCACTTTCCATCAAACTGGATTCAAATCCAACCTCCCAGTATAGGTCTAACCCCAGCACAACCTGTCTTAAGCCCCTCCACCCATTCCCACTACCCTTCAACCACGCCAGGCCTCCTCGGCTTCTCAACCCATCAAGTTCTCTCTTCCTGGCACATGCTGTGCTCTCCGTCTGGACCACTCGTCCTCTGGCTACTGGCAAAGCGCCTTCCAGTCTCCATGCCACTTCCTCAGTGAGGTCTTGACCGTTCTAGTTCTAGACTGATCACTTCTCCCTAATCTCCCATTACTCTCAACCAGGCAGAACAGGCTCACTTTCAAGAGTCTGCATTTTAGAGTCACTTGTTTCTTCGCTGTCGGGAGTAATGCTTCTTGAGGGAGGGGCTATGACTGTTTTGTCTACCACTGTGTTACATCAACCCCCTAGTGCAGTACAGACACGATATACACTGAATAAAATGCTTGCTGATTGAGTAAATGGATGAAGAAATGAGTTCCCCTTCAAAGCAGGCAAGCTGTTCTGAGACTCAGATATGTTAACAGCATCTGAACCAGTTCTGGTCTTCCTGGTGTGCTCAGCATCAGGATGGAAGGGCAGGGAGGTGGCGGGGTGGACTTAGGAGAGGGATGGGATACGGTCGGGTGACAGACCAAGGATACCCTCCTTCAAGCGGCTGCGAGGCTGTCTGACAGCTGGGGAAGAAAGGGTGCTCTAGACTTAACCTGCCTCCAGCTGGCTATGTAAGTTCAGGTCCATCACTTTTCGCTTCCGCCACCGACAAAATGAGAGACCCAGGAGGTCTCTAAAATAGCTCCAGTTACAATCCTCCTATAGTTTAAAATGAGCTACTGAGATACAACTGAACACAGGAGAAAAATATCCAGACCAAGTGGGCGTAACAGCTACAGTAGATGCTTCAACTGCCTCACGAGCTGAAGGACAGCCCTGGTCTACCCCCCAACCAAGTAATAAAACGACAACAAACAATTCTGCAGTAATGCTGAACAGTTAGAAGGGTGAATTCATAATTCCTATCAACGCTCTAAACTTTTCTGTACACCCCACGATATCCACTATAAAACTTCTGGCGCAATACAACAACCTCTTGAAAAAGCCTGCAATCTCTCAAGAAAATGAGCTTCAGGATCTGAGCCGAGCAAGGACTGACAGGACCACCAGGGCGCCCTGGGCTGCCGGCGGTTTCTCCGCATTTCCGGACTGACTCAAACAATAGCGAAGGAAGGGAAGTGAAAATATTATAAACTGGATTCATGCTCATCACAGCACGTGCAGAGATATCAGAGATGCTTTCAACAATTATTCTAAACAGTGAAAAAATGGAAACAATGGAAATAGTCAAAATAGGAGAGCGGGTACATAAATTATGGTGCAAATGGTGAGCTTTCTATACAGGGGTTAGAATGATGTTACGGGTAGCGCCTCTGGATTCTGCAGGCCCCTCTTGGAGGGGGCTGCAGCTGGTAATGGGGGAGAGGCTCCAGGCTCCTGACCCCGCTCCAGCCTGGGCAGCTCTGCTTTAGGGGGCTGTACGCGTCCAACGAAACAAAGGTTCTCAGGCTACAATATCTTACGAAACAGGAAAACATTTTCAAAGTATATAAATAAATGAAAAATCGGGTTACAAAATAGCACTAGAGTACGAACCCAGTACTGTTTAAATATTGAATAACAAAAATTACACACAGGAAAACAATATGTATGTATAAATAGAAAAAAAGGTTAGAAGATAGATCCCAACCCCTTAACAACAGACTGCAAGGTGATTGGTGATTTTTTTTGAATTTAATTTTTTTATACAGCAGGTCCTTATTAGTCATCCATTTTATACACATCAGTGTATACATGTCAATCCCAATCTCCCAATTCATCCCGCCCCCACCCCACCACTTTCCCCCCTTGGTGTCCATACGTTTGTTCTCTACATCTGTGTCTCTATTTCTGCCTTGCAAACTGCTTCATCTGTATCATTTTTCTAGGTTCCACATATATGTGTTAATATATATTTGTTTTTCTCTTTCTGACTTACTTCACTCTGTATGACAGTCTCTAGATCCATCCACGTCTCTAGAAAGGACTCAATTCCGTTCCTTTTTACGGCTGAGTAATATTCCATTGTATATATGTACCACTTGTTCTTTATCCATTCATCTGTCAATGGGCATTTAGGTTGCTTCCATGACCTGGCTGCTGTAAATAGTGCTGCAATGAACATTGGGGTGCATGTGTCTTTTTGAATTATGGTTTTCTCTGGGCAAATGCCCAGTAGTGGGATTGCTGGGTCATATGGTAATTCTATTTTTAGTTTTTTAAGGAACCTTCATACTGTTCTCCGTAGTGGCTGTATCAATTTACATTCCCACCAACAGTGCAAGAGGGTTCCCTTTTCTCCACACCCTCTCCAGCATTCGTTGTTTGTAGAATTTCTGGTGATGCCCGTTCTAACTGGTGTGAGGTGGTACCTCGTTGTAGTTCTGATTTGCATCTCTCTAATAATTAGTGATGCTGAGCAGCTTTTCATGTGCTTCTTGGCCATCTGTATGTCTTCTTTGGAGAAATGTCTATTTAGGTCTTCTGCCCATTTTTGAATTGGGTTGTTTTTTTAATATTGAGCTGTTTATATATTCTGGAGATTAATCCTTTGTCCACTGAGTCGTTTGCAAATATTTTCTCCCATTCTGAGGGTTGTCTTTTTGTTTTCTTTGTAGTTTCCTTTGCTTTGCAAAAGCTTTTAAGTTTCATTAGGTCCCATTTGTTTATTTTTGTTTTTATTTCCATTACTCTAGGAGGTGGATCAAAAAAGATTTTACTGTGATTTATGTCAAAGAGTGTTCTTCCTATGTTTTCCTCTAAGAGATTTATAGTGCCTGGTCTTACATTTAGGTCTCTAATCCATTTTGAATTTATTTTTGCGTGCGGTGTTAGGGAGTGTTCTAACTTCATTCTTTTACATGTAGCTGTCCAGTTTTCCCAGCACCACTATTGAAGAGACTGTCTTTTCTCCATTGTATATCCTTGCCTCCTTTGTCATAGATCAGTTGACCACAGGTGTGTGGGTTTATCTCTGGGCTTTCTATCCTGTTCCATTGATCTCTATTTCTGTTTTTGTGCCAGTACCATATTGTCTTACTGTAGCTTTGTAGTATAGTCTGAAGTCAGGGAGTCCGATTCCTCCAGCTCCGTTTTTTACCCTCAAGATTGCTTTGACTATTTGGGGTCTTTTGTGTCTCCATACAGATTTTAAGATTTTTTGTTCTAGTTCTGTAAAAAATGTCATTGGTAATTTGATAGGGACTGCATTGAATCTGTAGATTGCTTTGGGTAGTATAGTCATTTTCACAATATCGATTCTTCCAATCCAAGAACATGGTATATCTCTCCATCTGTTTGTATCATCTTTAATTTCTTTCAGCAGTGTCTTACAGTTTTCTGCATACAGGTCTTTTGTCTCCCTAGGTAGGTTGATTCCTAGGTATTTTATTCTTTTTGTTACAATGGTAAATGGGAGTGTTAACTTAATTTCTCTTTCAGATTATTCATCATTAGTGTATAGGAATGCAAGAGATTTCTGTGCATTAATTTTGTATCATGCTACTTTACCAAATTCATTGATTAGCTCTAGTAGTTTTCTGGTAGCATCTTTAGGATTCTCTATGTATAGTATCATGCCATCTGCAAATAGTGACAGCTTTACTTCTTTTCCGATTTGGATTCCTTTTATTTCCTTTTCTTCTCTGATTGCTGTGGCTAAAACTTCCAAAACTATGTTGGAGTAAGAGTGGTGAGAGTGGGCAACCTTGTCTTGTTCCTGATCTTAGTGGAAATGCTCTCAGTTTTTCACCATTGAGAATGATGTTTGCTGTGGGTTTGTCGTATATGGCCTTTATTATGTTGAGGTAGGTTCCCTCTATGCCTACTTTCTGGAGAGTTTTTAATCATAAATGGGTGTTGAATCTTGTCAAAAGCTTTTTCTGCATCTATTGAGATGATCATATGGTTTTTCTTCTTCAATTTGTTAATATGGTGTATCACATTCATTGATTTTCATATATTGAAGAATCCTTGCATCCCTGAGATTAATCCCACTTGATCTTGGTGTATGATCCTTTTAATGTGTTGTTGGATTCTGTATGCTAGTATTTTGTTGAGGATTTCTGCATCTATAGTCATCAGTGATATTGGTCTGTAATCTTTTTTTGTAGTATCTTTGTGTGGTTTTGGTATCAGGGTGATGGTGGCCTCATAGAATGAGTTTGGGAGTGTTCCTTCCTCTGCAATCTTTTGGAAGAGTTTGAGAAGGATGGGTGTTAGCGCTTCTCTAAATGTTTGACAGAATTCACCTGTGAAGTCATCTGGGCCTGGACTTTTGTTTGTTTGAAGATTTTTAATCACAGTTTCAATTTCATTACTTGTGATTTGTCTGTTCATATTTTCTATTTCTTCCTGGTTCAGTCTTGGAAGGATATACCTTTCTAAGAATTTGTCCATTTCCTCCAGGTTGTCCATTTTATTGGCATAGAGTTGCTTAGAGTAGTCTCTTAGGATGCTTTGTATTTCTGTGGTGTCTGTTGTAACTTCTGCTTTTTCATTTCTAATTTTATTGATTTGAGTCCTCTCCCTCTTTTTCTTGATGAGTCTGGCTAATGGTTTATCAATTTTGTTTATCTTCTCAAAGAACCAGCTTTTAGTTTTATGGATCTTTGCTACTGTCTTCTTTGTTTCTATTTCATTTATTTCTGCTCTGATCTTTATGATTTTTTTTCCTTCTACTAACTTTGGGTTTTATTTGTTCTTCTTTCTCTAGTTCCTTTAGGTGTAAGCCTAGGTTGTTTATTTGAGATGTTTGTTGTTTCTTCAGGTAGGACTGTATTGCTATAGACTTCCCTCTTAGAACTGCTGCATCCCATAGGTTTTGGATTGTCGTGTTTTCGTTGTCATTTGTCTCTGGGTATTTGTCTCTCTGCGCTTCCTGGACTTGGGTGGCTATTTCCTTTCCCATGTTAGGGATGTTTTCAAGTGTAATCTCTTCAAATATTTGCTCAGGTCCTTTCTCTCTCTCTTCTCCTCTGGGACCCCTACAATACAAATGTTGGTGCATTTAATGTTGTCCCAGAGGTCTCTACCCAGGTTGGGAAGCCTGACGTGGGGCTCAGAACCTTCACTCCGGTGGGTGGACTCCTGTGGTCTAAGTGTTCTCCAGGCTGTGAGTCACCCACTCAGCGGTTACGGGATTTGATTTTACTGTGATTGCGCCCCTCCTACCGTCTCATTGTGGCTTCTGCTTTGTCTCTGGATGTGGGTATCTTGTTGGTGAGTTCCAGTGTCTTCCTGTCGATGGTTGTTCAGCAGTTAGTTGTGATTCCAGTGCTCTCACAAGAGTGAGACCACGTCCTTCTACTCCGCCACCTTGAACCAACCCACACACAGCTATTTTTACTCTTGGTGATTGGTGATTTTTATTTTAGTCTTTTGTCCCTGTATTTTCTAAGTTTTAACAATAAAGTGGTATTATTTTTACATTCAGAAGGTTATTTTTTTAATTAATTAATTTATTTATTTTTGGCTGTGTTGGGTCTTTGTTGCTGCATGCGGGCTTTCTCTAGTTGCAGCGAGCAGGGGCTACTCTTCGTTGAGGTGCACAGGCTTCTCATTGTGGTGGCTTCTCTTGTTGCAGAGCACAGACTTCAGTAATTGTGGCATGCGGGCTCAGTAGTTGTGGCGCACAGGCTTAGTTGCTCTGCGGCATGTGGGATCTTCCCGGACCAGGGCTCAAACCCATGTCCCCTGCGTTGGTAGGCGGATTCTTAACCACTGTGCCAGCAGGGAAGTCTCCAGAAAGTCATTAAAAAGAAATATGACACAGAAACACAAGAGGGCGATATAATCAACCAGCAGCTTATTTCTCATTCAAGGTATTTATTATTATAAGATAAAAAGCAGATGGTGTGTATAAAAGTAAAAATAATTAATTAGGCAGTGAATGTGGATGAAAAAAGCTACAGCTTCTCTGTGACGGCAGGGAACTCGAGCTGTCTGCCCAGAGTGACAACCCTGACTAGTGTGGTCCTCAGAACAACAGTGTCAGACCAGGCGGAAACTTCTTTGAAGCAAAATCTCAAATCTCTTTAATCAGACTCTACGGATGGGATCCAACAACCTCTGTTTAAACAAGCTTTCTAAGGAAGATGGATGCAAGGTCAAGTTTGGGCCCCGCAGCCTTAGCTGTTCAGAGGAGAAGAAAAACCAAAGTTTCGTCAGAGAAGACCTACAGTCAGGGAGTGGAAATCACTTGCCTAAGGTCTAAGGCATAATTCCTATGAAGAAAGAACAGAGGTGAGTGACTCCTCTGGGAGAGCTGGGAAAGACCTAAGGAAAAGGGGGAACCGAGTTCCCACTTTATGCCAAAGGGATCGGGAACTGGCAAGACTGAATTTAAGTGGAAAGTACAGTTTTACTGGAAGTTTTACCGAGAAAATTGGGTATGTGTAGGAGTGTCAGGAAATATGAGAATTCCTTAACATAAAGTAATGCAATTATATTTTGTCTGATTCAATTTAAGTAAATGATGGGTTAGATTTAACATCATCTCATACATCGAGAGTGAAAATGAAAGCATGATTCTCCTTTGCGTTACGTGCAGCACCTGATTTCATCTGAGGATAATTATACGAACAGGGTGGGGAGAGCTAAGATTTATAAGACCAAGATAAATGAGAAAGCAAAAGGAAAATGCCTACATACGTCTTGGTTTAAAAGAGTCAGCCCGACCCTAAGGGTTTCTTTATTATGCTTGAAATGATTAATCAGTTCATGATCAACTTTCAGACCCTTAATTTCATTTCCATGCATGTAATCTATAATCTGCTATGTTTAAACCAGAACAAAACCATAATGAAAGTGACATCAAATCACATTTTCCTTGCCTTTACTGAACATCTTTATCACACGTTATGGTACATGTTTTACAACAAAAAACTTTTACTTAGGAAGAACCTTATTAACACAATTTAAAAATCTAACAAAATAAACATGTACAAGCACACAGGGCTCACCATGTACTGGGAGAACGTCATAATGCCTCACAGTAGACATTTACTGTCTTCATTTAACTGATAAGAAAAGAATACAGGCATCTGCTGCTCCCTTTGCCTGCTGCCCTACTCTGTCTGCTTGGTCCATATCTCATATGTTTTAAGACTCACTTCACTTGATCCTCGTTGAGTATTTTAGAATTCAAAGAATTTATCTAGCTGTGATATTCGCCATCAGCTGATGTATTTCAAGGCCACTGCTGCAGAAAAGAATCTTCTTACATGTGTGATGCTGCTAGGATAACCAAATCAAAGTTTTCTCTACTTGAGGGAAAGAAAAAGCAGGACGTTTTAAAAATCTGGTCCTATACCCACGTCCATATTTCCCTATAGAACGAAGTGGCGTCTTAGTGTAAACTATTAGAATACTCTGTATAAGCAATCTCTGAAACAGAAGGTGACAGGCAAGCTTAGCACAGAGCCTGGAACAGAGCAGACGCTTAGTAAATCCTGGCTGAGTCAAGGCCACAATTTTAGAAAGTCTCTTCTTTTCTTTCTTTTTAAAAATACTGAAATACTGATTTCACCTCACTCTCTAAATATCAGGTGTATCAACCAATGCTTGATGTTGTGTAATGTTTCTATTTAAAGAAAAGAGCCTCTCCAAGCCCAAGAGAGCAGTTTCACAAAATATCTATTAATTATTTGTGGTTCAGGTCAAGGGTCTCTCTTCTGGGAAGGCTTTCTCAGTATCCTTGCTTTCTGGATGAATAAATGAGGGAGGGAGTGAATGAATGAATCTGCCTCTGGTGACCTAGCTTGGGAAAGAGTAGAGAAGAGATCTGAACTCAGCTGTAACTGACTTCAAAGTCATGCTATGTCCACCAGCTCTGTGAACTTCCAATTTCTTAACACGGCTGGGCAATAAGTCAATAAGAGGGCCATTCACTTTTAGTGGAAGATATAGTAAGCTACTAGTTCCAGATGGCATCAGTAGGCCGCTTCTTCAGGTTTAAACCTGAAGGTACCACAGGCAGGGGTATCATCTAAAATAGAGAGGTAAAGTATAAATAAAGAGGCTTAATATACTCAGAAATCATATACTGAAATGTAAGTAAGAAATAAATTCTAGAAGAGTTGATGTGACATGGGAAAGAAAATTCAAACAAATAAATACAACAGATGAAATGGATCCCCTGATCCAGCAAAACATCTAAATGAGCGTTTCTCCAAGTGGGTTCATGGGAAGTTAATGTTTCCTATACAAAAGGAAAGTCTGTGGTTAAGTAAGTTAGGAAAACACTGAATTGGACAGGTCTCTTTCATTGCAGGATGTCTCTAAGCCTTCGATATACAAATCCCCGAGGGTATTACGTAGTGCTTCTCGATCCAGAACTCTTGTCAAAGAACAAGGCATGGGATTTGTGTTTCAAGGAAAACTTAGGGAAAGGTGTTTCACACTCTGATGTGCCCGCTCCCAGGCAAGAGGGAGCGGACACACCGGGTGCAGCCTGGCCACTGACCACAGGTGCACGGGGTACACACGGCTCAAAGCACCCACCTGGCAGGTATACGTGGAGCCTGAAACCCAGACACACTCCCTCACTCATCTGTGCTCTCTGGCACTGGCTGACATCAATCAGCCCAGGAGCAGGCTGGCTGGGCTGTAGTGCCTCTGCCCATGAGTCTAGGCTGGAGGGAGTGGCCTTGTCTGAGGGCTACAGAAAGTGGAGGTGAGGAGAGATCAGAGGCAACGTTCTGCAGAGGAATCCAAACCAGCTCAAGACCCGGCATGTAATGTGAAGCAGGGAGGTGGAAAGGCAGAATCCAGAGAGGAGGCCTTGCCCGGGACGGCAACAGGAAATCAAGAGTGGAGAGGGGCAAAGCAGTGAGAGTGAGGCTGAGTTTGGCAGAATTCTCTGAGCCAAGGAAAACACCTGCATTTGCTTTTCACAAAGTACCTCCAGATGTGGGCCTGGAGAAGGAGCTCTGGAGGCTTCTGGGCTGTTGATTATCTCAAAACAGTGCTTGCCTTACTCTTGCAATATCTGTGCTACTGTTTTGCTTGCCGTCCTTTTAAAAATATATTTATGGACTTCTATCTACCTATCTATCTATCTATCTATGGCTGCGTTGGGTCTTCGTTGCTGCATGCAGGCTTTCTCTAGTTGCAGTGAGCAGGGGCTACTCTTCGTCGCAGTGCATGGGCTTCTCATCGTGGTGGCTCCTCTAGTAGTTGTGTGGCTCGTGGGCTCAGTAGTTGTGGTGCATGATCTTAGCTGCTCTGTGACATGTGGTATCTTCCCGGACCAGGTTATCGAACCCATGCCCCCTGCATTGGCAGGCGGATTCTTAACCACTGCGCCACCAGGGAAGTCCCACTTGCCGTTCTTTAAATCTATACTTTTTACTTAAATAAGTTAAAAGTAAACTTTATGTTATATCCATAAAAGGAGGTCCATATCCTTTGAGAGGCAGGCAGTCCAGGGCACTGCTTGAAAGCATGGACTGTGGAGTGAACTGCCCGGGTTTGCATGCTGGCTCCAGTATCCACTGAGCACCCTGCGACTTGATTTTCTCAGCTGCTGAACAGGGATAATTATGGCTGCTACCTGGTAGGGCTGATGTGAGCAGTGAAGGAGGCTATATATAGATAAGGCAGAAACAGTACTGCTCACCAAATACTCCATTTGTTCCCTTCCACCTCCTGGGCCCCTGCACATGGGGCCAGGAACACAGTTTAAACCAAAGAACTAATCTATCAGGGAAAGCTGCAACACATCTTCATCTGATTGTACAGTTTCTCTCGTCCTCTGCACAGCCAACCTTGCTGAGACAGAGAAGCCTCCCTCTGCCTCGGTCTCTGAATCACACTGTTACTACAGAGCAGACCCCCTCCACAGACATGGGACAGGAGGAGGAAATAAACCTTTACTATGTTAAGCCATGGAGACGCGGGGGTTAATTTGTTACTGCGGCACATCCTCACCTATCCTAGCTAATACAACATGCAAAGTGATTAAAACAGTGCCCGGCATGTAGCAGGCACACCACAAAACACTCATTGTCATTACTATTTGTATAGTAAACATTAACCATAAAAATTATGAAAACTTTACCTGCCTGAAGGCTCTGAGGATAAGATCAGGTCCATTTTTGTTTAAAAGAGATACTGATAAGCAACTGTTAGGGGCATCCTAAAGCAGCCAGCACCAACCAGAGACTCCCTCCTCCACACTTAGTCCTCTCCTCTGGCTAGTGAGACTCCCTCCTCCAACAGGCGCTAATTTCTTTCTCCCCCTTTCCTCTTCTCCTTTTCCTTCCGTCTTCTCTCACAGATCCCCAGCTCTAAAAACGTTAAGTCTTTCAAGCATCAAAATGCTGTTCTGTGAGTCTGTTTCAAGTGGAGTTAACACCTGACAGCTACATAACCACAGTCACACACATTTTAAATGAAAAGTGTTATTCACTGCAAGTAAAACTCACAAGATGAAAATCAATCCTATTTCAAATGCATTATTTGAACTTCCTATTTAAAACACTTTTAATGTAAATCCTTAAAAGAAGAAAAAAAAGGAAAAACAAAACATGTTAAAATTTGGCCTGGGGATACCAGGATTTCTGTATATTGAATGTATTTAAGACAAGGTACACCTGTACTAATGAATGTACAGTTCAAATCCTATACAGGGAATTATGGTTTAGTTATACAGTGAAATACTATGTAGCCTGTTAAAGTGATTCTGCAATTTTATCTGTATGGTCATGGAGAGCTAACAAGCTTTAAAAACAAGCCTGCATGTAAAGCAATTATACTCCAATAGAGATGTTAAAAAACAAAACAAAACAAAACACTAACTGGAAAAGACATACGCACGCCCATGTTCACTGCAGAATTATATACAGTAGCCAAGACCTGGAAGCAACCTAAGTGTCCATCAGTGGATCAGTGGACAAAGAAAATGTGGTAGATAGATAGGTAATGGAATATTATTCAGCACACACAAGAAAGGAAATCTTTCCATTCGCAACAACATGGGTAGACCTTAAGGCATTATGCTAAGTGAGATAAGTCAGACAGAGAAAGACAAATACCATATGATCCCACTTATATGTGGAATCTAAAAAAATTAAAACCAGCAAACTCATAGATATGGAGAACATATTGGTCGTTGCCAGAGCTTGCGGATAGGGGGTGGGCAAAATGGGTGAAGGGGGTTAAAGATACAAACTTCCAGTTATAAAATAACTAAGTCATGCATATATACACTACCAAACGTAAAATAGATAGTGGGAAGCAGCCGCATAGCACAGGGAGAGCGGCTCGGTGCTTTGTGACCACCTAGAGGGGTGAGATAGGGAGGGTGGGAGGGAGGGAGACGCAAGAGGGAAGAGATATGGGGATATATATCTATATGTATAGCTGATTCACTTTGTTATAAAGCAGAAACTAACACACCATTGTAAAGCAATTATACTCCAATAAAGATGTTACAATAAATAAATAAAAACAAGTCTTCAAAATATATGTATAACACAAGCTTGTTTAAAAAAACAAAACTGATTTGGTAGCAAAACCTGACCTGACCTGAATTCACTTGGTGGTTAGCTTGGACTTGAACTGAGGTGGGACTCCTCACTTATCCCACTTCATGTAACTATTCACCTGAGAAGTCACTAGGGGGCATTGCATAACATATGGCACATGCACCCTGTCAACCTTCTGGAATCTATAAAGTTCTGAATTTTGAGAAACATCTAAGCCCAAGGGTTCTGGATAAGAGACTGTGGAGTTGGATGTTACACACACACACACACACAATGTGTGTGTGTTAGTGTATAAATTATCAGTATCTCTGTGTATAAATCTATGAAACTGTTTCAAAGGACAAACTATAATATTAGTATTCACAGAAGCTAGAATTATGTAATGATCTTTATTTAAAATTTCTGAAATTTTTCTAGTAAACACATACAACTTTTACAACAGAAAGGAAAAAGAAAACCTCCTTCTTACCCATCCTCCCATTCATATGGACAGATCTCATTTCATGAAATGTCCTACAATACTAATTGGCAATGAAGCATGTCAGGACATAAGGGGATGGCTGGCAGATCAAAAGGTGAAACCTTCCAATTACGGATTACCATTCTGCAAAATGATGAGGTTTTAAAAATGTATCATATAATCCAGAGCACCCAGGGGCTACCAGTTTACTACTGAGGAGACCCAGGCTTTCAGCACTTTTCCATGTTTCAGAGAAGAACTTGAGAAATAATCTGTTTGCTACAAACCTAGATCCAATCTGCACATTTCCAACCATTCCCATTTGAAGGGGAAAAAAAGAAGAAAAATTAAAAAACAATCCTTAACTCAAACCACAATAGCCTGCAGTCAGAGACTGCAAACAGGAAATGCTATGCAGCTGGAGGAATCTCGGTTTTGCTGCAACAGCTCTGAAGCAATATCTGCCCTCTAACTGCTAGAGGAGGTGCAGGCTCTTACGCAAGCTACAGCAGTGTCCAAAGGCCTAGGGAAGAGAAGGAAGCAGAGGCACAGAGAGTCCTGGCTGGACTGGAATCCTCCTGGGCACCTACTATTTCAAAACAGCTTTCACATATGTTTCTAAAACTGCTGCTACATTGAGGCTCTTAGGGTATGGTTTAAACGGTTTTCCTGTGCCCACTGAGAATCTATTTCAATCTACTCCTTTCCCGTCCCATTTTTGTGGTTTGATAATTAAATGGATGCAATGCTCTGCTGACTCCCTAACTTCTTCGTCAGGATCACAGGATGATGGCCTGACACTGGGGTGTAGAGCAGACCCAGCACTGTTTAGCAAGTAATGACTTTACTGCTTTCCTTGTAATAGTTAACAAAAAGGAAAAAGAAAAAAAAGACTGAACATAATTTTGGTACTATATATTTAATCAAATAAAAATATTTAGAAACAGCTAAAATTCAAGATCACCCTGTTTTTCTTCTTTTTTTTCTTTCCTTACAAGGAAGGCTTAATCATTAATACATTAACTAAAGGGCATTTGTAAGTAGAAGGAACCAAATGTATAATGGCACGGCAGCAAGAAACAGCCGATGCTCCAGCAACAACAAATCATTTGCTGTGTCTGGAGCTGACTGATTACGAAGGCATCTTTGAACTGAAGGAAGGACAAGTCCAGAGAGACTGGTACATCAACTAAAGAAATATTTCTAATAATTTTTTTAAATGCTACTATCTACTAAGCAGATTATGAACTAAACCTACAAAAGATACTTCACAGAAAAGCCCACACGCTTAAAACCTTGCCAGAAACATATTAAAAACATCAGCAAAATAGATCACGTCCACATTTCTCTGGCCTCTCACCACTAAAAGGCAGCATTCCCCAGACATATTCCAACGTGATGAACGGATTCACTTCTGGGAGGAAACAGCTAATCACCTTGTGAGAACAGTGACCACACAGAGGTCTTTAACTAGAGGTAAAAATTCAAAAGACAGAGAAAGACTGGTTTAGAAAACCTGCAACAGTTGAAAGGAAGTAGGAAGTGGTCTAAAGGAATAGTAGAGGTGAGAGTTTGGTTTTTGGTCTGTGCATTTGTTATATTCTGAAACTGTTATATAACAATAGCTATACTACTAAAGACTTTCCCCAACAATAGCTATATTATTAAAGACTTTTTCCAACTTTCTCTCCCTGACTAGAATCTGATAATTTATTTTTATTAACCTTATTATTAAAAAAAAATTATAGACCCACAAAAAGTTGCAGAAATAGTACAGAGAGGTTCCTTGTACCCATCAACCCACTTCTCTCAAGAGTAATATGTTTCGTGTGCTATAAGCCACATTATCAAAACCCGGAAATCAACATTGGCACAAGATGATCAACCAGGCTCCAGGCCTTACTTGAATTTCACCAGTTTTTGCATGCACTTATTTTTTGGTACGTCTCTGTGTATATTTCTATGACATTTTACCACATGTATAGATATGGTACAGCTATACCACAGTCAAGAGAGAGAACTGTTCCATCAACACAAAGGAACTCCCTTGGGTTCTTCCTTTATAGTTAACACCCTTGCCCCTGCCTCCAACCCCTGTTCTCTATCTCTGTAATTTAGGATGATTTAGACTTAACTCAGAAAAATACATAAATGGCAAAGTTATCCTGTAAAAAGTCACTGTTTTATGGAACTTCTTATTTTTACTTTGAGACGTCAGAAGCCCACAGTGGTAGAAAGAACACGAAAGAAAGAAACAAAAGACCTTCCTGTATGTACTTGGGTAGTTCCCACTGGACAGGCAAGTCCCCGATCCTATTTCTGCCCCCAGTACCTAGATTCCCAGGTGCTGACAGCAAGCAGATATCTCAGCACTGGCTCTCACAACAGGGAAGGGATGAGGCTGAACTGCCAGGGATGAGGGCTCTATCAGAGGGGGTTCTTTGGAAAGTCACATTCTCTGGAACTTCTAGTGAATAACTTTGTCCCAACCAGGAAAAGTGCATATGCTCTAATGCTGACACTAAGTGAAAGCCACAGAAACACAAAGTTGCTTAGAACATGTGATTTCATCTATGTGAGGGGGAAAGTGCAGAAAAAGAGGACCAGAAAGACAAACCCGAAATATCAATGAAGGCTCTCTCAGGGTAAGAAGGATACAAAAGAGAACCTGCAATTTTCTCTTTGAATTCTAAAATTTCCCAACTAGGCAGGTGTTTCATTTTATAATCAGAAAAAAATACATAAAGTCCCTGCAGTGGCCATTAACGCCACAGTGGTATTAATATTAACGTACTTTACTAATATGGTAACAATCCACTGTGCGTGACTCAAGGAATTTGCAGTTTATAATGTTTGTCACATGGGTCATAGGATCTGATTCTCTCATAAGCAACAGGGTAGGAAGGGAGGTACTTTTCCCCCATTCTTCCAGAGAGGAAATTCATGCTTATAAGTTAGGCGAAGTTAACCTTATGTCACTCAGTCCTTATGTCAAAGGACATAACAAAGCCTCTGATTTCTGATGACAGTGGTTCTCAAGTCCCCAAGGTCGAAAGTATTTTCATAATAATACTAAGAAGTTTTACCTGACCTTTTCACTGTCTTGACACTTGCACTGACAGTGCAAAAATAATGAAGGTAAAACTGCTGGTGCCTTAGTGTGATGCAAGGTATTGCCACAAACTGTAGTCACTCTCTTCCTCATGGTCGTGCTCTTGCAGTAAAAAAAAAATAAAATAAAAGGCTATCTTCATTTAAGAATGTCCACCATGAAACAGCAGAAATGACTGATTTTATTACCTATCAACCCTTGAGTATATCTTTTTAATATTCTCTTTGATGAAATACGATGCATAGGAAGTAAAGAACTTCCAAGGCATACCAAAATAGATGGTTATCTTGAGAGAGCACATGTATGCAGTTTTTCAAGTTGCAAGTTGGACTGGCTGGTTTTGTTAGTTTTCTACTGGAACACCACTTTTTTCCTTGAAAGAGTGACTGAGACCTGGGTATTTGGCAAACATTTTCTTGAAAATGAATTACTCATCACTACAAGGTGAACAAGTGACAGTATTTGTTGCTAATGATAAAACTGGAGCTTTCAGAGAAAAGTTAAAATTTTGGAAAACTTCTGTCACCGTGAGCTCGACAGTTTCCAAATCCTTAAAGTTAATTTATATGGTTTCAGATTCATACTGCTACTAACTTTTAAGGAACCACCATCACGTTCTGACATAGTACCAAATAAAATTATTGATAATTACCTGAAAAGGCTCTTAAAGTACTTTTCTCTCTTCCCAATATATAGACCTGTATGAGACTGTAATTTTTTGTCTACTTCAAGTAAAACAACATACTGCAACAAAATGAATTAATACATTAAAAAATTCCTCAGTTTTAAATTCTAAGACCGTAAACATGGATAGAAATAGTCCACATAAACACAAACTCTTTGGTGTTCTCGAACATTTTTAAGATTGGGGTCCTAACACCCAAGTTTGAGAACTACTGGCTAACACTCTTCCAATATAATATATGTAATTCACTAATGAGGGAAACCCAAAGGAAAAAGTAGAGAAGATAGTACTTTGCAAGCTAAGGAGAAACAGGAGTTGGACGACTACTGGTACAGGTTCCAGTCACCATGTCAGATGGGCCGTTAGCACCCACAGTCTATAGAGGCAACATCACGACTTTTGTAATTTGTGGACGCAGCACTGATGAATCCACATGAGCATGATCCATAGTCAGGGAACTTGAGCTCAAGCTCTAATTCCACTACTTCCCAGGCATATTATTTTTTGAAGATTTGATGCACTTATTTGCAAAATGGGATATGACTATCCATACCTGCCATTACACGGTGGGCTGCCATAAAGATCAAGCAAGAAGATGTAAATAATAATAAAAGCTTGTATTTGTTAAGCAAATTCCATAGCAAATTCCACGTTATGTTTGGTGATTTACTTCCAGGATCTCGATCAAGTCCCACCACTACCAAGAAACAGATACTATAATTTCTTTTTACAGATAAGGAAACTAGCATTAGAGAAGTTAAGTGATTTGCCTTAGGCTAGAAAGCTGGGAGCTGGGAGTTGGGAGTCCAGGTCCGATAGCGACCAAAACCTATATTCCTCCCACCACTTACAATGCACGAACTCTCCCATCCTGTATTATGACCTTTTTATAAAAACTATTTTCTAGGCAGTAAGAAAAGCAAGTTTCTTTGAACCTGGCTCAGTGCAGTACTCAGATGTCTATTAGTTACAGGTTAGGGACTTTCCTGGTGGCGCAGTGGATAAGACTCCGCGCTCCCAATGCAGGGGGCCCGTGTTCAATCCCTCATCAGGGAACTAGATCCCACACACATGCCACAACTAAGGAGCCCGCCTGCCACAACTAAGACCCAGCGCAACCAGAAAAAAAGCTCAAAGATGCAAGAGGTTACAAGCTGGCTAATAAAAAGCCAGCCTCAGTCCATGTGAAGTTAACACCGACATCTGGGCAGCTCCTGGGAGTGTGCATGTAACCTCTCACTTGATCATCGTACCTTCCACGCTCACTGAATGTTTAGAAAAACAAACATCTAAATGGTGACTGAGAGAGTCACCGGCACTTAGTACATTGATGTTTTTCAGGACCAACCCTTCAGAAACTCCCAAACACAATATACTTATAATACTGATTGCCTAAAAGTAACACGACTAATAAAAGTTTTCCCTACCTAGAGTCAGTCAAAAGCAGAGCACTAGACCTGACCCCAAAACCGACCCTTTCCTCCATAAAAATAAATATTTTAATATAAACTATTAAAATACCCATCGTGAGCAATATCTTAATTAGAAAATGACATTTTTCAGGATTGACTATAGACCTCAACACAACAGACATTTGGATATCTGCCGGTTCAACTGAGGATACAATTTAGGAAGTCTAAAATATACCAAGGTACCTTTTTTAAAATCTTACTTTCTAAATTTCAACTGTATCCATTACTGCTTAATGTTTCCAGCCTTCACTAGCCTAAGAGAATAGGATTTTCAAGAATCTCCTGAGAAAAACAGCTTCCCAGGGGGTGCTCCCCCAAACTCATCTGGGGCCTGAAGGTGCTTGCAACTGACTCAGAAACCCCTCCCTCCCCGAGGGGATTGGCTTCCTCTCCGCCCTCTGCTCTGGGGCGTGACCCCGTCAATCTTCCTGGTTTGCTCTTCCCTTTCCTGGCAAAACATGAAAAGGGAAGCATTAAGCTGCTGGCTGTTGTCGGGTCTTACGAACTCCTGGGACTGACTTTATTCAATCAGAAGAGTGTTCCCTTAGTAACCAGCTACAATACACACTGATTCTTCTAACCTGCTCCCTCATTGGAAATGCCACCACCTTCTCTTTTCTTGGCCGGGCCGCACGGCTTGCGGTATCTCAGGTGCCCAACCAGGGACTGAACCCAGGCCATGGCAGTGAAAGCCCAGAAGCCTAACCACTAGGCCACCAGGGGACTCCCTGCCACCACCTTCTTTTAAGGGAAAATGGTTTTGTTTTTGTTTTTTAAATTAATTGAATGAAATCTTCCAGCAATTTCTTTTCTTTCTTTCTTAGACTTCTGGAAGGAGGAGGCCTGCAGCTTGGGTTATGTTTAGGGAAAGAAGACAACCAGACGGGACTTCCCTGGTGGCGCAGGGGTTGAGAGTCCGCCTTCCAATGCAGGGGACATGGGTTCGTGCCCCGGTCCGGGAAGATCCCACATGCCGTGGAGCGGCTAGGCCCGTGAGCCATGGCCGCTAAGCCTGCGCGTCCAGAGCCTGTGCTCCACAACGGGAGAGGCCACGACAGTGAGAGGCCCGCGTACCGCAAAAAAAAAAAAGACAACCAGAGCCGAGGTGCCAGGCAGTGCAGAGTAGGCTGGGAAAGACGATGGATGCAGCGACAGAATGCTGGGCTCCACCTCCTTACCGACAGCGCACCTGAACAAGTCACAGACATAATCTCAGTGTGCCTCAGTGCGCACGTCCTGGTTAAAGGTAAAACCACCACAGGGCTGTTGTGAATTGTTAAATGATAAGTCCACACAAAGCACACTGCCAGGTTCCTCCGAGCGTTCAGTAACTACCAGTTGTTTCCGTAGTTATTAGTTCTGTAGCTACAGTTGTTTCTGTAGTTCCATACAGAGCTAAGCAAACATAGACAACGACTGATGCTTGAATGGCCACTGACTCGTGCGGACGGCATGAAATCCACACACAAATCCCTACACATGGAAGGAACCTACAGGGTAGGGAAGTGTGGAAATGGACTGGCCCAGGAAACGTGGAAGTGATGGCTACTGACTTAAGCCACATACATTTGGGCTCCTGGAAACTAAAGGTTAGCAAGATATTCCTGTAAAAACGCCCATCTCAGGGAAAACAGAACGTCCTCCCTCACTAGTAGCCGTTTACCAGTTATTACCGAAGCGAACTGTCAGAATCTTCTTTCACTTCTTTTCTTCCCACCATAGTACCTCTGAGCAATGCCACCCACAAAAAGGCAGGCAGTACCCAGAGGAAGGAGAAATGGGAGGCCTCATCTGAATCAAAGAGATTCACATAATCTAAGATTTACAGAAATATCATGGGTTTGTCAAATAAACCCCAAAGTGTAGGAATACATAGGCCCTAAGTTAAATACCATCCTTTCTCAAATTTCTGAAAAGAAGACATATTTCTATTTTCAGCCTTTATTTTCTTTAAGATTAGCTGTCACTGCATAAGACTAATCCAGTGGCATAAACTATCAAACAGAAGTAAATTGTCAGGGAGACAGACACACACATATACTTATCTAGTGGGATAAGAAAAAAAAAGAATATTCTGATTGGTCAAATAACCAGGTTAATTTACTATAGAAAGGTAGTCTTTATTTTCCAATAGAGTGTATTCACATCTGGAAGACAGCCATTTGTACCAAGCAGATTTGTAACACTAGTCTCATGTAAGACCACAGACGCCTATTTGATATGAGTAACTGACCCAGGGTCAAGACATCTTAAGCTTGAGTTCTGGATCTTTAAAGGAGGCAAAGATGCAATGCTGAGACTGGCAAGAGGAAGAGGAGGAAACAGCTCCTCTCTTTCAGGAAGGAGCCAACAAAAGTATGATATACTTTTCCTTTGGCATCTTTCAACCTCCCACTGCTCCTATGTCTTGGGACTTAGGGGAAGAGAGACTTGATTAAATTAACTCACACACAAGTGTGGTAGCTGTGCTACACAGAACGAACCTTTCTTGACAGGAACGCAGTGTGAGGGTGAGGGAGGGTAATGGGCACAATTTGGGGACACCCAGACAACACTGCCTGCCCAATGGGTCCCCCCACCTCCATCTGTGTCTGCTCCTAGGTCAGCAGCTCCAGTGTCTCAGATTTTTAGGGATTCTTCTTGTCAGCATCTACTTCTGAAACCACAGATTCCCCAAATCTTAAAATCTTTTTTATTGGGAGGGTGTTAAAAGGATATGGGGAGTTGGGAGAGGTTAATTATTTGTAAATCAGCGACCAAAATGCATGCTGGTCTTCACACAAGTGAAGGGTGACATGTATGTTTGAAACAAAAAAAAATCATCACTCTTTCAACTAATTAAAATGCAAGAGTTACTAAAACTTATCTAAACAAACACAAAAGCAAAACAATGGGAGAGTGTGGAAGAGAGTTCAGGTTAACAAGTTTCTCTCAGATTCAAAAAACCTACCCTGCTATTAGCTGGGGCGGAGGTACAAATTCTAGGCATTTCACAGTGGTATTTTCCTTAAATGTGACTCCATACCGAGGACTGAAAAGACTTTTATTTTTATTTTTTGCCCTCAGGATCAAGTGTTGGGAGAAGATTATTATGTTGTTCTCTTTATGATCTTACTATACCTTGATCAGGCTGTAATTAAAAAAATATATATTTTATGAAATGGCTTACCAGATTTTTCAGCAGTGTGGACAGTTCCTTTGTAAGAGTAGAAAACTTGACAAAAGCGGTGCCAAGATCTGGGTTGTCTCGACTTAAAAAATTACTTCCAAACTTATCAAGAACTTGTGCATAGTTTTCTTCATTTTGTACATGATCTGAAAAGAAGAAGAAAAAGGAGTCTGAGCTGCTATTTGACACAATGACAAGTTACTCTGAACATCGATCACTAGAAACTCTCAAAAGGAAAGCAAAGAAACTCCATCAGTTCTTTATTGAACATGTCTACAAGGTGGTTGGCAGTGTGCTGAGTGGTCTCACTCACTCTATCAAAGGCGGTTTCCACTTTTTCTATCAGAGCATTGAGTTCATTTATATCCCAACTAATCCACAGACTCACCAAACATTGAGGGGTCAAATTATCATCACATTTTCAAGCAATTAAGAAACTATGATTGTCAGGAAACAAGGAGAAAATTCTCCTTAGAAAAATCAACCTTGGAATGCAAAAGAAAAATCCATGTGTTCTAACATGTTTCTTTCTCTGCAATTAATCTTAATTTCCTTTAATTTTGTCTAAGACCCAGGTCCGAGGAACAGCATTTATACAATGCTTTTTCACACATCATCTCTTGATGCAAAATGTGCAGGTGTAGATCAGACAGTCTAGAGTTCAAGACTGGTTTCACTACCTATGAGCTTGCTACCTTAAGTTTTTTAACTTCCATGGCTATTATCCTAGCTGGCACGTGAAAGGTATCAATACAATATCTGTGAATAAATTTCCCCATTCTGAGCTTTGGTTTTCTGATCTATGAGATGGAGACCAATATTTACAAGACTGTGGTGCTGATGAGTTGATAAAAAATATACAAAAGTTTCTCAATAGAGTGAATGCTCCATAAGTAATAATAATTCCTTCCTCAAAACGCTTTCTCTACTTGGCTTCCAGGATATCACACTCTCTTGACTCTTCCCACCTCATGGCTGTTCCTCTCCATCATCGTCTTTGCTGGTTCTTCATCTCCCTGGCCTCAAGTCTTTGGGCCTTTATTCTTCTATACTGATGCCCACTCTCATGGGATCTCACCTAATCTTATGGCTTTAAGTAATTTCTATCAGCTGACAACTCCCAAACTGATATTCCCAGCCCAGATCCAACCCTGAATGCAGACATATATCAAGTGCCTGTTCAATATCTCCTAGTGTTCAGTCTTAACTTGCTAAAAACAAACCCTGATGCTCTGCCCCAACTCTCTTTTTTCTACAGTGCCTCCATATCTCAGTGGGTTAATGCCAAATACATTCCTATAGTTGTTCAGGCTGAAACCCATCAAGTCATACCTGATTTTTCCTTCTCATACCCCAGATGCAATCCACTGGCCTTTACCTTTAAAAATATTACTGAAATCTGACGGCTCACCACCCACATGACTATCAACCTTATCCAACATCATCTCTTGCCTCCATCACTGCAAACCTTCCTGCAAAAGTTCCTTTGTTGCAGCTCTTGCTCCCCTACAGGCCGTTTCCAGTACAGCACCCAGTGTGATCCTGGTAAACTGTGCATCTCATCTCGTGACTCTCGGGGCAGACACTGCTATTCATCATGGCTATCCAGGTTCCCAACCCTTGCAGGCTTATGGGAAGGGATAGTGCACATCCCCACACCCTGAAGTAACAAGGCCCTGACCAGGGAAATACGAGTGGAGGTGGTGTGTACCACCTTCACGTGGCAGCATCTCAGATGCCTGTGCTCAGCTCTGCACGGCTCTCTTCCTTTGTCGTGGAGTACAGGGAAGCATGAATTTACACAGAGGCCCACAGTAGGTGTAGGATATTTATTAAACAAATAAATGAACAAAAAAGTATCTATCAAAATCATACCTTTAAGGGCTTAATTCATACAACAGCTCTTTCTTTTCAAAGCCTTCCCTTAGTTGGCAATAATCTTTCTTTGCCCATAATTCTCTGTACCTCTACTGCAGTATCTTCCACTACATCATACATTTGTGTAAGTACAGCTCTTTCCCTGCCACCGGACCACGAGAGGCAGGGGTTCCCTCTGGCTCACCTCTGCATCCCCACACAACAAACACCACTGCATGTGTTTCAGTGAGCTCGGCTTATGAAGCTAGCTTTACTGAGCTGCTGACTTGGATTCGTCGATTTCCCTTTCAGGAATTTAAGAAGCATTCACTTCTTAAGTCTCCTAGGTTGTTCAGTAATTGAACAACAAATAATTTAAAAATACTGCACTCTCAAACACACCCTCAATAACTGCATGGGAGCGACAGTATGAGCCTGGACTGGGGAACGTCCCAGGAAGAAGTCGAAATACGACGAAGGTAACAAGCGTCACAGCATCCAATGAAATGAAATGAGGCCCTAGCAACCTTCTAATCATTGCCACATTAAAAATGCATGATGCCTACAGTGGATGCCGGCATTTCAGGCTGAGATATTAAAAAAGATAAAAATGCAGCTCCAGTTACTGCCCAGGTTCACTCTGAGAAGCGGCTCAGAGAAACACAAAAGAAAGGCCACATCAGCTGCACAGGCAGGATGCACACCTTTGATGTCCCTCATAAGCTGGACCCACCCTGATACCTTCTGTCTCAGGCCAAAGGGCCTCACCCTGCCCCGGAGAACCCCACTCCACCTGACACCCTTTCCTGCTTCTGGAGGCCAGCAAAAAAGGGGTTCAGCTGCCTGTTCATTTCAACTGCTTTCGAGGGAAGGGTCTCGGAGGTAAAACCTAAGTGGTAGGCTTTGTGTTCGTTTGCTTGAAATTATAAAATATATCAAAATCTTTAGTTAATAAAACACCCATGTACCCACTGGCCAGTTAAGAAATAAAATACGGCAGAGTGTGTCCTCTCTCTCCCACCTGCTACCCAATCCCAGTCTCTTCCCTCCTTCCCCAGACACAACCACTATCCTCAATTTGGATTTCCATGTAGGGTTAGAAAGTACTACGAGAAGCTCTCCTTTTATGAGGGACGACAGACTCATCAAAAAATAAGATGGACTTGGCCAAGGCAGGGAGAGAGGCCACAGGAAGTTGGCTGAGAACCTTCTCTGACCCAAATGCTTTTCACAATATCATATTTAACCTTTACCAGAACTCTGCAAGGGAAGAAGTACGCTTGTGGGGCAGGTGAAACCTAAAATGTGGTGAGAGAGAGGCAAAAGGTGAGACTGGATACGTACAGGCTAGATCATGGGTGCTGTATGTTTTGCCAATTCCACAACCGAAGAACTATATGCACACACGTAAGAGTGTGTGTGTACAGGTATTAATCACGTTTACATATACACACATGTATAAAATGTCCTAGTGTAGTCGCCTGTTTTAAAATATGGCAGCTAACTTAGTGAGCTGTATCTTGGAATACTACTACTAATTCTCTTGAGGGGAGAAATGATGGGAGTTAAACATCAGGTGCTCGTGCCCGGCATGTGGCACGTGCGCCTAAGAGATCAGCTAATATTACCTCTATACCCATGATTAGTTATAATATAGAGATGCGTTTAATATCAAACAACATAGGGGCGTACGTCTCACGTTTTAAGTCTTTTCTTACATACCGCGTTACAAAGCTAACAGTGACAATTCACCCGACAGATTATATAACTACACGCATCCCTTTGTACAAAATTAAGGGTTTACCAAGCAGGTCTTCAAAGGCACGGAGGGCAAGGAGACAGGCCCCTGGTGGAGGCAGAGGCAGAAGGGAGGGACAGATTACAGAGCAGAGTAAGCAATGTGAAGGGAATGTCAGTTCAGGGCGTTAGGGGAGGAGGCGGAGATAAAGGGCTCCGGCTGGGGGCGCACCGCACAGGCATGGGAGAAAATGGCCTCGTGGCTCAGGACACTTCGGTGAGGAAGATGAGCCGTTTTAACATGCTTGCTACGCCCAAGTGCTAGATGACTTCAGGGAGCTGGTAAAGTAGGGGCTGGGGAAGCTGGCGAAGACAGAGATAGAATAAAAGGAAAGAAAAAAATAGGGTGAGAGAGAAACCTGACCCATTCACAATTACTGGGCCCGTGAGCCATGGCCGCTGAGCCTGCGCGTCCAGAGCCTGTGCTCCACAACGGGAGAGGCCACGACAGTGAGAGGCCCGCGTACCGCAATTAAAAAAAATTTTTTTTAAAAAATCTTTAGCTATATTATTAAATTAATAGATTATGACCTATTATCTGATAAAAGGAACTCATACAACTCAAGAGCAAAAAAACCCCCAAATAACCCAATTAAAAAATGGGCAAAGAATCTGAATAGACTTTCTCTGAAGAAGACATACAAATAGCCATCAGGTACATTAAAAGGTTTTCAACATCACTGATCATTAGGGAAATGCAAATCAAAATCAGAACGAGGTATCACTTCACATCTGTTAGTATGTCTATTATCAAGAAAGACAAGAGACAACCAGTTATCTGTTCCCATAACTGCAGCTTAGCAGCAAGAGAATCACCCAGATAGGCCCAGTCAATGTACATAACCATGGAGATAATAAAATAGATGCTTTAAGCTACTATGTTTTGGGGTAGTTGGCTATTCAGTCATGAGTAACAGAAACAATCATCTACATTGCTTTTCCTTCATCCCTTTATTTCTCTGTATTCGTTAATTTCTCAAATAATCATAGAATCTTGTCATCAAAATAAATTTAATTCACTTGAAATCTTGAAGAAAAAAAAGAAGTCTACGAGAAAAGTACTGTTATCACCCTTATTGTGTAGATACAAAAAATGTGCCCAAGGCCATACAGCTCAAAAATAAGGGAATTTAAATTAGGGCTTTTTAACCTCTGAGCCGAGGACTTTCCCCCATATCTTAAAGTGAGACAGACTCAGATTCCAATTCCAGGTCCATCACTTATACTTTGTGATTGCACTGATCCAGCAACTTCACTTTTTTTATAACCTCATTCCCATCCTGTAAAATGGAGATAATAATGGCATTGACCTCACAGAGGTACTGCAGTGTTTAAGTAAGATACTGAATGGTACATGACAGACTCAATAAATTTCTACAATGACAAGGACAATACGATGGTACACCAGCACGCTGGCCGTCCTGGGCCGGGTGGCAGGGGCTTCCAACAGTACTCTGAAATCAATGCGCCCACTCAGAGTTCACATTCCTAGCGGCTGGCAATAACAAGTGCCTTGGGAATACAGTAAAGTTCAATACTCTTTAAAAAATACCTTGTATATTTCCCAATGAGGCCCTTCTCAGAATTTTCCGAAGCACAGCAATGATTAAACAGGCCTTTCTCTGAGGGGAGCTTGCCTGACTGTCACCCTGTTAGACTTTACCAAACTGGGAAACTTTCACAGACCCTCCCCAACTGGCCCGCCAACCCCACTGCTGACTCTCTGACACTGTCGTTTATTAAGAACCAACTGTGTAGTGAGATCCATCACAGAGCATACCTTAAAATGCAAGACAGCTGTTTTACAGATAAGAAAAGGGAAACACAATGGTGAAGCCAGGTTAGGACCCAACTTCATTTGATTCCAAACCCATCCTTTTCCACTGACAGACACGGGAATATGTGCCAAAAACACTTATGTGGAATCTACTACATGAAAGGCTTAATGATAAATAACAAGAAAGAAAGGGGAATCAGACCTCCTGGCCCATAACAATGACAATGATATAATTATCATAATAATACTTGTTAACAGTTATTAACTGCAATAATAACAATTAATTGTAGCTAAATTTTTTGGTGACTTAATGTGCCAGGAACTGTGTCAGGTAGTCTTCCTGAGAATTCAATGCTCACAAGAACATGCTAACATTACCCCGTTTTTATATATGCAGAAACTGGTTTAGGGAGGTTAAACAAGTCGCCTCAGGTCACACAGCTAATAAGAGCTGATGACACGTGCTGACTGCAGAGCCTGTGCCTTCCCTCCTACCCACCGGGTCACGCTGCGCAGCTTATGGGATTTTAGTTCCCAGACCAGGGATGGAACCCAGGCCCTGGCAATGAGAGTGCTGAGTCCTAATCACTGGACCGCCAGGGAATTTCCCCAAAGCCTATGCTATCAACCAATAGGCTTGGCTAAGTGTTGGAGCCCCTAGATGTCTTCTAATTTTAGCCAGATGCCAAGTGATGGAGGGACCTGAAAATCTGGGTCTTAGTTCCAGCCTCTACCATACGACCCTGGTCAGGCGACTAAGGCTCTTAGGGGCTTTAATTTCATCTAGAACACAGGTCTAATAATACCCACCCAGCCTACTCCTGGAGGCTGATTACTGAGAGGTAAAGATGTCATAATTACTGTGAAAGCTCTTTGGGGAGAACAGCAGCAGCAGTAACAACAACAGAGAACATGAGAAAACCACAAAGGATTACTTCTGTTTAATGAGTATAAGGCTTGGAAGACACTCATAATAAATCCCTCCTAAAGAGCAGCCCCAACCTAATGTTCCTGGAGGCGTCACCTGGTGGAGGGGCACCGTCCTGGGTGGAACAGAGACCTGGGTCTGAATCTCCCTCTGGCCCTGCCTGGCCATGTGTGACCTTGGAAAAGGCACCTAACTTTTCCAGGCTTCAGCTTCATACGTGAACTGTAATGGATAACATCTAGCAAGTACATACAAGTCCCTAAAAATATCTTCACTTTTATTACTTTCATTCACCCTGAGACCCAGGGTGAAGTTCTGATGTGATGGACATTCAAAGAGAATCCAAACATTATAGTATTTTTTGGAGGGTTCCAAGATATGTAAGACAACTGTGGGTCAAATCCCAGATCTTCCATTTACCAGCCACGGATCTAGAGCAATTTCTATAGTGTCTCTGACTCTGCTTTCTTAACTGCAATAATACCTACCTGACAGAGTTATTACATGAAATGGATGAAAAAACCCTATAATGTGCCTCATTGTGTATCTGGCTTATGCTGCCTGTTCATGAAATGGGAGGTACCATCTCTCACTCCAAAGCAAGTCTCACTTCCTTAGTTTAGTACATTCTCTTTCCTGGGAGCCTAGCTTCTCTTCTAAGATCTTTATGCAAGTTATCTTCCATGCCAAGAATCCAGAGAAGCTTGTGTTTATCAGTTTACCCTCATGATCTTAGAGAAATCATCAGGACAACCTGAATATATGTATTATTATACTATAGTTATACAACCTAGCCCAAGTTCCCAGTCCACCAAGCTCCATCACAATTCCAGGCCTAGCCTGCCTCTTTCAAGGTCAAAAACAAGTGTGACCTCCCAGGCAAGCTTGTCATTCACTCTCAATCTCTTGCAATGTGCGGGTTCCCAGCCTTGTGTAATCTGTTGTTATACACCAAGTCCCCAGCGTTCAGCCTGGCACATAGTTAGTGCTCAGTAAAATGCTCACTGCATGTAGTGAATTTTCCTGGAACAAGTCTTTCTTCCTACAAAAAAGACTCAGCATGGGCCATGCGACAAGGATGAAAAAACAATGAACTACAGCTGCAATAATAAAGCCATGTAATACATGTCATAAATTATAGTGCTGGCATAGAGGGGCAAGTGATTCTTTTATACTATCCTACACATACTTTGTAGCACAAATCACACTTTCACAAATTTAATTTCATTTGTTTTTAAAATTACAAAAATAATTCATATACTACTACAGAGATGTATAAAGATAAAAAGTATTATTTCTTTCCTTTTCTCCAATCATCTCCTTGAAACAAGCAAAGTTAATAATCTGTAGTGTAAACTTTCTCTACGCTTAAAAAATACACAAATAAGGATTTCTCCCCTTTTCTCACTTTTAAAAAAACAAATGTGGGGCTTCCCTGGTGGCACAGCGGTTAAGAATCCGCCTGCCAATGCAGGGGACACGGGTTCAAGCCCTGGTCCAGGAAGATCCCATGTGCCGCAGAGCAACTCAGTCCATGCGCCACAACTACTGAGGCTGCGCTCTAGAGCCCGCGAGCCACAACTACTGAGCCCGCAAGCCACAACTACTGAAGCCCGCGCGCCTAGAGCCCGTGCTCCGCAACAAGAGAAGCCACCGCAATGAGAAGCCCACGCACTGCAACGAAGAGTAGTCCCTGCTTGCCGCAACTAGAGAAAGCCCGCGTGCAGCAACAAAGACCCAACACAGCCAAAAAACAAACAAAATAAATAAATAATTAAAAAACAAATGTGGTATTACATATAAGACTCCATGGCTTGCTTTTTTCCTACTGAATAAAGATAGAGAAATTCAGTACAATTAAATCTAATTATTTTAATTGTGATTATATTCCATAATAAACTCTACCACAATTCATATAACTATCCCTCTACTGAGACACTTCCAATTTTTTGCTACCAAAAACCAGTGCTGCAATAAATATTCTTATACATAAGCTCTTACGTGCTATCACTTTATCTCTGGAAGGATATATTCACAAGAGCAGAACTGTCGAGGGATAGGGTGTACATTTCAAATTTTAATTAATATTGCCATGTTCCTTCCAGAAGAGGTTGGTTGTAGCAAGTCACATCCCCAACAGCAATGCACACATGGAAGGGCGGAGCTCTTTATAAACTCATCAGCACATATATGTCATTCTTCTTCTTCTTTTTTTAAAATTTATTTATTTATTTATTTTTGGCTGCATTGGGTCTTCGTTGCTGCGCGCGGGCTTTTCTCTAGTTGCAACGAGTGGGGGCTACTCTTCGTTGCGGTGCGCGGGCTTCTCATTGCGGTGGCTTCTCTTGTTGTGGAGCACGGGCTCTAGATTGCAGGTTTCAGTAGTTGCGGCACGTGGGCTCAGTAGTTGTGGCTCTCAGGCTTAGTTGCTCCGCAGCTTGTGGGATCTTCCCAGAGCAGGGCTTGAACCCATGTCCCCTGCATTGACAGGCAGATTCTTATCCACTGCGCCACCAGGGAAGCCCTGTCATTATTCTTTTTAATTCTTGCCACGTGGATGTGAAAAACTTGACTATAGTAAGCCTGAGTAACTTTTTGTAATTTTATTGTCCATTCACATTTCCTTTTCTGCCTGTTTACACACTTAGCCTGGTTTCCCATTGCTTGTCTTTTCCCTATTTGTAAAAAGACTGTCTTGCTTACGGGATGGCAATCTTTGTCGCAAGTATTTTCTCCCATTTGTCTTTTTTTTTTTGGCCGTGCCACACGGTTTGCAGGATCCTAGTTCCCTGACCAGGGATCGAACCCAGGCCCTTGGCAGCGAGAGCGCAGATTCCCAACCACTGGACCACCAGGGAAGTCCCTCCCACTAGTCTTTTAACTTTCTGTATGGTGTCCTTTGCCATACAGAATATTTGAAATTTCACAGAGTCAAATATACCAGTCTACTCAAAAGACTTTTGGGTTTCCGGCCTTGCTTCTACTCCTAAACCCTTCTAACATTCAGTATTTTTTCTAAACATCGAAATCTTTAATCTAATGAAATTCATCTGTTCACACAGCAGGAAGAAGGGTTCTAATGTCCTAAACCTTCTAGTATTTAGTTCAGTTTTATTTTCTTTTTAATATTTAAATACTCAATCCATCAGCAATGGGTGTATTCACATGGCATGAGGAAGAGTTCTAACTTTATTTCCTTTCTGCTGTATGAAAATACATTGCTTATTTAACATGGCCTGTTGTAGGTACCCATTCAATATCGGATAAATCAATGAACACGTGGTAAAACTTGGATGGGGCAGGTTAGGTTTCATAAGACGGTAACTGAGCAGCAACCTGAAGAATAAGTAGTTGGTTAACAAGTCAACTTGGGGTAAAGCACCTTCCAGGTAAGAGGTAATGGCCTACCATCAAGGCACCATCAAGTACCCAGGGGTTAAGAAGAGACTAACTTGGGGCCTTGGGTTTCTCCAGAGCTCACCATCTTCAGTCTAGAACCAGGCAGGTGAAGTTTAAAAGCACTGCCCTCTGGGCTTCCCTGGTGGCGCAGTGGTTGAGAGTCTGCCTGCCGGTGCAGGG
Source organism: Neophocaena asiaeorientalis asiaeorientalis (assembly GCF_003031525.2). NCBI lineage: Eukaryota > Metazoa > Chordata > Mammalia > Artiodactyla > Phocoenidae > Neophocaena > Neophocaena asiaeorientalis. The sequence goes on from NW_020172779.1 coordinate 13,363,245, forward strand.
GACACTGGTTCGTGGCCCGGAACGGGAAGATCCCACATGCCGCGGAGCGGCTGGGCCCGTGAGCCATGGCCGCTGAGCCTGCGCATCCGGAGCCTGTGCTCCGCAACGGGAGAGGCCACGACAGTGAGAGGCCCGCGTACCGCAAAAAAAAAAAGCACTGCCCTCCATTCCTGTTCATTGTCATACTGGGGCTCAGATCGCTTTTGCCACACCAATCCATAAAGCCAGCAACATCTACCCTGTGACCCTGAAAACAACCAGTTTTAATTTTACAAGACACTGTGTTATCGGGGGATAAGGCCTGGATTTAGAGTCCAGAGTCTGTTTTTTTCTGAGATACAACATCTACTTGATTGTAAGCAGTTATTTCACATCCCTGGGCCTCCGTTTTCCCGTTTGTTCCCACACCCACTCCCTGCACTGGTCTATTCTTAAGATTAAAGGTATCACCCTTGGAGACAGAAAGCCCTGTGCACATTTTTTTAAATTGCTTTTCTCCATACCACTTTGGATGATTCACTACTCTGATCTGTCAAGGTCATTTTGAATTTGAATTTGTTCTTTCAAAGTTCTAGCCAAGCTTCTGCAAGAATCTGCCCCAGCCCCTGGGGTTGTTATCTGGAAACTCAGCGTGCAGACTCCCATTTCTGCAGCACTGACAAATCCATTAACTAACAGAACCCCGAGAAAAGATGCCCGGAGAGTTCCACGAGGCTATTACTCAGCATTTAAATGGCACGTGACCATCACTCCATTACAGCAGAAGCAGAAATGTTCCCTATCCTGGCTCCATTATTGAGGCTTCCTAACTGCCAGATCAAATACACATCACACTTTGGTTTGTTGATGGCTTCTGAGGTAACTTCAGATCTGGCCCCTAAAAAAGCTAGAAAGGAGACAAGCAATTCCTCTCCTACTCCAGTCTCCCACAGCATGAGTGCCCATCATCCAGTGGAGCCAGGTGTTCTTATAAAAAGATGTACTTTAAAAATATGGCTTCACATTTTACTGTTAATTCATTAACTTTCATCAAGCACCCATACTGAGATACAAAGATTACTTAGGTCATTATGTATGTGGCCTTGGGTGCATCCCTTAGTTGTTCTGAGCTTTAGCCTCCTGGTTAATAAATTACGTGGAATTTAGGGGCTCCAAAAGCCCCTAAAATTGACTGAAAATTTCTGCCTTGCAAGTTTTGTTTTTGTTTTTCATTCAGGAGAAGATCCATTTTTCTCCGATTATAAAGGCATCTATGATCCCAGAAAGTTCAGAATCACGGAGGAAATGTTAGCTGAATCCAAGGACAAAGCTTCTTACCCTGGACGGGTGCAGAGAGTCCAGCGAGTTGAAGGAAGGGCAGCAGCACACGTGCACAGATGAGATCAAGGGGGCTGAGCTGGCCTCTGGTTTCAGTCACTGGGGAAAAGCATTACTTGTTGGGTCCCATGAACTCCCCTTAGGGTATGTATTGTGCATTTTAGGCTGCAAAAGAATCTTCATGTCATTTTATAACCACTAACTCATACACAGACGTGGTAGGGACCATCTTTTCTGTTTCCTAGATAATAAAATGAGGTCCTAAGGAATGAAGGGGCTTGCTAAGAAATGTGCAGCTACTTCTAGCCTGGGCAGAGGTCGCATCCCAGCTCTCCTGCCCTGTGGCCCCTCCTCACTGTGCACGCAGCACAGCAGGAATACAGCAGGACTGTTCTCTCCATCCCAGAACTCCTGGAAAAGGCATGACTCCAAGGGCAGACAAAGCAGAGGAGGAGGTATGCGGAATCACCCATGTGCCGGGTGCCGCCTAAGGGTGCCGTCTGTGATTGAGAATGCACACACAAAAAAAGAGTTTAAAAAGAAACATGGCCAATTAGTATTTTCTTCTTTTAGCTCGTTCGAATTTTCTACAGCAAACATGTTAATACACGTTATACTTCCATATGGGAAAAAAAATCAAATAGAAAATGCCATTTAAAAAAAATCGGCCCCAGGTGTTCCAAAGTAGCAGCCCCCTGCAAGTCTCCACAGAGAAAAAGTGTATGTTAGATCAATTATCTGAGATGTGGAAGAATACCCTTCTGTTGCCTGTGAATGCAAGCGACAAACTGTCCCTGCAAAGTCATCCTCCGACAGCCCCTGAGCGTTCTGTCTTGCAGGATTGATTACCAATGAAAAACACTTCAGAACCAAGTGCTGCAACCTGCCTGATTTCCATACCCAAACAGGGTATCAGAAAAATCAATAAGCAGTTATCTTTCTGGGTTAAAGACTCATCTGGAAAGTCCCTCCAGTCCTGGAAACAGACACTTTAGAATTCTTGTCCACTCCTAAACCACAAATGGAATTCAACTCATGGACGACTGCTTTCCGGAGGTCATCACAGAGCATGGCTGCCGTAAGATGGTGTGTAATGTGAAGAACCGTGATGGAGCTGCTTCACGTGTGATACCCCAGGTGGTCGGAGGAGCGTGTATGAAAAAGGGAGGGTTTAAGCAAACCTGGGGAAAATACCATACACAGAAATAAAACCAAAGACCCTGGCTTTCCTGCAGACTCTGACAGTTTAAGTGAAATATCTTTATACAGGAAAAAACAATCCGAATTGTATGAGATATAAACCATCCAAGTGGTCAAAATGCAGTTTGCAACAAAGAGGCAGCAAGGTATAGGCAGGCTGTAGAATCTTAACTGCAATGGTCTGTCCAAAGGAGAAAGGTGGTCCTGAAAAGAAACTACAGATAATCATTAACCTGAATCCTTAAACGGTAAATAGGCTTAGCGAGAAGGACTGAAAAACACAAATGGGGTTACACATCTGTGCCTTTAACTGATGAGATTTAACTTAGAAGATCTGAAAGAAAAAGAGAGAGAGAGGGCCCCCATTCCACTCAATGAGCATGTGTCCCTGGAGCGGGAAGGGCTCCTACAGGAATGCCGATACTATGTAAAAACACTGCATGTTATATTTTAAGTGTACTTTACAGGCCATCCAAGGATTTTCAAGGCTTATTTTGACCCCATAGGTTACTTTCCATTCATGCAGACTTTAAAATCTAACTTCAAATAAAGTGTGCCTATAGGTAACTATATTTTACTTTGCAATAAAACTGTAAGCTCAAGAGTGCAGAATTCACTTGTTTTTATTACTTTTATCACCTTTTACTTACCCCGTTCATCTTATTACCCACTCACCTCTCTGGCACTTAATAGTTTTGACTGAAAAATGAAATGCCAATTTTCAACTCCGCTAACCTCAGTTGAAGGTATACCTTCAACTCTTCAACTCTTAAGTCACTTGTCATGATCTGTCATCCATTATCTATTTATTTAAGTCCAAATGCCCTAAAACATAGTAACCACCTGTGAGCCAAGAGTGTTCTGTCAATCCCTTCCAGCTATATGCTCAATACGTGCTTAATAAATGAATTGCTCATATATAGTTTTTATAATTAAAGGCCTGCAGTTGATAACGTGACAGAGTAACTTGTACCAGGCTAATGCTCCCGTCATTAACATTGATAAACGATGGACAAAATATAAAAAATAACAACCATTGGAAGCCACTGGAGAGCAAGCAAAGGCATGAAGAAACAGGCAGGGATACTTTACCCTTCAAGGAAGGGAACGATTCTGGGGAAGAGCATCTTTAACTGACTTTTCTCCTGCTGGCAGACCTCAGTCCATGCTGGGCAAGGAGAACAGAACTCCAGCAGAAAGCGGCATCTCACTGAGCTAAGATGTCAGAGGTCAGGATTGCGTTAGCAGCTGGAAATTGAGTGGGGGGATCTTAGAAAGGTGGAAGTCAGAGAAAGGAGAGTCCGCACATCTGTATACGCTCTCCCTTCAAACCCTTAGGCTGATCCTGAACTGCACATGCATGAATGCTATTCCAAGAAGCCCCGTGGAAAACAGCACCTTAGACTCAGCTGTTTTCAGCCACTTCCCAATGCGGAGTAAAGGATGGAATTCAAGTCCTACAAAGTTAGCAGGGCTTGGTGAACACTGTGGGCTGAAGTTCCAGAGGACCATGTCATAGGGGTCCAGAGAATGGAACAGGACTAAGGGCTATAGCCTAGGAGTATGAGCAAAACTACAATAAACTCACCTAAGAAAGCCTTTTACAGGACCAGGGTGATGGCGACCACCAGCAACTTCACTGTGTACTAAAAGAAACACACTTCATAGAAAGGTAACAATCCAGCGTCTCTATAGCATATAATTTACCACGTCTACCATGCAAACAGAAACTACTGGACACGCAAAGAAACAGAAGACATGTAGCCAAAAATCAAGAGAGAAACGTCAAGAGAAACAGAATCACAGATGACAACCCAGATGTTGGATTTAGTATGTAACAACTTCAAAAATAAACATTACAAATATATTCAAGAATCTACAGGAAAAGTTGGACAAAATGGGTGTAGAGATGAAGAACTTCAGAGGAGATAAAAATTCTACAAAAGGACTAAATGGAATCCAAGGACTAAAAACTACAGTATTGAAATAAAAAATCAATTGGGTGAGACTAATAGCAGACTGAAAAGCAGACTGCAGAAGAAAGAAGCAGTAAACTTGAAGACAGGTAAGTAGAAATTACCCTAACTGAAACACAAAGAGTATAAAGACCAAAAATAAACAAATAAGAGTCTTAATGACCTGTGGTGACAATATCTAACACAAATGTTACTGGAATCTCAGAAAGATAAAAGAATATAAGAATAAATAAATAATCTGAAGAAATACTGGCTAAAAATTTTTCCAGTTTTGATTAATTTTTTTGCAATTAACTGTAATTATAATTATCACTGATTACTATGTCCCAGTACCGCATTAAATATTTTATATATGTTTCCCAATTTTCACAAAGTAGGCACCACTGCCCCATTTTAGGAATGAGAAAACTGAAGCTTGAAGCGGGGTTGGGGGCAAGGTGAAGCATCTTGCACTTATCTCCATGGTAGTGGATCTAAGATGAAAAACTATGTTTGTCCCTAATCTCTCCCCACGATTTCAGAAAGCCTCAAGTGATGAGGATGAAGGTAACCACCAGCACCACCATTACTGGGTCTGAATCACACATGTTATGCTTCACAACAGTCCAATGAGGTAGAAACTATCTTTCCATTTTCAGAAATGAAGAACCAATTGCTTGAAGTGTTCTCTGTCCACAGGTTCCCGGCCACCAATCAGGGGCTAAATCAGCATTTGATCCCTAACCTGTCTGAACTAACCCACAATAAATTAATGAGGGTGTGCAGCACGCATGTTCAGCCTATGTAAGAGAATATATATATATATATATATATATTTTTTTTTTTTTTTAACCACTGCGCCACCAGGGAAGCCCAAGAATATGTTATTTTAAGAGCATTGTTGTTCATATATAAATCATGCTAATTACAAAGGACATAGTAATAGGAGCGAGCTTGGAGAAATACTTTCTGGGTCGTCCTAAATTCCAGCTCTAGTTTGTATCTGAAGTAATAAAACTGCTCCTTTTCTAACTGGCCCATCTGGCACTTTCAGGCTACAGGATTACTGCTTGTTTCACTCGTCTGTCTCTCTTCACATGTGAGGTACTCCAGAGCGGTGTGCCCACAAGTCTTGCGCCCCACTGTATCCTCAGTGCCCCATTCCGGGTCCGCACTCACCTCTGACAGTTAATAATCCGGCAATTCTGGCTCAGCAGCTTTGGGATCATGAAGAACTAAGTTTCAAAACTTGTAGCTACTGACGAGCTGTAATTTAAGTAATGTAAGCCAGGTTTAAACTTAAGCTTACTAGCTGTGTCAGTAATTTAAACCAGGTTCCTTCACCCCTAAATTGGGGATGATAATGTCTTCCATGCAGGACTGTTGAGATGATTAAGTGACAACAGGCACCTGGCATATAGTAGGCACTCAACAAATGGTGGCTATAATTTATTACTTCTATCAAAATTGGACCATTAAGGTACAGAAACATGTTTTTTATAGTCACCTTTAACAGACTATTTTTGCTTTAAGAAAACCCCAAACTACTGGTTGTGGAATGAGTGCTCCCAATTTCATTTAAAATGAGTTACTTTCTCATGAAGCATGCTCCCATAAATTGCAAGCAAACATTATAAAATATTAATTCATTTTAAAAGTGAGAACACTCATTCCAGACCAGCAAAACGGAGGAAGTGCATACATACGCGCACACACACGCGCCCCAGACAGCCTCTGATTTCAAGTCACAGAGTGTTTCAGCCTTGAATACAAAAATTGTCAATTCCCAAAGAGCCTGGAGTTATAAGATTATTCTGGAAAGAGACTTCAATTTTCTAAAGGCAGTTGAAAAAATCCCTCTGGTTTTATCCCCACATAATTTGAGGAGTAATACTCTCTCCTGGATAAGTATACCCCCTTTTGGAAAAGCATCCTTCCTTGACCATTCTGAAGGAACCCATCATTTTGATTTGTTTTCATCTCTTAAGAAGTAATGATGGATCCACAAGAATGCAAAATGCCTTGAAGGCCCAAAGTAATTTGTTTAGACTTTGCTTAAATCACTACAACCACCACCAAGAGTATTTACAGTATTTCTATCTAAAGCCTTCTACTTCTGATGGCTTAGATTTATTTATTTACTTATTTATTTATAACAAGCTCACTTTAATTCAAAAATTGTTTTTAAAAAAGATCAGATTTTCATCCACAAACTTGGAAAACAGCAAAAAGGAGAAAATTTTCTAAACACAGACTATGTTCTCTGTATACCTCTTGACATTCTTTCCATTAAAGTTCTAATCTATTTTATCTCTATTCATCCTTGTTAAGAAAACTTTTCTTCCCACTGAAAACCAAAGGATTAAAAATACCATTACAATTAAGACTCTAAACTTAATTACCAACTCTACTTAGAATTCACTTCACACTATACCTTTAAATTTGAAAAAATGTTAACTAAAAAAGTAGCTGAAGTGAAATTACTTGGATGTAAAAACATTCCCTTCCTGTACACTGATGAATTCAGCACTTTACCTTTAAAATCTTAGATTTCATCATATACAATGAGCTATTTCTTAAAATAAATTATCAAAATGAAAATTTGGGGTGAACACCACACTTCAATTTTGCTTTAAATAACACAAATGTTCTTGTAAAACCACTCACTACAGAATTCTAACTGAAAATGAAAGGGGAATAAAAGAGAAGGCAGTGAGAAAGCCAAGGGCTTCCTTTCCTGACGTGAAAAGGCTATGGAACCATTTATGACAATCCAGCTGTATTTCAGAAATATATACTTGTAATCAAATTACATACCACTGTCATTTTTTTATTCGCTAAAATTAAAGGATTTAAGAATCCAAACTTTCAGACTAACAATGTTACAGAGATTTCTAATGGGCACCATGTGTCACTAATAAGCTAAAATGTATTCCAAATATATCTTGGCATAAATTTTAAGGAAGCCACATATAGTAATAAATCACACATTTTGATTTGTGCAAAAAAATTTATTATTTTTTCAATCACAGAAAAAGCCCCAGTAGCAGGAATATCCTGGGTCTTTACTGCCAAGGAAAAGTGTACATGTGTGTGTGTTTAGATAATAATAGTATATCTGTTCAAAAAGATTAACGAATTCAACTCAACTAAGTCATTTGATAGAAGAACAAATCTGGTACCCCCATGCTTACAATGAACCACATGACTCTTCCATTTTACAGAAGTATAGGGTGTATCGCTTTCTTTTTCAACAGCACTGAGATGCAGTAAGCTCTTTTTTCTCTAGAGACACACACTGACCTACACTGGACCCACCACATGCATACACATGCCCTCGCTCTCAGGGGCAGAAATCCTATGACTGCCAGCCCTACCTCTACTGTTCTGACCTCAGGTCTCACTCAAAGACGGAGAGCAAGATGCCAGCTAGGGCTGCAGTCACCTGAAGGTTTGGGGCTAGCAGATGCTCTTTAGTGGTGGTTTTGGGCGGAAGATCTCTCTCCACAGGGCTGCTTGAGTGTCCTCACAACATGGTGGCTGGCTTCCTCCAAAACAAATGAAGGGGTTGGGGGGACCTAGGTGGAAGCCATCTCTTTTATGAACTGGCCTTGGAAATCACACGGCATCACTGCTATTACATTCTCTTCATTAGAGGAGAGTTGTAAGTCTGGCATACATTCAAGACAAAGAGAATTAGGCTCCCTCTTTTGAAAGAAAAAGTCCCAGAGAATTGCAACATACTTTAAAACCTCTACGATGTTCAAGAAACTACTAGCTGTTTTAAACATATATCGGGGGAGAGACGAGGAAGGAGGGAAGGAACACATTCACCAAGAAGAACTTTCTAAATGACAATATATTTCACAGTTTAATATTGTTAAGACTTCGAAACTTAGAAACAACACAGGAAAACTGAATGGCTTGGAAAATTTCCCCTTGATCCAAGTAGCTCACAGAATTCAGTTTTTTTTCTGTTTTTTAAAATCTCCTCATACACAGTGGGAACAAGTAAGAGAAAGAGACAAATTCCCAAAGCCATTTCAAACTAAAGGGCTTGAAGGGAGATAATTTGTTTTTCCAATGAAATTTCTCTTATTATACCATTTACTAATTAATACTGACAAAGCTTATGTACAAAAATAATAAATACATTTTAAGAGTAAAGACCTTTCACCATTCTCCACCATCTTTCAAATCATTCTGGGGAGGTGGGTGGTTGGTATTCTCAAACTAGAAATATAGAAACGCTTCTTAAATTTCTAAAGAACATCAGACGGGTTTTGTGTCATAAGCACTGTGAGAAAACAAGAAAATTATGAAAACACACTGGGAAACAGATACCAGGGTTCAGCCTCTTGTGGCTTCTTTGGAAGAGGCCAAAAAGCCCTTGGACGGGAATGACCTGGATTCCACTGAGCATGTGTCATGGAAAGATCTGCAACATCACTGTTTTACTCATCTTGCTATTTTTTAAGAATTAACTGTCACGGTGCTGCCCACACCGGCTGATCAAAAACCTGGGTACACTGTAATCACTGGTGACTGCAGAAACCCTATCAGGCCCCAGCAGTCGCTGAGATCTGGGTTCACCCCCACACTTCCAGGGCACAGGAATGACACCTGCCATTGTGGCCCCTATCTGGGAACCACAAAGTCATCCCACGGATTACACTGCTGGGAGGGTACATGTGATGGATTCATTCATGAATATTCATGACTAGTGAATATTTAACAGCCATTGACAGAAAGCTTCCTGGGGACCCATCCAGCTGATAAGCGGCAATTCATTCCATGCTTGTTGAGCCCTGGACAAGTGTCAGGTAGAAGACACGTCCACAGCCGCCGCAAACAGCAAAGCTGGAGTCAGCTAGGCTCTCCTTCCATTCCTTGTTAGCTGTGGCATCCTGGACAACACAGTCTGGCTCTTTATGCTTCGGCTTCATCATCTATAAACTGGAGATAATGGTAGACTTACCTCAAAGGCTTGATGGGCTTATCTTAGTACAGCATGTACACCCAATGAATGTCATGTCCTCCAGAGACATTCCCCTTAGTACGCTCCTCAAACTACATCAGATTTCTTCTTTGTACCCGGCAAGCTTTCCTCCGTAGTACTTGCCAGTTTCTAACTCTAGCTACTTTCCAGCTTAATGATCTGATTAACCGCTCTCTCTCCCACAGGACTTTTAAAATTATCATAAAGGCAGAGATTCTGTCTGATTTGTCTAATATACCCAACACCCAGAAGAGTAGCATGTAATAGGTGCTCAATAAATATTTGCTAAGCTAACAAACTAGGTTGGCAAATTCACAAAATAATACAAAGATGAAACAGCCCTCATCAAGGAGTTCCCAGGCCACTGATGCAGTCCTCAACTCTAGCTGCATTTAGAGTCACCTGGGGAGTAATACTCTTGTAATCCCACTACTGGACCCTACTCTGGAGCTACTCTTGGAGTGTGAGGGCTCGGGGAATCCTTGTTTTTGTATTCTAAGAGCTCTTCAGGTGATTTTATTTTATTACTTTATTTTTAGGTTGCATGGCGCAGGTTGTGGGATCTTAGTTCCCCGACCAGGGACTGAACCTGTGCCCTTGGCAGTGAAAGTGTGGAGTCTACCCACTGGACCACCAGGAAATTCCCTCTTCAGATGATTTTAATGAAAAGCCAGGATTGAGACTCACTGGTCTAATGCAAGAGAGACAGGCTAACAATTACAATACTACGGGATGTGTGCTCTACAGCCACAGAACTTCCTGTGATGATGGAGATACCCTGTGTCTGCACCCCCCAATGTTGTAGCCACAGTCACACATGACTACTGAGGACTCAAAATGTGGCTACTGAGATGGAGGGCCTGAACTTTAAATTTTATTTTAATTAATTTAAATTTAAAAAGCCATGTGCGATTGGCTAGTGCAGACCTAGGGCAAAGTACACACAACAACCCTGAATCCAGGTTTCAAAGGGGAAACCTTTGGGGGGGGATTCGAAGCTCAGTCAGCTGCGGTCCCCCCCAACCACAGGAGAGTAGCATCTGGGAGAGGAAACGGCAGCCAAACTCTGCACTCACCCCCACTTCAACTCTCCACCTTACATACACACAGGGACAACCTCTCCCCACTGCCACGTCCAGGACAGCTGGGACCAAGGAAATGCTTTAAAGAAGCACATTCCCAAGTACAAGAGCCTTTGTGTGAGCTGCTGAACGACATGGTCATTGAGGCCAAGGCAAGAAATGTGTCTTGAGTAAGGACACTTGGAAAAGAAAGTCACATGGAGCCCCGAGCAGAGTAAATGTGGCAGCACCTCACAGCTGTAAATCAGAAGTCTCCCTCTGTGACTCACAGGCAGAAACCATACCATTATGGAGAACTGACATTTATTCCTTAGGCAGATAACGGCTCATTAAGCTCTTTATAAAATCAGACTGGTCCAACATTATTTGCAGAAAGACTGAATTAATATAGAGAAAGCACCCATGCTATTGACCTACCTGCCATTTTTTCTCATCTACTATGTGTTAAGCACGGACTGCGTGGCAGGCAGTGTGTCAGGGGCCTTAAATATTCCCTCATTTTGTCCATACAATACCCTGTAAATTAGATATTATTTTCTCATTTGATGGTGAGGCAATTTAAGACTCATGGAAGTCATTATTTACTTATTTATTTATTTACTTACTTATTTAGTTATTTATTTTGGCTGCACCAGGTCTTAGTTGCAGCACGGGGATCTTCGTTGCGTGCAGCATGAGGACTTCTTCCTCGACCTGGGATCGAACCTGGGCCCCCTGCATTAGGAGTGTGGGGTCTTACGCACTGGACCACCAGGGAAGTCCAAGACTCATGGAAGTTAAATAATTTACTTTAACAAGTAGTGACAAAGCTAGGATTTAAACTTAGATCTATGCTACACCTAAGTTTCTTTTTTATAAAGTCTGTCTAGTATTCTATTATATAGATATACTATTGTTTATTTAACAAATCTCCATTTTCTGTTTTACCAAATCACAGTCAATGCTTCAATGAACCTACTTGTATATAAAGCATAACACACACACATACATATAGAGAAGTACATAAATCCTAAGTGTAGCATTTGATGAATTATCAAAAAGTAGACTTATCTATGTAATACCCTCCAAATTAAGAAACAGAACAATACCAGCACCTCAGAAGCCCCTTGTGCCATCTTCCAGTTATTTAACCCACTCACATCCCCTATTAAGGGCTACCACCTCATCGGAGTTCATTAGAAGGAAGCTAAGACATAGGTTATAAGTTAGGTGTATAATCTAGGCCAAGACTTAAAGCACCATTTGGTCAATACATAACCAGACAAATATCATTTACCTACCTTGATTAGAAGTTAGTGTTTTATTGGATATAAAGCAATTAGAGACACGTCTCCAGGAACCAGGGTACAAAATGTGTTAATTAGGATTACAGAGTGCCCTAAGCCTGGGGCTTTAATGAAGAAAAGAGGCAACTGATTCCCAGCTCTGACAAGAGGAGGAGGACCAGGAAATACCCTATGATTTTATCACAAGAGTGAGTATAAATGTAAATAAAATATAAAACATATAAATGTATTGTATTTACTGAACTGCCATGAGGTGGTAAGACTTTTACAGATATTAACTACTTAAATCCCTTCAACAACCCTGTAATATCACGATCCCCGTTTTACTTTTTATTTATTTATTTATTTTAACATCTTTATTGGAGTATAATTGCTTTACAATGGTATGTTAGTTTCTGCTTTATAACAAAGTATCCCCATATCTCCTCCCTCTTGCGTCTCCCTCCCTCCCACCCTCCCTATCCCACCTCTCTAGGTGGTCACAAAGCACCCAGTTGATCTCCCTGTGCTATGCGGCCACTTCCCACTAGCTATCTACCTTACGTTTGGTAGTGTATATATGTCCACGCCACTCTCTCACTTTGTCACAGCTTACCCTTCCCCCTCCCCGTATCCTCAAGTCCATTCTCTAGTAAGTCTGAATAAAGATTCCCGTCTGTCTTCCCCCTAGGTTCTTCATGACCTTTTTTTTTTCTTAGATTCCATATATATGTGTTAGCATACGGTATTTGTTTTTCTCTTTCTGACTTACTTCACTCTGTATGACAGACTCTAGGTCCATCCACCTCACTACAAATAACTCAATTTCGTTTCTTTTTATGGCTGAGTAATATTCGATCCCCGTTTTAGAGAGAAGATGGAGGTTCAAAAAAGTGAAGTAACCAGCTCAAGGTCACGCTGCTGGTTAGAGGGAGAGAAAGGGTGCAAACCCACAAGCATACAACCTCAGAGCATGCCCTTTCCATTGTACTCCACTGCCTTCCCTTCCCAGGTGTTCTGTTACAGACAACTGATCTCTTAGAGACCTGGCCTCTGGGAAAGCGAGCTGGTATTGCAATACCAATAACAAAAGATGTGAGTCAGAGACCTTGAAACTCATTTTATGTTTGCAGGCCTCTCCCTCCCTGGGGCACTGGAACCTACCATTTCTTGTGGTTACCTACTGTTTATCTTAATTCGGTTTACTTCTTCTAATCCACTGACAACATACTTTTCTCTCCAAGACGACAAAGTCTCTGACCAAAGCTAAAACATTTGGTGACACAGGTTACCTGGCCTGCCCTGAGCCAGATGCAAAGACTCGAGTTGGCAGGTCTGTCCAGGTCTCTCCCTTTAGCCTCGTCCTCATGTGTCCCCTAACTTTCACCCCACGCCTGTCACCAATACGGATTTTCAAATGTGTACAGGTACACTTCCGATGGAAAAGATCCTCATGTGTTTAACTGAGGCCACCGAATTACAGTCTGACCAACCACACAAAGAGAATTTTACATATCTCCTATGTCACTTGTGGCAAAATTACCTATAACTCTTCTGAAGTTTTGCACTGTGTAATAAAACCCACTGCAACTAATGTTTTTCCTTCTTTTTACTTGGGAAGCAGTAACAGGTTTGGACTGACAGAAGAGACAGAAAAAAAGAGAAAATCTGGATTTCTTTGACTTACTTGTTTTTCCATTTGTATCAAGTCTTCCAGAAACTTAGCATCTAACAAATAACAAAAAACTGCAGACAATATATGTAATTGGTGTTATCTGCGTTGGTAAGTACTTACCTTGACCGGAATTATATATTGCTTTTACAGACTTCTTAACTTTCTGTAAGGCTGTTCTATCTTGGTCTAGAGCCAAAAAAAAATGGTAAGTTAAAAAAAAAAAAGGAACTAAAGAAAAAGAAAATCTCATTCATAACTGTATTTGTTGTGCTGGGCACTGCAGCAACAGCAAACTGGTATATTTATCAACAATGAACCCCTTCAGAGACACGAAGTGCGCCCAGGATTTGAGTAGTTATATTTTGGGGATAAATACGGTCATTCCACAAGCTCAACGTTGGGTGAAATGGATAAGCTGGTAGTCAGTCGGTGACCGTGCTAAGCTATGCACAGGAAAGAAAATATAAGATACCTAAGATCTGATTCTTTCACTCGGAGAGTTTACAACCTGGGAAGGGAGAAGGGCCAACATATGACATGGATGACACCTTCCCAGGGAACAAAACACATCTTATCACCTAATGGTAATTTCAGCCAGAAAGAAAACATTTAAGGGAGTGGGATAAGCAAGAGTTGACCCCGAAGAGCTTCTCAAGCTTTTAAACTTGAGGATTCCTTTTAGTTAAAAAAAAAAAATTTTTTTTAATGACATAATGCCACGTGTATTTAAAACATTCTGTTTATTAAAAAAGCACAACATGAGAAATGCTACCATGATGCAGGTAATGCTTGTACATGACTTCTTAGGTGATGAATCAACACATCTCCAGTGATCTACAAGGCAGGGGTGAGGGGGCTGTTTCTGGGGGACTGTCACTCCTGATTCTTGTCCCAGGTGCTGGATACACAACTGGGTTTCGTTTGTGAAAATCCATCAAACCCCGCACTTAGGATATGTACTCTTTTGTATGTGTGTATTACACTTCAAAAACAAGTCAATGTAGACATACTCATGGCACGCTGACCTAGCTTCTTAGAATAAATTCAAGCCCCTCTCTGCTTTCCCAAGGTCCACGGTCCATTCACAGTCTGGGAACCCCTGGAGGGTGGGTCAAGATTTGGAGGGCAGAAGCAATAGCAGCAATAAAAATAAACCAGTATAATAAAGTTTAAAAACACTCAATGTGCACTCACAACCTTTACATCATCTAAACCTCAAGACTTCAGATGAGTGAACGGAAGCCCACGGAGGGTAAGTACTTGCTCTCTGCAGGGTACGGGGGGAGCTGCAGGGGGCAAGGTGATGGCAGTAGGCATCTGTTATTCCCCTTCTTCAAAATGGGCTTTCCTGCCACTCTAAACATGGGGTTCACTGGGCGCTGCCCCTTTCCTTTGGCTCCTGTTCTCTGAGCACCCAGGACTGGCCAGGTGAGCAGGGCCCATGCTGGGCTCAGTCCTGCCTAGGATTTCTGAGCTTGGGATCCGGGATCATAACATGCAGCCCCTTTCTGATGATGCGAGCCTGGGGGCCACCAGGGGTTCTGTTTCTAGCTGTGTGGAAGAGTCTGGCCAGACAGGATGATGTTAACAGAGACGAAGCACCAGAAACAAGAGGTGGAGGGGGTCCTGGTGGCAGCTGAGTCCTTGCTCCCAGCTGTCCCCAAGTCTATATCACTGCCAACCTTCCTGTAGACTGAGTACATGGGACAATAAATTCCTTTTGTCAGAAGCTAGTTGAAGTTGGGATTCTATCACTTGCAACCACAAGTCCTAAGTGACACAAGAACTAAAGTTTACTGAGCACTTACTACACCAGGCATAAGCTTGTAGAGAAGATGTACCAAACAGATATCTTATCTCTTTGAGTTACATCTTTACAAAAATCCTGTGAAGTAGCATCTATATTTTTCAGCTAAGGAAATGTGATAGGTCTTCAATAAATATCTGTAGGAAAGGAGGGAGGGAGGGAGGGAGGGAAATATTTACTAACTTGCTCAAAGTCACAAAGCCAGAAAGTGCTAAAATCACATTTTACACTAATGTCTCCCGAATCCCAAATCTAATGGGATGCTGGGATAAAAACCAGCGTTTTGCAGACTGTGGATTAACGCTATTTCTACCTTGCCCATCACTCACTTTCCACTTCCACAACTTTTTTCACAGCCACGTCCCATCTGCACTTCTTTTTAATTAACATTTTTCTTTAAATTCATTCACTTTTTTTTTTCCATTCACATCTTTTTAAAAAATTTAAATATACTCTAAAGAGCTGGCTCACTCAACATTAACAGGAGATACCCTAAAAATGACTATGTGCCTCTAACTACATAAAATGCTCATCTGTCCACTACCTCAAATCACCTCATCTAATGCCAGTGAAACTGCATATCACATTTAAGGACACAATGTTTTAGGACACAGCTCCAGAGGAAGAGACAAAGTTTGAGTAATTTCAAAGATCTGAGGTTTGTACATCAGAGGACAGAATGAAGATAACTAACATTTTAATAAATGCTTAGTCATAAAGGTGCTGAGATTTACATAGATTATCTCACTTAATTCTTATAAAAACCCTAAGAAATAAGTACTGTTACTGGATTCATTTTATAGATGAGGAAACAGAGGCTTAGAAAGTGTAACTTGCCCAGGTGGCAGAGTAGGAATTTGAACCCAGTTCTTCACAGTAAAACTCCACCTCCAGATCCCTACCCAGTTCTGCATTCCAATGGTATCTGTGAAGAACTGAAACTAAAAGCCGTCTCATCTTAAGAGGGCAATATCCACGAGTTTTCAGAGAAAAATCTGTGTTAAGAAACTACAAGACATTTAGGTTGCTAGGAGACTGGGAGGGAAAGACAGTAAGGCAAATAAGCACTCATTTTAAGAGATGGGATCCAAAGGGTTTATCCTTTGCTGAACCGCTTTTGTGGTAAGGATATTTTAAAAAATAATTCTAGTAACAGCCACCATTTATTTTTTATGTACATATTTCTGCCATCTTTTTTTCTGATGAAAACCCCTGGGCTTTAGGGAAGTGAAACAACCTGCCAGTTGTCACACATCACGTAAGAGAAGAACCAGCCTATGCTTTTTCAAACAAGCCACCTAAAAATCCATCTCAGAAGGCACGCTCATGTTTCTCCTAGATCTTACGATTTTTAAATAATTTTCGAGAAAGGCAAAAAGATCTCCTTCTGGAAGAAAATAACCTATCAGCTCAGCTTTGGGGAGTCATGACCACTGAAGGATGATTCTACTACTGGTAGAGAAATTAATGAGTGGGCTTTAATGTCCATGCACATTTAGAGTTAATGACTCCAAATGAGCAAAGGGCTGGAAAAGATTTCAGCCGTAACATTTTATGAGACCAGTTATCTGCTTCCTTTTTGCAGGAGGGAAAGTCTCCGAAATTTATGTTGAATTTTTACCAACCTGTCTATAGAACTAATAGGATGTAAGGTTCAGGTAAAGGTTATTAATGACATTCACATTAGACAGCCACCAAGCCACCATTATGTCCGTGTGACACTTCTCTTTTTACACTCTACTATTTGGCCATGGGCAAAAAGCAGCTGAGTAAAATGCAGTTTTAAGAACTCCGTGTTTAAGAGAGCAGGGAACACTGTCCTTCAATCAAACAATGCTCCCTCCAGAGAGAACACGTCTAAACAGGCTATAGAGCGCCATTCTCTCGACAGCCAGACAAGCAACACCTGCAGTGACATCTTTTGAAATGTCCTATATGTGAAACTACATAAAGCTAAGAGAAAAGTGGCGGATGCATGGGCTACAAAATTATCCTACCTCTCAACCCGTTAAAAGTTGTTAAAATATGTGCCTGCGTTTCTAAGCATGCATCTGAAGGTGAACAACTCAAAAGCGTATGCGTTTGTGAGAGGAGAGAGGGAGGGGAAGGAGGATGAATGAACCACGACAGGAGTCCAGGAGAATATGCTCATCTCTAACAGTCGAATAACACCTCCCCCACCTAGAACTTTGCAACACGGCAACTTCCCCTTCCCTGCATTACTAAAGAGCAGGGCCGTTAACCTAGAAAAGCACTTCCCATCTTTATATGGAGACATATTACTTTTGTTTCATGTACAGTCCTAACAAGCCTGGGCGTCTGAATACACAGAGAAGACACAGGGTACTGCAAATTAGAGAGAGATTGCTGGAGAAACCGCACCAACAGAAGCTGGCCACCAGAGGATTCAGAAAGATTATACAAACCGGACATAAGAATGCAAAAACTCCTTAAGAATCAGAGGCCGTTCAGGGTAGGACGTGGAGCCTTTCGTCCCACTCCAGGCCGAGCAGCATCCCTGGGTCACAGCGGAGTGCAAACAACACATGTTCTCAGAGATGCACAGGCACCCAGCCACGCCCGTGTCAAGCACAGGGCATCTGCACTAGCTGATCCCTCTGCCTGGAGCGCTCGGCCCTAACCTCTTCAGACGATGGGCTCTTTCTTCTTACCCAGGCCTCAGAACAAAAGCCCCTTCCTCCGAAAGGCCTTTTATGGTCAACCTAAAGCAGCACACCCTCCTGCTTCCCAGTCACTCTCTCATATACCTCACACTAGATATTCCAGAGCACTACACACCCCGAAATGATCCTGTTCATGACCTGTTTACCATAATGGTATTTATCTCCCTCCACTGGAAGAATGAAAGCTCTATGGAGACAGGGGCCCTGCAGAACGTGTTCATGGCTGAATTCCCATTTCCTGTGCTTGGCAGATGGCAGATGTTCAAAAAATGTTTATGAAATGAAGTAACAAACGATGAAGAAATGAATTCCTCAGTATTCTCAGCTCCCCAAATAGGAAAGGATGCAATGCAAGACTTGCCTTGCAAATGGCTGAATAAAGTTCTGAATTCAGAAAACATGGCCCTCTGTAATTCCTCCCGATTGTTCTGAACAGCCAACGTTTAAATGTATGTGTTAAATAAATGTGTGTGTGACACATGTATGAGGCATATGACCACACAGTACCATGAGTAATGGTTTAACAGGACAGACAGAACTTACACATTTTAAGTTAGTTTTGTACCTTAGAATAGTTATTCTGGCAACTTCCTTAAAAATTTTTATTAGAATATAGTACCCCTACATTAAATGAGCAGTGGCAATACGACTGTTAATGTTAAGATTTTCTATTTCAGAATTACTTTCTAAGGCTAGGCACCTTCTTGTCAATATACTCAAATGGGAAAAATGTGTTTTATTTTAGGTAGATGTGATTTTTGAAAATAAGCACGAGTCTTTGGCGCTAAATCTTATGAGTATACCTACAGAGAAAGGAAACAGTGGATAACAATAAAAGACTAGCATAGAATTTCTCACAGACATGGCCGGGCAGACACCTCCCACCTTCCAGGGATGCTGAGCATTAAGTAGATTATGTACCTGGATGTGGCTGGCACAAAGCCTCGCACAGAGAGCAGGTGCTCAAAACCTGCCAGCATCATTACCCTCGCCTCTGAAGGCACTTCCAAGACAGAGATTCCTGAAACATTCGGAGCGGTGACAGCAAAGCATCTCTGAACCAAGCGCTCCTACGAGCAAAGTGATTTCTTCAATGAAAAGAACTTTTACTCACTTGGGGGAAAAAAGGAGTGTTTCCATTTTTATTATTTTAATAGTCATATTCAGAGAGGTAATTTCAAAAATGCACTTCAACAGAAGCATTTGTCCCATAATCACCACAAAGCGAATGCTCTTCCTCTGTGTAATTCCTGTAATAGGGCAGCCAAGGGAAGACTGCATTGGCCTAATTCGGGTTCAGAGCCTGACTCTGCTTCAGCCTCCAGCTTGTTGAGCAGTCCCTCTACCTTTCCGAGAGGAGGGAGATGCCTACGTAACATTCTCATAAACTCGCTGAGAACGAAACAGTGATACGAGCTCTCATGCAGCCTCACAGCCAAATCAATACGTTAGTTATCCATCACAAGACCCCATATACTAGAATCTATGTGTATAGTTGTGATGGGAATCAGGTTATGAGCCCAGAGAGGGATCCTATGGGATAATGAGGGCACTGTGAATAAAGGAGCCAGAAGGGAGAGTGACCTTGCTATTTCCTCAAAAAAGAGGAGGGTTAGGGCAATCCATGCAAGTGAGTTTCTGTTCTGAGGATCAAACTTGGGTTTTTATAACATTTGCTCACTTATTCATCCATTATCTGCGCCTGGCACGAAGTGGACCCTACTCTGGGCCAGGCACTGGCCTAAGTGTGAAAATCCATACTGCGTGTGCCTTTGCTTCCCCATCTGCGTGTCCCCCACTTCTACCTGCTACAGCAAAACAACAAAACCCTTCACTAGGATCCGTGGGAAGCTTGGTACTGCTTTTGGTTAAGACTGATGAAGGAAGTTATTCAAAAAATATTAATCCTCGCTACCCTGGGGTTTTTAGCCACACTTCCCAAATCATTCCACTCTTTACCTCGTATTTTAGGGGTTTAGTACCTGTGTCTCTTCCCCTACTCAGTCAATTAAAAGTTCTCCAAGGATAATACATTTGTTTCTTTCTTCACACAGAAGATGCTAAGTAAGAACTGAATGAACACACACACACACACACACACACACACACACACACACACACACACGGAAGGATGAACAAGAATCCACTGTTCTTAGAATAAAACCCAGGTCCTCATTACTGCCAGCCAGGCCCTATGTGATCCAGCCCTCTGACTTCTGTTGCCACACTCTCCACTCCTCATATCTAAGCCACAGCCGCAGTCTTTCTGCACCCACAAGCTGGCATCCACCTGAGAGCTTCTGCAACTGCTAACGTTTCTGCTGAAATCCTCTTCTCAAAACTCTTCCCCAGATCTAGAGGGGCCTGGCCTGCTTGTGTGTGCGCTCTCTCTCTCTGTCTTGTTTTTTCCAGCATTCAGCTCAAATGCTGGAAGCACAGCCCCTGTTCATCTGAGGAGTGGAAGTATGGGGCACTGAGAAGTATCCTGTGTGTAACGTCAGCAGCGGCACAGAATACCTGCAGGCAGGAAGCAGCACATGGCAACAGCAGCTCGTATGAAAGGAAGAAGCAAAGATGTTATTGTTTGTTAGTTTCAAGATTAACAGTTGGATGAGGATGCTACGCAAGGGGAAATGATCAACCTAAAATAAAATCTGATTTGCATAATGCAGCCAAAAAATGGAAAGTTGACAGGTCATCCACAGAAACAGGTTTTAAGCTCTTTATCTGTGCTATTTTAGACTATTAAAAGTGTCCTTAAGATTCAGATTCTTCCATATTCTCTGATATCAATCAGAAACTTTCAATGTCCTCTACTCTACCTGTAACTCCCCCTGTAGCTCCCTGTAGCTGAATGGCTGCATGAGGGGGAATTTGACCCACAGGCAGCAGAGATCTGCAGGTGCTAACTACTCAGGGCTTGGGCCCCACTGGGTAAGTCACTTCACAGTTCAGATCTGCAGCAAAGATTCAATGTACCACTTTCAGCAATACTTCCTCAATGATTCTAAGGACCTATTCCATGCAAGAAACCACCACCAACCTACCAACTTTCCAAGCCAAAGAAAAGATACTGCATAAAACTGTGACTCATAAAAGTCCCCTTCCCTGTGTAGGCATAAGTTACCCCTTAGATGTGTACACATCTTGAGAGCATGGACTATGCTAGGCCCAGAGTGGTGGCTCAATAAATGCGAGTCAAATGAATCTGCCTCTACGTTGAAGGCATCTAGAATTAAAGGTGTATAGGATAGCAGTGGAACTCACAGAATGCTGTTTATTTCTCATGAATTATTTATTTTCAAAACTTAAGCGTTCCCTACAATCCCTCACTGCCGTATTCAAGACTTTTTGCTAAACCATTCCGATTCTTCCACTGATGTCGGGACGAGCAGTGTGAACCGGGAAAGTGGAACGGGTCGGTCCCCTTTAAGACCCTTAAAGCCAAACCTGCCATCACAAAGCACAGCCACCTCACACATTTTGTAACCAAGCCCAGTCTTGCTTCTCTCTGTGAAGCTCCATCTCTAACGGCTAACGGCTAGAGTCCTTGCTGGTCCCACACGGTCTAGCACAGCTACTACAGGGGGCCCCCCAGTCCCACGGGGTCACTGACATCCCAGCATTCAACCACCACTTGTTAGCCTTTGCCTCTGGTGTGCATCCCGGTCCTGGAAGTAGCAGGGCCTGGCTGTGCTCGAGAAGTGGACGCCTCTGTTAAGAGCTCGGGCCGAGGCCAGGGAGACCTTGTATCACTTCCTACTGGCTCCGTGGGACCTGCTCAAGTGAGCCATCCTGTGACACCCATGCCCTCCTCACCCGATACCGGCGCAGACGGTGTTCCCGTCTCTCCTCCTTCCCCTCTAACTGTCCTTAGAGCTGTATACTGGCCCATTCTCACCTCCCTTTGCCCTCACACTGATGATGATGGGAGGAGGATAAAAATAACAGAAACGTGTTTCATACAGATTATCTTATTTAATCCTCGCAGTAACCTATAAGGACGTTTCTGTTACCCATATTTTACAGAGAAGGAGACTGAAGCTCAGGGTCGCCCTGGATCCTGCAGCTAGTCAGAGAGACGGAGCCAAGATTCAAGCCCAGGTCTTTTTGACCCTCAACCAAGTATTCGTAAGCATCGTGTCCACCAACCTTCCGACTGGACACAGTGGGGTGCAGAGGATGGAGGCACCTTTAAAAGACAAAATCAGCCAAGGATTCGCTAATCAGGCCATGAGACAAACAACTTCAAAAACCTTTCCCTTCCCAATCTAGGGGTTCTCTGTGAAGAAGCCAAAGAGCAACTGAAACCAGCACTTTGCCTGAGAACCCAAAGCTGCTCTTTAAGGAGGGGGAGGGGACAAAAGCCAAGTGGGAGGAGGTCATCCTGCAGCTCGCAGGGGCTGTGCCACCTGAACTGCCCACCAGCCGCTGCACGTGGGTCCATCTGCTAACCAGCCCCTGTGCTCGGCGTGGCAGCAGTGAGCCGAGTCCTCAGAGAGGGGCTCCACTCGGCTTCAGCTGCACCCGGGGAACTGCAGCGCAGTCTTCATGGACTTCACGGAGAGCCAGACGGGACGCTGGGTGTGATTCTCCCTAACGCTGACGGCTGGCATGTGCAGCCCCACTCAAATAACAGGCGTAAGGTCCGTAACTGATCACAACAGCACATGGAGACGCACAGGCTCGTGAAAGCTTCTAGGTGCGCCTTACAACATCAGTGACTGAAGGTCACCACTGAGGGTGACTGGTAGGAAAACCCTCGAGAAGAACTGGTGGGCTTCTCCTTGGGGTCAGCCAAGCAAACAGGAGCTCATTTTAAAAAGAGGGACAGGGCTTCCCTGGTGACGCAGTGGTTGGGAGTCCGCCTGCCGATGCAGGGGATGCGGGTTCGTGCCCCGGTCCGGGAAGATCCCACATGCCGCGGAGCGGCTGGGCCCGTGAGCCATGGCCGCTGAGCCTGCGCGTCCGGAGCCTGTGCTCCGCAACGGGAGAGGCCACAACAGTGGGAGGCCCACGTACCGCAAAAAAAAAAAAAAAAAGAGGGACAGCTTCTCCACTGGGTACTTCTAAGCCGGCTCTGGTCCACAGAGAGGTCACTTTTGTCCCTGCTGAACAATGTGAGAGTCACAGAGAGGAACATCCAGAGATGGGGCGCATCCATCCACAAATATGTGCTCCTCCACAGGCCAAGGTCCATACTAGATGTGGGGCCGCTGGGCAAAGACTAAACAGTTCTCTTCTTCAAGGGGGGAAAGACAGGAAACAACGGGGCGCACACCAACATTTCTCAAAGGAGAAACGCCTGGTGTTCAGAAGCACCAGGGAGGTCAGGTGGCCAAAGCCCGTGGCCACATGGAGGATAAAGTGACAGATCACGCAGGGATCAGAGGCCACGGAAAGGAGTCTGGGTTTCATTCTGAAGGCAAAGGTTAGTCAAAGATGAGGCCGCCGGGGTTTTACAAGAACGAGGCGATTCCTCCTGAACTTCAGAAACACGACTCCGGCTGATGTGCTGGGAACGGAAGCAAGAGCCCATCAGCTGCGTATTTCACAAGCAGAACTTCTCTTAAGTCTTTCTGCTGTGGCTCAATCCACTTCTTCCTCTAGGATCACACCCCATATTTAAGGCTTCCTCCAAAAACCTCCTCCGCCCTGCACACCCACTCAGTACCTGGGCAGATGGCAGCAAGACACTCAGCTGGACCCGAGAGGCCAGGAAACCCTGCCAATCCCACCTCTGCAGCAGTTCTTAAACCCATCCCCAGGGCTCCTGCCTGACTTCAGGACTGGATCATGCCCCAGGAAGACGGAGGAGGCTTTCTAAACTATGAATCTGACTGCGTCACTCTCGTGCGCTAAAACCCAGAGACTCAGAAAGCCCTCTCTGCCTCACCCGACACTGCTTCCGCAGACTCCCTTCTGCAGCATGCCGACCTGCGTCTCTCCCACCTTTCACTCTACTTTCCTGGTAGTCCAGATACATGGTGTCCAAACATACTAAGCGCCTGTCTGGCCTCTGTGACTCTGGAGATGCCAATTCCAATAGCTACAATTCTCTCCTTTCTCAAAAATACTTCTGCCTTTTCTTCACCATCTTAACCATCTTACAAACACATGCTCAGCCTTTAAGACTGAGTTTGTCATCTCTGTTAAACCTTCCCCTTCCCTCTGAGAAAGAATCACTCTTCATCCTGTAGTGCTGTGAGAGCACTTATCATAATGACTTTTCCCCTTACATTTCTATCTCCAACAAAAAGTAGCTATTAATCCTTCAAGATACTACATATGTACTCACTTCATTTCCCCAGCTGTACAGCCAGCTTCCCAGCCCTGCCCCAGGACTGCACGTGTGTGACCGGGAGACCCAGCTGTTCACAGTGCACAGGCAGGACCCCACGCAGGATCCGGGTCACCTGGCAGCTAACTCTGACTCCTACCCCTCAGACCTCTCAGGTTCCCAGCTTTCTGACCTGCAAATTTGGAAGACTGGACCAACATGCAGCTTCTTCTAGCTCTAATTTTTCTGAAAACCAACTATTTTCAAGTACTAGGGACCATATCCTACTGCTTCAACTGCCTTAACATATTAGATTTTGTTTTTTTGTGTTTTTTTTTTTGCGGTACGCGGGCCTCTCACCACTGTGGCCTCTCCCGTTGCGGAGCACAGGCTCCGGACGCACAGGCTCAGCAGCCATGGCTCACGGGCCCAGCCGCTCCGCGGCATGTGGGATCTTCCCGGACCGGGGCACGAACCCGTGTCCCCTGCATCGGCAGGCGGGCTCTCAACCACTGTGCCACCAGGGAAGCCCTAGATTTTGTTTTAAAGAAAAGATACCTTAATTTTTTTAAAGTAACATGATTGGTACCAACAGCAACTGATGCTGGCAAGGACCTTACGTTTAAGATCTCTATGCAGTTAAAAGGATAAACCATGGCTTTGGTCTCAGATTCTAATTCCAGGTCATTTCTGGGTCCCTTTTTTGCATCGTCTTGTCTTCCAAGAAATGTTTTGCAAAGTTCATCTTGAATGTTGCATTCAAAGACTTTATCAATCACGTAAAACAAGCATTACTAATGCCTTTTTAAAGATGAAGAAAATGAGTCAGACCAAGTATCCAGGGCCAAAAACCTAGGAAATGGCAAAACCAGGCTTTTCACCCTGGGAAGTCTAACTCCAAAGTCTGTGTTCTTTCTGCCACATTCGAATAAAAGACACGCTTTATTCCACTCCTTATTATGCTTAAGTATACCGCACACTAAGCTTTCTATAGGTGGCTCAGCTGCCCAGCTCCTGAGGATACAAGTTCTAACGGAAGACAAGCCATAAGCCACTGGTGACGGCCCCAGTTCAGTAGAGTTTAGAACTCCTGTGTACTCTCCAACACAAACCTCAGACCTGCCGACTGCAGATCTGGCCATCGTTAAGTAATGGTTTTTACAAAGAAAGACAGGCCTAATCTGACAGAGAACATCAAGAAACTCCAGCTCCACACGTGCATGAAGGTGATTACTAAAAGCGAAGGACCGTTTCTTGTGAAAAGAACAACAAAATGGATTCAAGCGGCGTTTTCCCATACTGCAATCTGCAGGAAACTATTTCTAAGACGTTGGGAAGTATTCTGGGGAAAAAAGAGGCCATGACAAATTTGGAAAACACCATATGCTAACTATACCTTTTTTTTGGATACCCAAGGCGCACTAGAATATCAAAGACTGGGATATTTTAAAGAAACGTGTTTAACTTTATGACCCAGCAATTCTCCATTAAAATAACTGAAATAATTGATTAAAATCAGGATTTCTTCTTGGCACACCTATGGAACAATATTTGTTGGGACATCAATGTAGAAAACTCCATATTTTAAAAAAGTCTAACGAAGTTAAGCCTCAAAAAATGCACTATGTGTATCAGTTGAGAGGTCTAATGATGTTCTCATGTCAACAAGACATACTATCAGGAAAGAGCCAAGACAAAAACCAAGATAAAACCAAAAAACAAAACAACAACAAAACAAGATAAAAGAACTAAGAGGGGAAAATAATCACAACAACGAGAAGAGGAAAAAAAGTTGACGTCTGCAGGACATTATTAGTATGTGGAATTCTTATTTCCCTACTATCATGATCCAGAAGGCTGAGGACAAAAGACATTAACAGAGAAACTGAAAACTGTAATAAACTTACGCAAAGAATTTCAATCACACCGATAATTTTTAAATTCCAAGTAAAACAATACTGAAGTGTCTTTTTGTCCTTATAGAGATGTTAACAAAATAGAAAAGGTAATAAAAACAATGAATGGATAGGCTACAGAGAAACAGTCCCAGCTGATACACAGGACAAACTGCATTCCAAGTCATGCTGCTCTTTCATCCGACACAGTAATCCTATTCCAGATAATTCCTATCAAACGACCACCACCCCCTCAAGAATAAATTTTAAAAAGATACTATAAAACACGTCACCAGATTTTACAGCGCAAAAAGCAAGAAATAACCTAAATCCAACAACAGGGAGATGGCCAAGTAAAATAGGAAACAAATAAGAGGGCTTATATGGTCACTCAAACGTATGTATGTAACAATTAGAAAGGATAAGGACAGCCATTTATTGAAGGTCTATTTTGTGAGATGTGCAAATACTATGAAATTCCATTATTTACAATGTAAAATTACAGATATTATAAAGATGTGAATTATCTAGAAATGTAAAGCTTAGAAAGGTTCACAGAGACGTTTTAAAAGCTGTTGCTACCTCAGACTGCTATGATTAGGAACTTTTTTTCTTCTAAAATCATTTCCTTATGCAATATTATACGGTTGATGTAGTACTTAAGTTTTTTTTAAAGCCTTTTAACAGTGTCTTATAATACATGCTTTTCCCTCAGCAACTGCAAGAGATCCAACAAGATGCTTTCATCGAAAATGAGGGAGAAACAGTACACATTCTCAGTAATTTCCTTGCTGCCTTGCAAACTGTACATTTAAAAAATTAGTAGAATATTGCGTTTCAAGAGCTCCTGTCTGGGGCCAGAAAGAAAACTGTAATCACAGCAATTACCTCGTGAACCTCTAATTTCTGCTGTAGTTCTAAAGTTCGGAGGAGCATACCCACCCACAAGCACCATGGCTCTTTCATCTTGAAGCAATTTCAGCTCCGTTCTTAGGAAAATAATAATTATAGGTACAACAAGGTATTTAAAGACCAAAAAAGAGTCATGAAAACACCATTTTCCATGTTATAACATAATGAGAGTTTCTTAAAAGAATTAAAACCTAGACCAGAAAGGAGTCATGTCTTTGCAGGACCCTGAGAATTTATCAGGAACCTACCTCATAACAAAACAAGAGTTTTCACTGGTGATCGGATTAGAAACTACGGAGCTACTTATTAGCCTTTTGAATTCCTACCAGTTCTGAGGTTCTATAATGTCCTAGTAAACCGTGTGTCCATGTCTTGACCCAATGATTCAAAATACGCTGCTGATGATTTAGAGCTATTCAGACTTAATCACACAATTTTATCTAAAGTGGAGAATCACATAACTGCTGACTAGATGCTGGGAAAACATGGTGGTTAAGAGCATAGAATGTGGAGCCAGACGGCCTGGAGTCAAAGTCTAGCTCCACTACTTACTAACTGTATGACCTGGGCCAGGTACTTAATCCAGCTGTGCCTCAGTTTCCCCACCAGTGATCCATCTCACAGATTTCCATGGATTAAGTAAGGTAACCACACAGATGAAATACTCAAAACGGTGCTTGGATCAGAGGCAGCGCTCAACAAATGTTAGCTAGAATCTGCAAGTGCAGGTACTTGGATTTATTTTTTCTAAGGTTCCTAAGAGGTATACAGTTAGCAAGAATAATTTTTATTGATACATGGCTGGTGGTGCTACTATAGAAGGAAAAGAAAACGGAGAGGCAGAGGCAAAACCTTCCACTCAGACCAGTTCTTTAGATCGGTGATCTCTCTACAATGCACACAGGAGAGTCCACTGTGATGTGGGAAAAAACCAAACAGAACTCCTGTTTGTACTGTTCTATGTTAAATAATTATACAATATTGGTACAGAAGAGTATGTATAGATATATATACATGTATATGCATATGGAATGCATGCTTAAAAAGATTTTACAAATGAGATGCACAGAAGCTTGGAAACCACTGCTCTGTTAATGAACATTAGGATTTTACTTCTCTTAAGTATGAACTGTGGGAAATGTGGAGTTAAGACAACCGTGCGGCCCAGGGGCTGTCTGCTGTCTGCATATACAGAGATGATAGCACTGTCCAATGTTTAAAAGGACGTTGCCAGAAATGCCAATGGGTTTTTCTCGAGTAGCAGCAACCAGTCTAATAATGTTAACTTAGAACACGGAAGGGTGTCAAAATTTCAAAATAAAAGAAAATTCCCTTATATATATTTTTTGTCACTTTTACTTTTTTGTGCCTGATTTTTCCAATTGCCCAAATATTATCACAATCTTTCCTTTCTGAGGAAATGAAGGCTCAGAGAGACTAGGTGACTTTTTCTAAGCCCACTTGGGTAATAAATGTGGTCTCAAAACTCAAGTCTCCCAAATCAGAATTTAATTTAAAAAAATTATTCTGTTCGCAGGTGTTCTGTAATTTTGAAGATACTACACTGCTAAAAGCACATGAAAGTGGATATTTCTCCCTAATCTTCTGCTTCCTACCACAAGGCACTTAGGAAACATGCTTTACCGGCCAAAAGAAAAACTTCAGAAAATTTTGTTTTTAACGTAACACAGAGCAAATGGAAAATACAAATTCTAAACTTCACCCATAATCCCACAACTCGAAAACACTATTTTCTTTTTTCTTGACTTGCCATCTTTGCTCATGGTACGTGATCTCTATGTAACTAATCAATGTTACATGCGATCTGTATTCTGCTTTTTTACTTAATTTTATACTGCAAACACGTGTGCTTATTCTGCCCGCATGAGCACGGCCATTACTACTTCAGCATTCCATCACTCCGGTATGTCATCTGTCTCCTATACATTTCTCTTACTGAAAGCTAACTTAATGGCCAGTTTTTTCACTTTCGTAAATAAAAGTATTTAAGACCTACTTTGCAGCATGGCTGTCAAATAATCAAGTTGCTTTTAATAAGGATAATTTTAAGTTGTACATGTTTTTAAACATGCTTACGAAATACCAGCAGATATCTTTTAATTCACATGCCCCCAAGTAACAACACTAACAGAAGGTCTTTAAGGTTTTTGACTTCTAAAATGCTGTCACATACCAGAAATGTCACAAAGATCTAACTAATCCTCTTGCAAATTACTCCTGAGTGCAGTTTAGAAGAGTGGTTAACTCAGAGTTGTAGGCATCTCAAAAGGATGCATCGGCTAATGTGGAACACTCCTCATTCTCACCCCCCTCCCAGAGCTGTCCCTTACAGGCACCCTTTCAAATAAAGCTCTCTCAGCAAAGCCAATTCACACAGATGTCTTATTATCAGGAGAATGCTCACAGACCCCAGGACCCACTGATTCAATATTACTTGAGGAAAACAAGGATGAGGTACCAGAGTTTGCTCTGCAGCACAAATGAGTATCACTGCTCCACTGGGTGCTGTTTCCATAAAGATAAATCTTCCTGTTTACAGGCGCTGAAGAAATTTTCCATAAATTAAACCTTATTCCCTCAAAGATGCACATATTAACATTTCAGAAATGCTTTCCTCAACAGGCATCAAGTTTTGTTGTTGCTTTATCAGAAAGAGTTCTTTTGTAATGTAAATAACAACCTCCTACATTCAGACAGAGCTTGCTTGAAAAGGGGCTGCATCTACGGAGTATTTGGAAAGCAACTTCAATCTCCACTGTATGAATTCATTCGTTTGACAATTATCTGGTGAGAACAATATCCCAGAGTCAAGGAATACAGAGATGGGCCCTGACCTCAGGGATCGTGACGGATTACTCCAATCACGTTTATTAAGTAGCTAGATACAAAATGTTTTTAAACATCAATGCTCCTCTATAGTATGACATCTGGGGTAAGTAGGCCAAGACAAAAATGTATCCATATTTACCTAGAAGCGAAGCATGCAGTAAATTTTAGAAAATGATTAAGAAAAAAATATAGCATGAAGCCAGGAACGATAAAGAAAATTCAGTCTCACTGATAAATACATATAAAAGCTTTTATTAAATTACATTTTATGGATTGAGTTATACTGCAAAGGGAGGGGGCAAATTCCCTTTGAGTGATTCTTTAATACACTGCTGGGAGTAAAATTAAAGGGACACACTAATGGTTTAAGAAGTGGTTTCCATTTTGAATACCAACATTAAAAAAAAAAAAAAACTGGAGTACAAAAGCTCTAAGAAAGCCATCAGCTTATAATCAATAATTTTATAAAAACTAAGTTAGGTGTTTTCCAAGTGTCCATACTGACTGTTCAGTAAAGTAACATGTTCAATGGCCATTTCTTGGGGAGCCTGAGTGAGCCCAGTGCAGTTACTATAACGCACACCCTCAAGGAAAGCTTCCCCTCACTTTAAATGCATTCTGGCTGCTATCATGACCCTTAGTACAATGTTGAGTGACGTTTTACTATCTAGATACCCCAGAGATCCTCCAAATGACTCCACTTCTCAAAAGTGAACACACAGTGCCCTCATCATCCAATGACAAGGCCCACTATGAACTCACGAGTGGTCCAACCCAGTCCCCGTCAAACCACAATAATTAAGTCCAACTCGGCTAATGTTTTCATCACACAGCCCGACTTTGAAGGAGTGTTTCATTCCATGAGCTTTCCTCTGACGGCTGAAGTTGAAAATGCACAAGGTTTTAGAACTTTCACATATTCAGAATATCCTTAAATCTGAGAACTATTCACTTAGATCAGCATTTCCCCAAAGCTATGCCCAACTAGTCCAATTAACGCTGTGAGAAAAGGGGGATCTACAGTCAGTAAGTTTGGCAAATGCTCCACATCACACCCCCTTTTGAAGATTCACAGAGCATTAATCTATGAAAAGCCCATGAAATGCCTGTTTCTTTAACTTTGTTTAACACAGTATTCCCCAAACTTATTGGCCTCAAAAGCACACTTCAAGCCTCTATCCTTTTTTACAAGTACCCACTAACATCTCAGAGCTAGTTCTCTACATAATACACTTTGGGTAACACAGACTTGGGTCATAATATTCCAGAAAACCTGTTATAATTTATATCAGAGAAAGCAAATAGGTGGCTCACAGTCTATATTCAACTTGCAAATTATCTTCTGTAAATTTTTGAATTAACTTCCAAACATTTTTAAAACTTGGGAGATGTGAAATAAAAACTCCAAAGTCCAACTTTCCCTATAAAATGCCTTGGTTGAGCTGAACGTACCTTCTCCCAGGAATAACCATCAGCAGGGCCTGAAGAGGACGGCCAGTCTAGGGTCTCCAGCGGCCACGGAACCACCAGGTCTGTGCTGGTCACCCAGCCCCACTGTCACAAGGGCTCCTATGAATTCTATCCATGTTCTGGGCAATGGCTCCACGATGGAAGATGTCAGGGCATGTTGGGATGCTGGAGGAGAAAGTCACTGTCGATCTGCCCATCTCTCCAGTCTATCTTCTCTGTGAAGGTTTGCCAAGGACAATCTCTGTTTACATCCACTGCCCTGGCATAATGAATAAGACAGCAGCCTCACTCTTGCCCCGTTTTGGATAAGTTATACAGTCACTGTAGCTGTGAAGCCTTCCCAGACCTCCCGGACATTCACTCATCTCCTCCACGCTCAAGTCCCACGGACATATTTTACTGCCTCAGAATGTCCTTCAGTACTTCCCCATTGTTTCATGTGAGCCTTGCAGAAACAAGACAGACATCTGAGTCCAGATGAGCTGGGTCAGATCCCGGGCTCTGCCTCTGAACGGCTTTGTGAGTACAGAGAAGTCCCCTAATGCCTCTCAGATTCAGGACCTGCACCAGGCTATTTCACAGAGTTCACGGAAAGATCAGGGATGCAGCAAGTGACTGGTAAACAGCAGGAGTTCAGTAAACAGTACTTTTAGTTCTGAGAATATAACTCCATGGAATTATGTCTGTCTCTCTCACAGTTCTTAAATTTCAAATGCACTGGTTTGGGTTCTCATGGTAGATACGTAATACTTGATTGTGGACTGACCTGCTGATTTCTTCCTTTAAAAAAAAAAAAAAAGAGCCAAGAAATGCCCTTGTCTCAATTCTCATGTTGCTTTAATTTTTCCAATTTTGGGTTAACTGGTATGGGAATATTTTTTTATTTACCCCATCAATTTCAAAAAAAAAAATTCCAGAAGGGCATCTGTCCATTTACGTACGGAAATTTTTTTTTAAGTTTTGAAGACTGGGGGTAAGAAGAAGAAGACAGGAAAAAATTCTCCCCAAAGAGTATGGTTCACAAAATTCATGACCTGAGTTAATTTAAGAAATAACAATCTGCCTGTAATTTAGAGAAATAAAGTGATGACTCATGCACTAAGATGAACTGGGTTCCGCCCCCCC